>NC_057808.1:349161285-349480957 GCF_018294505.1 Triticum aestivum | reverse complement strand
GCCGTCCGCTGGATCTCCGCCGGAGTTGCTCGCCGCCGCCGCCGTCACGCGAACCGAGGTAGCCGCCGGTTTTCTCGAAAAACCGTTCGGTTTTATTTCGAAACCGAGATGCGTTTCTTTATTATATCGGTTTATTTTTTTCCGGTTTAACTAAATAGCGAACGCCCGTTCGTACGTTCGTTTTAACGAACGGTTTTTGTCGTTTAGCCGCAGACAGCGAACGTTCGTTCGTTAGCCTGTTCGTCAGTTTTTCTTTTTTTGGATTTTCCGCGATTATTTTCGATCGCGATTTCAGATCTGTTTTTCGTTTTAGTATAACTTTTCGCTCGTTTATCGGAATCAGGCGATTCAAGCGCCAAGAGTTTCATCTCGAAACCCTCTTTCTCTTTAACCAACTTGAACATGATTTTGGTACTGTAAAATTTGACTTAGGTCCAGATTAGTAAACGAAGCTTGTTTCGTTCGCCGTTTGAGTTTCGTTGCTTCGTTCGATTTGATTCTTTGTGCAAACCGGAGTTCTTAAGTTGAACTTTTTGGTGAGATCTCTTATTTTGTGTTTTATCCGTGCACCCTTGCTTGATTGCTTATGTATGTATTGTTTGTTTGCGATAGAGTACCCGGAGTGCGAAGCGTGCTACTATAAGTCTCTAGGTTTCACGGATCATCAGCAAGGCAAGTAACACTTTGATCATACCTCTTTACCACCCAGTTTTATTGCATTAGATCAATCCTCAAACTATTGCGTGGTTAGGATCTGATTAATATGTGGGTTCTGGGAAGTAGATGAGGTAGTACCTATTGCCCTGTTTACCATCAAACCTTTGGGAGTTACTTCTACGTTTGCTTATATTGATATGCTATGCTCGTAGACGTGTATTGGGTTTGAGTGTATTTCATGACAGATGTGAGATTGTTAATTAATGGATCAACTTAAGGTGGCTACATTAATTTACATCTGGGTGGATTGAGGCACATGGAGAACCCAGTGTTGCCTGTATTTTTGGATATCCCGGAGTACCCGTGTGATCATCCTATGGACCGCCACCCAGGCTCAAAGGGATCATGAGATTATTCATGCTAGAAACTTCCGTGTGCAGCCACAAGTTATTATGGGCTCTAGCATAGTTGAGTAGGTTACATGATCTCTTGAAGAGGTGGGCTAGCAGATGTAGGGGAAAGTAGGTGTAACTGTCCACCCGGAGTAAATAGTATTGTTTCTGAAAGACTGTGTCTCGGTCATCCATTTCTCAAACACCATGTAGTGTGAGAAATCAAGCGGAGGCGATCGAGTCTTGTGGGGAAAAGTGCAGAAACCTCTGCAGACTGTACAAACTAATCATGGTTAGCCGTGTCCCCGGTTATGGACGTCTTGAGTATCTAGTTCTTGGATTATCATGTGAATCTCATCATCATGTTACTTAATTTAATTTGATTGGGTTAATCACATTATTAATTGGGATTGAGTTGGAGGTACCTTCTCAATGTCTAACAACCACTATGGTAGTTAAATAAAATTTATTCCTTTGTTGTAGGGAAAAATTGGCTTTTCGCAAAACTGTAACCATAGAGCTTTCCACCAGCCAAATATGCATGTAGTGATAGCATTATTCTGTTCATTACTCTATGTGTTACATTGCCAGCATATTCCATGTGCTGACCCGTTTTCGGACTGCAACATATCATGTTGCAGACTTTTAAGACGACGAGTAAGGAGCCTTAGGTCGTGGTCTTATACTCAGTGATGCCGTTGGAGTTGATGGACTCACTTTATCTTCCAAGCCTACCGCTGTTATCGTTTTTAGATGGCCTTAAGCCATATTTATTTGTATTGATTTCTCTTGAACTATTCGATGTAATAAGTGTGTGATTGCTACTCTATTATAAATCCTTCAGAGTACTGTGCGTGTCAGCATTACCGATCTAGGGATGACACTGATGCACGAAGACTAGACTGTTTGAGGTCTGGTCGCTACAATCCCCTATACTTGTGAGTCATCAAGGCTCTTTTCTGGCGTCGTTGCCGGGGAGTAAAGCGCTCTTGGTAATTGGAAATCGGTAAGGAAAAATTATTATTACGTGTTGAAATTTATTGTCACTTGCTACTATGGAGAATCATCCTTTGAGGGGTTTGTTCGGGGTATCTTCACCTCGACTAGAACCACAATTAGTTTCCCCTCAACCTATTGCACCTACTAAAAATATTGTTATGAAATTCCTTCGGGTATGATAGAACAACTGCTAGCTGATCCTTATGCAGGAGATGGAACCGAACATCCTGATATGCACTTGATATATGTGGATGGAATTTTTGGATTATTTAAGCTTGCAGGTTTGCCCGGGCATGAAGCTAAGAAGAAGATTTTCCCTTTATCTTGGAAGGGAAAAGCATTGGCATGGTATAGGCTATGCGATGATGTTGGATCTTGGAACAGGAATCGATTGAAATTGGAATTTCACCAAAAAAATATCCTATGCATCTAGTTCATCGTGATCGGAATTATATATATATAAATTTTGGCCTCGTGAAGGAGAAAGTATCGCTCTAGCTTGGGGGAGGCTTAAGTCAATGTTATATTCATGCCCCAATCATGAGCACAAGAAAAATCTCGCAAAGGCAATAATAAAAGAGGCTTCGAGATTTTCAAAGAAACACAAATGATTTTTCATGGAGAAGAAGTGCTTAACATAAAACTTACATGCGAAAAGCAAACACATGATACAGCACTCAGGATGCGCGTACACAATCCTGACATGTTATTAAAAACTAGCGTACTACTCCGGAAGGCAGCAAACACACCAATACAAACTAGCGTACAGATAAAACAGCACATCATACAGGCAGACATAACACGCGGCTACTCGGTGCTCTCAGTCGGAGATGGTGAAGGTCTCCTTCCCCTTGCCGATGGCAAGGCTCAGCGGTCCAGGAGAGTCAACCTCCACCTCCTCTCTAGCTGGCTCCTGGGGCGTGACGCTGCGCTGCGGTGATGGTGCGGGGGCGACTGGTGGTAGAGCGTGTGCGGCAGGCGGTGCGGCTCTGACTGGAGTAGGAGCGATGACTCGGTCGAACTCCTCAGTGGTAGGCAGACGGCGAGCAGTGGCCAAAACGGCCGGTGCATAAGAGACTGAAGACGAGACGAATGTCAGAGGCGGCGCCGTGTGGAGAAGCTCCTTCCTGCTGGCAGGACCGCCCCGGACTAAGTCCATGCGGGCAGCCACAAGATCATCTACGAGGTTGTCGAAAGACTCCTCCAGAGCCTTGAGATACTCCACAACCATCTCGATGGCTTCATCTCGTTCTACCCGATGGGAGGCAAACGCATAGTGGCTGGTGTAAGGCACATGGCATGGGAGGTAGCGGTAGCGACGACTCTTCATCGTAGGAAGGATGTCCTGAAGGCGAGCTATCGCCTCACGGGCAGCCATCTGCATGGCATGCCTCTCCGTAGGCATGGCCCTTCCCACAAAACGGAAGTGGCGAGCAGCAGAACGTCCTCCCTTGAACTGCACCACAACTTGGTGCATAGACACGTCGTCACTGAGCTTGTGCTGGTAGAGTGTGAACTCCGGACGAGCTGCTGGCCCGATCGCGAGCTTGGTGATGGAGACGAGGAGCTTGACAAACCCCTCGGGCACGTTGGTGAACACTCGATTCTCACAGCTGCTGCCAGCCATCTACAAAAGTAGGCAAAAATTCTGAGTAGTCATGTCATAAATTTATGATGACCAACAGAAAATAGCTACAATTGCAAAATGCTGAAAAAGCACAAAAGACGCTAATAACCGATTAGCGATCGCACCTAGTGGCTTCCTACAGTCAGCCTGGCTCTGATACCAAGCTTGTCACGACCGGTTTTTCAATAAAAATAATTATTGAGAGACCAATCCCTTTTACGGACCAGTGAGGAAGAATTCCTTCTCACTAGTAGACAATATCTTGGTCACAGAAGGAAAAATACCAGGAGTACTAAATATAATACAAGGTTGAGCAGAGACTGCCCAACAATTTATTACATGCACGCCGCTAAAACAAGACGGCGGATAGGGTGGCAAACTACTAACTCACGATAATAACGGTGGTGGAAATACCATCGCGAAGCGAGTGATATGATTCCAGAAGACTACAACTCTTCGAGCGTCGGAGTGAGGCTCGAGAAGTCTTATTGCGGGTGGCGGAAGCGTATACAAAACAAGTGACCAATATCCGGGATCGCGCAGGACTGACTGGGACTCCTCTAGGCATCGGACGCGCTATCAAACTCTTCATCCAAGAGATCACCTTCGTCAACATCTGGCCAAATCAACAAGCCAGGTGAGTACTATGAAAGTACTCGCAAGACAGTTCGGACATAAGGTATAACAAATGTAAACATGACGCACATGAACAAGTTAACCAGTGCGATCAGACATAGAGATAATAAATACTGGGTACCAAGCGAGGGTCTGAATGACGCCTCGAGCGGAAACTGCAGAATAGTAATACTGGTGCCAAATGAGTGTCTGAAAGACTCCTCGAGCGAAAAATGCGGAATAATAATACTGGTGCCAAACGAGTGTCTTAAAGACTCCTCGAGCGGAAAATGCGGAATAATAATACTGGTGCCAAACGAGTGTCTGAAAGACTCCTCGAGCGGAAAATGCGGAATAATAATACTGGTGCCAAACGAGTGTCTGAAAGACTCCTCGAGCGGAAAATGCGGAATGATAATGCCACAGTCGGGCGTCGGGGCGACACCACATAAAGGGCTTATAACAGAAAATAAAGACAGTGCATGCCACAGTCGGACGTCTGAGCGACATCACATAAAGGGCTTATATTTAAAGTGAGAAACGAGTACACGCCACAGTCGGACGTCTGCGCGATGTCACATAAAGGGCTTATATCACAGCTCAATAATACAATCGTTCGGGAACATAAATTACCACAAGCATGCGACAAATATAAGGTTTGTCCATCCACAGAAATAACAATAAAACTGGATTTACCACTTGAGCTTGTTCACCGGGGACAAGTTTTTTTTCACACGGATAGATGTGGATATAATGTTTACACTACTTGATCATGGATACGATGATTTGGAGAGAATTGACTCTGCAGAGTTTGTACTTAACCACAGCCAACGGATTCCAGTAGTCACGGGGACTAGTTCCGTCTACGGTGTTTTGGAAGAAACACGTCTAACCAGTACACACCCAATTCAACCATCCGAAGCCAGGGATCACCCTCAGCAACATTCAAGAAAAACCTTGAGACGGGGAGGCTACAACCTCGCGTAGCATGGAATCAAATTTTTATACGCGCGCTCTAAGGGGGTGCCCCCCTCTCGGTCCCAACCGGAAACACCCATGCCCCCTGACCGGATGACTGGCTTTAATCCTGGGCCAAGGTACCATCATCCCGGCCTCTCTGTTTGGTGTGTACATGGAAAGAGGTTACCAACTTACTAAACCGCATCCTGGCAATGAGACATGTGGTAGCACGGAAAGGGGAAAGAACGGTAACACGGCTCCAACCATGTTAACGTCGGAAAAGTCGGATGACGCAAGGCTGGTATGCTACAACAGTACCACCTTGCTGCCCTTCATGTCACCACATGGTTAGGCCATCTCTCATCAGAGATCATCGCAACTTTGGAACACGCGGGAAAGGAACGATAACGTAGCTCCAACCACGTTAACGTCGGAGAAAGTCGGATGACGCCAGGCTGGTATGCTACAACAGTACCACCTTGCTGCCCTTCATGTCACCACATGATTAGGCCATCTCTCACCAGAGATCATCACGACTTTGGAACAACCGGGTAGTTGCCTTACCAGCAACGAGGTATTTACCGACACTCATATGCCGCGCACAAACTTTCACGCAAACATGCAAAACACCTGTCATATCAAATATTCAAAACATGCTTGCCTGGTTCGGAGAAGTCGGAGTCTAGCTCGGCGAAGTTCGCGGCTCCATCACAGAAAAGTTCCAGGGTTTTAACTGAGAAAACAGAACACGCTTCGGTTGGGAATGCGCAAGCGTAAAGGAGAAAACGTATTTGCCCGAAGGCGCCAACGGAAAACGGTTCGAAGGAGAATAGGATAGAGGCCGACAGGCGGGGTCCACCTGTCAGGTTTAAAAAGCTCGCCGGTGCCCGAAGACTGCGGTGGACGCCGGCGTCGAACCACGGCGAGTTAGCAGAAACGGAGGGTACCAAGAGCTTCAGCGTCTTCTTCCGCGTCGGTGGGTGGTGGACTCGTCCAATGGGGAGCACCACGTCGACGGCGACACTATCTTCGGCGGACGGCGGCTCGGGTGAGGATGGGAAACTCCGGTGGAGGGCTGCAAGCTACAAATTGAGGCGCGGGTCAGAACGAGGGATGCAAGGTGAAGCTACTGGCAAGAGAATGGAGGCGGAGGAGCACACACGGGGGCGAATCGGGCTGGATCCCGTGGCGGGTCGCGGCGGCCAGAGTCGAGGAAGGAGGCTTCCTCGGGGCTCTTCAAGTGGCTAGGCGTGCTCTAGGGGGAGTGTAGGGATGGTGGGTGCTCGAGTTGAAGCTCGGGGCCTCTATTTATAGGCAGATCGACGGGGTGGCCGTGAACGGAGAATCTCCGGCGAGCGATTACGGCGGAGCAGTGGATTGGCAGGAGGTTTGAGTGGCCAGGCAGCATCAGTGCAGGTTACTGGAGTCGTTTCACAGCTAAACGGGGTCGGTCTTGGCGTAATGGCGTCGGTCCACGGTGAGGTGACTGCACGGGCTCAACGGCGGCAGAGAGCGCGCTCCGCGCCCTGCGGTTCACGACGAGTGCGGCAGCGCATTCGGGGGAGTGGAAGGCCACGCGGCGGGCTCCGGTGGTTTGGGCGGCGCTGGGTGGCGTCGTCGGCGCCGTGTCTCCCGCTGGCGTCCGCAAAGCCGCCGCCGGCGTCGGTCACGGGGCGGCGCACCTTCTGCGGCTCGTCGCCGACGCCCGCAAGGCGCCAGGCGTTCGTGCGGTGTAGGAACAAGGGGGAGGGGACGAGGAGCAAGGCGACGCGGTGGGACTGGCGAGATCGACGTCCTTCTCTGAAGAAAACGACAGCGAGCCACTGACTGAATCTCTGAATTTTCTGAACTTGACATAGACAGTGCACTGCAGGTGTCCGACAGAAAGATTTTGCAATGAGATAAATTTTTCTGGAGCTGTAACTTGGTGAGGTGACCACTCAATGCACCCAGAGGCTGCCTGAGTTTTCTTGGAATTTTTGGAGAAGGTTTTGAATGAATTTCACCAAATTTGGCAAATCTGGTCCAAACTTGCAGCAGGTGTAGTTTGAAAATTTTGAACTGAAGACCAGTGGATCTTCATGGTTCTTGATTGAGGGTTCAAAGGACTAGGGAGGAGAGTTGGTTTGGTGGCAAAAATCAAAACAGAAAATGGAGTTCCTTTGTAACTCTCCAAGTGCTAGGAAAGAAGCTAGAAATTTATTTGAATAAGATTTAAATGGAGATAGATACATGGGGAGGTTCAACTTGCTGGATTTGATGCAAAACATGATCCAAAGGTGAGGGAAGGGTTAGGAGAGAGGATTTGCACTAAGGCCATGGCAAGAAGGAATTGTTGAAAGTGGCAAAGGATTTTCCAAAAGCCATAGTGCAAATTTCAAGGAGATTTTCAAAAGTCATTTCCCAAGTGAAAATATTTTGTCTTGAGTCCAAGTGAAAAGCAAGAACCTCCAAGACCAAAGACAGATCTTGGTTGAATCCAAATAAAACTTTTGCCATAAAGAAAATATTTGAGAGTGAGAGTTCTCTTGAAGAAAAATTTAAATCACTCCCCTCAAGTCAAATAAAAATCTTTAAAAAAATCTAAATAAAAACTTGGGTGTCACAACACCTACCCCCTTAGGAAAAATCTCGTCCTTGAGATTTCTGCTGATCCTCAAATAGATATGGATACTATGCCCGGAGGAAATCTTCCCTTTCCCATGTGGCTTCATCCTCAGTGTGGTTGCTCCACTGAACCCTGAAAAATCTTGTCGTTTTCTGACGGGTCCTCCGTTCAGACTCTTCTAAAATCTTTACTGGCCTTTCTCTGTAGGTGAGATCTGGTTGCATATCAATGTCCTCATGAGGTACATGCTTTTCTGGGTTGCTCACACATTTTCTTAACTGTGAGACGTGGAACACGTCATGGACGTCTGACAGCTCCTTGGGTAGGTCTAGTTGGTAGGCTACCGTGCCTCTTCGTGCCTTTACACAAAATGGTCCAATAAATCTTGGGGCTAGCTTCCCCTTAATTTTGAACCGTTGTAGACCCCTCATAGGAGATACTCGGAGGTATACGGAATCACCGGGTTCAAAGCTGACCTCACGGTGCTTCTGATCATAGTAGCTCTTTTGGCGGCTCTGCGCTGTCTTGAGTCTGTCCCGGATTTGTTTAACTTTCTCCTCGGCCTCTTTAAGCATGTCTGGGCCAAAGATACGGCTGTCACCTGTTTCTGACCAATTCAGTGGGGTACGACACCTCCGTCCGTACAATGCTTCAAAGGGTGCCATTTGCAAGCTGGCTTGGTAACTGTTGTTGTAAGCAAATTTGGCATACGGCAAACTCTCTTCCCAACTGGATCCATAGGTGAGCACACAGGCTCTTAGCATATCCTCTAGGATTTGGTTTACACGTTCCGTTTGTCCATCAGTCTGAGGGTGGTATGCTGTACTGAAAGCTAGTTGTGTGCCCAGAGCTTGTTGTAGGTGATCCCAAAATTTGGAGACGAATTGGGTGCCTCGGTCTGATATTATAGTCTTTGGGACTCCATGCAAGCAAACTATACGAGAGAGATAAAGCTTTGCCAGTCTTTGTGTGGAGTAGGTAGTCTTCACGGGAATGAAATGAGCAACCTTGGTTAGTCGGTCTGTGATAACCCATATGGCGTCATTCCCACGTTGTGATCCGGGTAGTCCAACGATGAAATCCATTCCTATTTCATCCCATTTCCACTCCGGTATTCTGTTTGGCTGGAGTAGCCCTGCTGGCTTTTGATGCTCGGCCTTGATGCGCTGACATGAATCGCAACAAGCAATAAATGTGGCTATATCTCTTTTCATACCGTGCCACCAAAATCTTTCCTGGATGTCCTTGTACATTTTGGTTCCTCCAGGATGGATCGAGTATGGAGCGGTGTGGCTTTCCGTCAAGATCTGTTGCTTGAGTTCCTCAATGTTAGGCACGCAAAGTCCGTCTCGGTACCATAATGTTCCTTCACTGTCAGTGACAAACTCGGAAGTCTTACGAAGATTCATTTTCTTCTTTATGCCTTCGATGCTGGGATGTCCCTGTTGAGCCTTCTTGATTTGTTCCACCAGGGTGGGTTGTATCTCCAGATTTGATACGGTGCCCTCGGAGACTAACATCATGTTGAGCCTAGCGAACTCTCGCTGAAACTCAGGCCTCAAATCTTGCTGACCGTCATTGTCCGGGCTGGGGTTTCGACTAAGGGCATCGGCCACTACATTTGCTTTCCCTGGGTGGTAGTGAATGCCGACGTCATAGTCTTTGACCAGTTCCAACCAGCGTCGTTGGCATAAATTCAGCTCTGGCTGTGTGAAAATATATTTGAGGCTCTTATGGTCTGTATATATTTCACAGCGATTCCCCAACAGAAAGTGCCTCCACTCCTTGAGTGCATGTATGACTCCTGCTAGCTCCAAGTCATGTGTTGGGTAATTTTCCTCATGTTTTCGCAGCTGCCTGGAGGCATATGCGACAACCTTGCCATCCTGCATTAGTACGCATCCGAGTCCTTTCCGGGATGCGTCACAATACACCTCAAAGCTCTTGTGTATGTCTGGCACAGTTAAGACCGGTGCGGTTGTCAGCTTCTTCTTGAGTTCTTGGAAGCTCTGCTCGCATGCTTCCGTCCATACAAATTTCTTGTCCTTCTTGAGTAACTGTGTTATAGGCTTCGCCACAGTGGAGAATCCTTCAATAAATCTCCTGTAATATCCGGCCATTCCTAGGAAACTCCGCACATCTATGACATTGGCGGGCGGCTTCCAGTCCAGTATGGCCTTGACTTTTTCTCGGTCTACGGCCACGCCTTCTTGGTTCAGTATATGGCCCAAGAAGCCAACTTGTCTTAGCCAAAATTCGCACTTGCTAAATTTGGCGTACAACTGATGTTTCCTCAATTCTCCCAAAACAATTCTGAGGTGCTCAGCATGCTCTTCTGGTGTCCTCGAGTAAACCAGAATGTCGTCAATGAATACCACCACAAATTTGTCCATGAATTTCATGAACACTTTGTTCATGAGGTGGACGAAATATGCGGGGGCGTTCGTTAGTCCAAAAGGCATCACTGTGAACTCGTATAACCCATATCTGGAAGTGAAAGCTGTCTTGGGGATATCTTCCGTCCGTACCTTCAATTGGTGATATCCCGATCTCAAATCAATTTTTGAGAATACCTTGGCCTGTGCGAGCTGATCAAACAAATCATTTATTCGTGGCATCGGATATTTGTTTTTGATGGTGACCATATTGAGGGCTCGATAGTCTATACACAATCTCAGTGTCCCATCCTTCTTCTTAGCGAACAACACACGCGAACCCCACGGTGAGGAGCTGGCTCGAATAAATCCTTTGTCCAACAACTCCTTTATCTGCTTCTTCAACTCCACCAATTCTGAGGGTGCCATTCTATACGGCTTCTTATAGATGGGAGCGGTGCCAGGTGCTAGTTCAATGCTGAATTCTATCTCTCGGTCTGGTGGCATGCCTGGCAGTTCTTCCGGAAACGCATCAGGAAACTCGCATACCACTGGAACTTTTCTCAGTTCTGCAATGTCCATTTTGTTCAGTTTTGGTTGCTGTGATCGTGGCCTTTCTTGAGCGGAAACTCTTATAGTCTTGCCGTGATGGTGAGTGAGAATCACTGTCCGATTGAAACAGTCGATGAATCCTTTGTTGGTGGTCAACCAATCCATCCCTAAAATGACATCCAGTCCTTTACTTTCCAACACGATGAGATTCGCGTGGAATTGTAGTCCTTCGAACTCAATGACCACTCCTTGGCAGTAACCTTGAGCGATTTGCTTATTTCCGGGGACTTGATGATCATAGATTTTTCCAAGGGAAGTATCGGAAAACCATGTTGCGAAACAAAACTCTTCGAAACGAACGAATGGGAAGCTCCAGAATCAAACAAAACCGTGGCAGGTACTGTGTTGACAGGGAACGTACCGAGCACGATGTCTGGGGCATTCTGTGCTTCTTCCCTGGTCACATGGTTCAGGTGACCCTTCCTGTGGTTGTTGCTGGGGTTGAAGTTGTTGCGCTTGGGGGCTGGATTGTTTCCACCATTGTTCGGCTTGGGTGCCGAGTCTCTAGGCTTCGGGCACTGTTTAGCATAATGCCCTTGCTGACCACAAGCATAGCAGGTGACCCCTGGACGGTACGTGAACTCCTTGTCCCTGGCATGAAACTGTCCGACGGGCCTTGTCTCAGTAGTCGTGGATCTCCTTGCGTCTGTCCTTGGGACCTCAGTCTTGCCTCGGTTGCTGCGGGCAAGAGTCGTCTTGTCCCTCTTCCGCTTACGGATATCTTCCAGACTACGGCGCTCATTCTCCAAGGTGATGGCCTTGTCCACCAGCGTCTTAAAATCCGGAAAGGTGTGCACAATCAGTTGGCATCTCAGTGCTGGTGCCAGGCCGTCCAGGAATTTTTCCATCTTCTTGCTTTCTGTCATGTGCTCGTCGTAGGCATAACGAGACAGCTGGGTGAACTGACCGTTGTATTCTGTGACTGACATGCCTCTCTGCTTCAGGTCATCGAACTCTCTCTTCTTGATCTTTAGGATGCTTCTGGGGATGTGTGCCCCACGGAAGCCTTCCTTGAACTCTTCCCAGGTGATGTTGTGTTCCCTGGGATGCATGTGTAGGAAGTTTTCCCACCATGCTGCGGCTGCTCCAGTAAGATAGTGTGGTGCATAAAGCACCTTCTCATGATCTGAGCACTGAGCAATAATCAGTTTCCTTTCAATCTCACGAAGCCAATCATCGGCTTCTAGCGGCCTATCGGTGTGAGCAAAAGTTGAGGGGCGAGTCTTCTGTAACTCGGATAACTTGGAATGTGGTTGATAGGGTTCACGGTGGTTTCCCATGTTGATGACATGGTTCATCATCTCTTGGTGCTGTTGCTGGCTTTGCTCGAAGAGACGGCATACTTGAGACAGTGCTGCTTCGCTGTCCTGTTGGCTGGAGTGACCCTGAGTGAAATTGTTGCTGGTCTGTGTCCCGTAAACCTCTTCTGGCTGATTGGGCATGGAGCGAGTCCACGGGCGAGAAATTTTTCCAGTCTGGGGTATTATTTGCAAAACCCATGAGAAAAACTGTGCAGCACAAGAAAAATCTTGCAAAGGCAATAATAAAAGAGGCTTCGAGATTTTCAAAGAAACACAAATGATTTTTCATGGAGAAGAAGTGCTTAACATAAAACTTACATGCGAAAAGCAAACACATGATACAACACTCAGGATGCGCGTACACAATCCTGACATGTTATTAAAAACTAGCGTACTACTCCGGAAGGCAGCAAACACACCAATACAAACTAGCGTACAGATAAAACAGCACATCATACAGGCAGACATAACACGCGGCTACTCGGTGCTCTCAGTCGGAGATGGTGAAGATCTCCTTCCCCTTGCCGATGGCAAGGCTCAGCGGTCCAGGAGAGTCAACCTCCACCTCCTCTCTAGCTGGCTCCTGGCGCGTGACGCTGCGCTGCGGTGATGGTGCGGGGGCGACTGGTGGTAGAGCATGTGCGGCAGGCGGTGCGACTCTGACTGGAGTAGGAGCGATGACTCGGTCGAACTCCTCAGTGGTAGGCAGACGGCGAGCAGTGGCCAAAACGGCCGGTGCATAAGAGACTGAAGACGAGACGAATGTCAGAGGCGGCGCCGTGTGGAGAAGCTCCTTCCTGCTGGCAGGACCGCCCCGGACTAAGTCCATGCGGGCAGCCACAAGATCATCTACGAGGTTGTCGAAAGACTCCTCCAGAGCCTTGAGATACTCCACAACCATCTCGATGGCTTCATCTCGTTCTCCCCGATGGCAGGCAAACGCATAGTGGCTGGTGTAAGGCACATGGCATGGGAGGTAGCGGTAGCGACGAGTCTTCATCATAGGAAGGATGTCCCGAAGGCGAGCTATCGCCTCACGGGCAGCCATCTGCATGGCATGCCTCTCCGTAGGCATGGCCCTTCCCACAAAACGGAAGTGGCGAGCAGCAGAACGTCCTCCCTTGAACTGCACCACAACTTGGTGCATAGACACGTCGTCACTGAGCTTGTGCTGGTAGAGTGTGAACTCCGGACGAGCTGTTGGCCCGATCGCGAGCTTGGTGATGGAGACGAGGAGCTTGACAAACCCCTCGGGCACGTTGGTGAACACTCGATTCTCACAGCTGCTGCCAGCCATCTACAAAAGTAGGCAAAAATTCTGAGTAGTCATGTCATAAATTTATGATGACCAACAGAAAATAGCTACAATTGCAAAATGCTGAAAAAGCACAAAAGACGCTAATAACCGATTAGCGATCGCACCTAGTGGCTTCCTACAGTCAGCCTGGCTCTGATACCAAGCTTGTCACGACCGGTTTTTCAATAAAAATAATTATTGAGAGACCAATCCCTTTTACGGACCAGCGAGGAAGAATTCCTTCTCACTGGTAGACAATATCTTGGTCACAGAAGGAAAAATACCAGGAGTACTAAATATAATACAAGGTTGAGCAGAGACTGCCCAACAATTTATTACATGCACGCCGCTAAAACAAGACGGCGGATAGGGTGGCAAACTACTAACTCACGATAATAACGGTGGTGGAAATACCATCGCGAAGCGAGTGATATGATTCCAGAAGACTACAAATCTTCGAGCGTCGGAGTGAGGCTCGAGAAGACTTATTGCGGGTGGCGGAAGCGTATACAAAACAAGTGACCAATATCCGGGATCGCGCAGGACTGACTGGGACTCCTCTAGGCATCGGACGCGCTATCAAACTCTTCATCCAAGAGATCGCCTTCGTCAACATCTGGCCAAATCAACAAGCCAGGTGAGTACTATGAAAGTACTCGCAAGACAGTTCGGACATAAGGTATAACAAATGTAAACATGACGGACATGAACAAGTTAACCAGTGCGATCAGACATAGAGATAATAAATACTGGGTGCCAAGCGAGGGTCTGAATGACGCCACGAGCGGAAACTGCAGAATAGTAATACTGGTGCCAAACGAGTGTTTGAAAGACTCCTCGAGCGGAAAATGCGGAATAATAATACTGGTGCCAAACGAGTGTCTGAAAGACTCCTCGAGCGGAAAATGCGGAATAATAATACTGGTGCCAAACGAGTGTCTGAAAGACTCCTCGAGCGGAAAATGCGGAATAATAATACTGGTGCCAAATGAGTGTCTGAAAGACTCCTCGAGCGGAAAATGCGGAATGATAATGCCACAGTCGGGCGTCGGGGCGACACCACATAAAGGGCTTATAACAGAAAATAAAGACAGTGCATGCCACAGTCGGACGTCTGAGCGACATCACATAAAGGGCTTATATTTAAAGTGAGAAACGAGTACACGCCACAGTCGGACGTCTGCGCGATGTCACATAAAGGGCTTATATCACAGCTCAATAATACAATCGTTCGGGAACATAAATTACCGCAAGCATGCGACAAATATAAGGTTAGTCCATCCACAGAAATAACAATAAAACTGGATTTACCACTTGAGCTTGTTCACCGGGGACAAGTTTTTTTTCACACGGATAGATGTGGATATAATGTTTACACTACTTGATCATGGATACGATGATTTGGAGAGAATTGACTCTGCAGAGTTTGTACTTAACCACAGCCAACGGATTCCAGTAGTCACGGGGACTAGTTCCGTCTACGGTGTTTTGGAAGAAACACGTCTAACCAGTACACACCCAATTCAACCATCCGAAGCCAGGGATCACCCTCGGCAACATTCAAGAAAAACCTTGAGACGGGGAGGCTACAACCTCGCGTAGCATGGGATCAAATTTTTATACGCGCGCTCTAAGGGGGTGCCCCCCCTCTCGGTCCCAACCGGAAACACCCATGCCCCCTGACCGGATGACTGGCTTTAATCCTGGGCCAAGGTACCATCATCCCGGCCTCTCTGTTTGGTGTGTACACGGAAAGAGGTTACCAACTTACTAAACCGCATCCTGGCAATGAGACATGTGGTAGCACGGAAAGGGGAAAGAACGGTAACACGGCTCCAACCATGTTAACGTCGGAAAATTCGGATGACGCAAGGCTGGTATGCTACAACAGTACCACCTTGCTGCCCTTCATGTCACCACATGGTTAGGCCATCTCTCATCAGAGATCATCGCAACTTTGGAACACGCGGGAAAGGAACGATAACGTAGCTCCAACCACGTTAACGTCGGAGAAAGTCGGATGACGCCAGGCTGGTATGCTACAACAGTACCACCTTGCTGCCCTTCATGTCACCACATGATTAGGCCATCTCTCACCAGAGATCATCACGACTTTGGAACAACCGGGTAGTTGCCTTACCAGCAACGAGGTATTTACCGACACTCATATGCCGCGCACAAACTTTCACGCAAACATGCAAAACACCTGTCATATCAAATGTTCAAAACATGCTTGCCTGGTTCGGAGAAGTCGGAGTCTAGCTCGGCGAAGTTCGCGGCTCCTTCACCTCTTTCGGAACCTATGGCAATCACGAAACGGGTACTAACGTGAAAACCAACACATGCACAGAAACTTTTCCAAATATTTTTCAAATAAATCCCATAAAAAACTAGACAAAATTTGAAGATTTTCAGAAAAAGAATCACTCAAAAACACCTTTTTATTAAAAAGTTATAAAGGTTTCTGTCCAGGGACTTATCTGTAATGAAACAGAAAAGTTCCAGGGTTTTAAATGAGAAAACAGAACACGCTTCGGTTGGGAATGCGCAAGCGTAAAGGAGAAAACGTATTTTCCCGAAGGCGCCAACAGAAAACGGTTCGAAGGAGAATAGGATAGAGGCTGACAGGCGGGGTCCACCTGTCAGGTTTAAAAAGCTCGCCGGCGCCCGAAGACTGCGGTGGACGCCGGCGTCGAACCACGGCGAGTTAGCAGAAACGGAGGGTACCAAGAGCTTCAGCGTCTTCTTCCGCGTCGGTGGGTGGTGGACTCGTCCAACGGGGAGCACCACGTCGACGGCGACACTATCTCCGGCGGACGGCGGCTCGGGTGAGGATGGGGAACTCCGGTGGAGGGCTGCAAGCTACAAATTGAGGCGCGGGTCAGAACGAGGGATGCAAGGTGAAGCTACTGGCAAGAGAATGGAGGCGGAGGAGCACACACGGGGGCGAATCGGGCTGGATCCCGTGGCGGGTCGCGGCGGCCGGAGTCGAGGAAGGAGGCTTCCTCGGGGCTCTTCCAGTGGCTAGGCGTGCTCTAGGGGGAGTGTAGGGATGGTGGGTGCTCGAGTTGAAGCTCGGGGCCTCTATTTATAGGCAGATCGACGGGGTGGCCGTGAACGGAGAATCTCCGGCGAGCGATTACGGCGGAGCAGTGGATTGGCAGGAGGTTTGAGTGGCCAGGCAGCATCAGTGGAGGTTACTGGAGTCGTTTCACAGCTAAACGGGGTCGGTCTTGGCGTAATGGCGTCGGTCCACGGTGAGGTGACCGCACGGGCTCAACGGCGGCAGAGAGCGCGCTCCGCGCCCTGCGGTTCACGATGAGTGCGGCAGCGCATTCGGGGGAGTGGAAGGCCATGCGGCGGGCTCCGGTGGTTTGGGCGGTGCTGGGTGGCGTCGTCGGCGCCGTGTCTCCCGCTGGCGTCCGCAAAGCCGCCGCCGGCGTCGGTCACGGGGCGGCGCACCTTCTGCGGCTCGTCGCCGAAGCCCGCAAGGCGCCAGGCGTTCGTGCGGTGCAGGAACAAGGGGGAGGGGACGAGGAGCAAGGCGACGCGGTGGCACTGGCGAGATCGACATCCTTCTCTGAAGAAAACGACAGCGAGCCACTGACTGAATCTCTGAATTTTCTGAACTTGACATAGACAGTGCACTGCAGGTGTCCGACAGAAAGATTTTGCAATGAGATAAATTTTTCTGGAGCTGTAACTTGGTGAGGTGACCACTCAATGCACCCAGAGGCTGCCTGAGTTTTCTTGGAATTTTTGGAGAAGGTTTTGAATGAATTTCACCAAATTTGGCAAATCTGGTCCAAACTTGCAGCAGGTGTAGTTTGAAAATTTTGAACTGAAGACCAGTGGATCTTCATGGTTCTTGATTGAGGGTTCAAAGGACTAGGGAGGAGAGTTGGTTTGGTGGCAAAAATCAAAACAGAAAATGGAGTTCCTTTGTAACTCTCCAAGTGCTAGGAAAGAAGCTAGAAATTTATTTGAATAAGATTTAAATGGAGATAGATACATGGGGAGGTTCAACTTGCTGGATTTGATGCAAAACATGATCCAAAGGTGAGGGAAGGGTTAGGAGAGAGGATTTGCACTAAGGCCATGGCAAGAAGGAATTGTTGAAAGTGGCAAAGGATTTTCCAAAAGCCATAGTGCAAATTTCAAGGAGATTTTCAAAAGTCATTTCCCAAGTGAAAATATTTTGTCTTGAGTCCAAGTGAAAAGCAAGAACCTCCAAGACCAAAGACAGATCTTGGTTGAATCCAAATAAAACTTTTGCCATAAAGAAAATATTTGAGAGTGAGAGTTCTCTTGAAGAAAAATTTAAATCACTCCCCTCAAGTCAAATAAAAATCTTTTAAAAAAATCCAAATAAAAACTTGGGTGTCACATCATAGCTAAAGATGAAACTGTTATTTACAATGTTGATCTGGTTGTGCCTATTGCTTACATTGAAAAACCACCTTTCCCTGTTAGGATAAAGGAACATGCTAAGGTTTAAACTGTGGTTCGCAAAAGTCATATTAGAGCACCTAAACCTGTTGAACAAATTAAAGTAGAACCTAGTGTTGCTATGGTTAAAGATCTCCTGGTAGAAAATATTGATGGGCATGTTATTTACTTCTGTGATGAAGCTGCTAGAATTGCCAAACCCAATGAAAAAGATAAACATAGACCTGTTGTTGGCATGCCTGTTGTCTCAGTTAAAATAGGAGATCATTGTTATCAGGGTTTATGTGATTTAGGTGCTAGCGTGAGTGTTATTCCTTTTACATTATACCTAGAAATTATGAATGACATAGCACCCGCTGAAATAGAAGACATAGATGTTACTATTAAACTTGCTAACAGAGACACCATCACACCACTTGGGATTGTTAGAGATGTTGAAGTCTTGTGTGGGAAAATAAAATACCCTACTGATTTTCTAGTTCTTGGTTCCCCACAAGATGACTTTTGTCCCATTATTTTTTGGCAGACCTTTCTTGAACACCATCAATGCTAAAATAGATTGTGAAAAACAAACTGTTGGTGTTAGCTTTGGTGATGAGTCTCATGAGTTTAATTTTTCCAAGTTTAATAGACAACCTCATAAGAAAGAATTACCTAGCTAGTAAGGATGAAATAATTGATCTTGCTTCTATTGTCGTGCCTCCTACTGATCCACTAGAACAATATTTTCTAGACCATGAAAATGATATGCACATGCATGAAAGAAATGAGATAGATAAAAATGTCTTTGAACAACAACGAACTCTGCTCAAACACAATTTGCCTATTGAAAATCTAGGAGATCCTCCTCCACCTAAAGGTGATCCTGTGTTTGAATTGAAACAATTGCCAGACACTTTGAAATATGCTTATCCTGATGAGAAAAAGGTATATCCTTTTATTATTAGTGCTAACCTTCCAGAACACAAATAAGAAAGATTATTGAAAATTCTGAAGAAGCATCGTGCTGCTATTGGATATACACTTGATGATCTTAAGGGCATTATCCCACTCTCTGTCAACACAAGATTAATATGGAACCTGATGCTAAACCCGTTGTTGATCATCAACGACGATTGAATCCCAAAATGAAAGAAGTGGTAAGAACTGAAATACTAAAGCTTCTGGATGCAGGTATAATCTATTCCATAGCTCATAGTAGATGGGTAAGTCCCGTTCATTGTGTCCCTAACAAAGGAGGCATTACTGTTGTTCCCAATGATAAAAATGAACTCATTCCACAAAGAATTGTTACTGCCTGTAGTATGGTAATTGATTTTAGAAAACTAAATAAAGCCACTAGAAAAGATCATTACCCTTTGCCTTTTATTGATCAAATATTGGAAAGATTGTCTAAGCACACACACTTTTGCTTCCTTGATGGAAATTCTGGTTTTTCTCCAATACATATCTCACAGCCTGATCAAGAGAAAACCACTTTTACTTGCCCTTTTGGAACTTATGCTTATAGATGTATGCCTTTTTGGATTATGCAATGCACCTGCTACTTTTCAAAGATGTATGACTGTTATATTCTCTGATTTTTGTGAAAAGATTGTTGAGGTTCTCATGGATGATTTTTATGTTTATGAAACTTATTTTGATGATTAGTTAAGCAACCTTGATCAAGTTTTGCAGAGATGTGAGCAGGCTAATCTTGTCTTGAATTGGGAGAAGTGCCACTTTATGGTTAATGAAGGTATTGTCTTGGGTCATAAAATTTCTGAATGAGGTATTGAGGTGGATAAGGCTAAGGTTGATGCAATTGAGAAAATGCCATGTCCTCGAGATATCAAAGGTATTCGTAGTTCCTTGGTCATGCTGGTTTCTATAGGAGGTTTATTGAAGTCTTCTCTAAAATTTCTAGGCCTCTTACTAATCTTTCACAAAAGGATGTTCCATTTGTTTTTGATGATGATTGTGTAGAAGCCTTTGAAACACTTAAGAAAGCCTTAACTCTGCACCTATTGTTCAACCACCTGATTGGAACTTGCCTTTTGAAATTATGTGTGATGCCAGTGATTATGCTATTGGTGCTGTGCTAGGACAAAGAGTTGATAAGAAACTAAATGTTATTCATTATGCTAGCAAAAATTTACATAGTGACCAAAGAAATTATGCTACTACTGAAAAAGAATTTTTAGCAGTTGTGTTTGCTTGTGACAAATTCAGATCTTACATTGTTGATTCCAAAGTTATTGTTCACACCAATCATGTTGCTATTAAATATCTTATGGAAAAGAAAGATGCTAAACCTAGACTCATTAGGTGGGTTCTCTTACTAAAAGAATTTGATCTACACATCACTGATAGAAAGGGAGCCGAGAACCCCGTAGCTGATAACTTGTCTAGGTTAGAGAATATCCTTGATGACCCACTACCTATTGATGATAGCTTTCCTGATGAGCAACTAGCTGCTATAAATGTTTCTCATAACACTCCTTGGTATGCTGACTATGCTAATTATATTGTTGTTGAATACATACCACCTAGTTTCACATACCAACAAAAGAAAAAAATTCTTCTATGATTTAAGACATTACTTTTGGGATGACCCACATCTTTATAAAGGAGTAGATGGCATTATTAGACGTTGTGTACCCTAGCATGAACAGGAACAAATCCTACGGAAATGTCACTCTGGAGCCTATGGAGGACATCATGCGGGAGATAGAACTGCTCACAAGGTATTGCAATCTGGATTTTATTGGCCTACTATCTTCAAGGATGCCCAAAAGTTTGTTTTATCTTGTGATGAATGTCAACGAATTGGTAATATCGTTAAGCGTCAAGAAATGCCTATGAATTACTCACTTGCTGTTGAACCATTTGATGTTTGGGGTTTTGATTATGTGGGATCTTTTCCTTCCTCTAATGGGTATACTCATATTTTGGTTGTTGTTGATTATGTCATTAAGTGGGTAGAAGCTATTCCAACTAGTAGTGCTGATCATAACACTTCCATTAAAATGCTTAAAGAGATTATTTCCCCGAGGTTTGGAGTCCTAGATATTTAATGACCGATGGCGGTTCACACTTCATTCATGGTGCTTTCCGTAAAATTCTTGCTGAATATGATGTTAACCATGGAATTGCATCACCCTATCATCCTCAATCTAGTGGTCAAGTTGAACTTAGCAATAGAGAAATAAAACTAATACTACAAGAAACTGTTAATAGGTCCCGAAAGAATTGGTCTAAGAAATTGGATGACGCACTTTGGGCCTATAGAATAGCCTATAAAAATCCTATGGGTATGTCTCCTTATAAGATGGTTTGTGGAAAAGCTTGTCATTTACCTCTTGAGTTAGAACATAAAGCATATTGGGCAATAAAAGAACTCAACTATGATTTCAAACTTGCCGGTGAAAAGAGGTTTTTTGATATTAGCTCACTAGATGAATGGAGAACCCAAGCTTATGAAAATGCCAAATTGTTTAAAGAAAAAGTTAAAAGATGGCATGACAAAAGAATCCAAAAGAGGGAATTCAAAGTTGGAGAATATGTTCTTTTGTACAACTCTCGTTCCAGATTCTTTGCAGGAAAACTTTTCTCCAAATGGGAAGGACCGTATGTTATTGAAGAGGTTTATAGCTCTGGAGCTATCAAGATCAATAATGTCAAAGGTACAAACCCGAAGGTGGTCAATGGTCAAAGAATTAAACACTATATTTCAGGTACGCCTATTAATGTTGAAAGCAATATTATCCAAACCATGACACCGGAGGAACACATATAAGAAACCTTCCGGAACACTCCAAAATAACTGAAAAATAGGAGGTACGTGATACGTAAGTAAACAGACTCCGAAAAATCCGCAAAAATATTTTCTGTCAGTTTTGGAATATTACAAAAATTAGGAAAATAAGAAACAGCCAGGAAGGCACCCGAGGGGGGCACAAGACACCAGGGTGCGCCAAGGGGCGGGTTGTGCCCACCTCGGGAACCTTCCCGACTCTGTTTTTCTCCCGTTTGCTTGTTTCCCAAGATAAAAAATCTTTATATACCCCCCGAACGTATTGACCACTGTATCGCGGAGAAATCTTTTGTTCTTCTTTCTTGCTGTTCTGGCAGATCTAAAAATATGTCGTCTCAAGACTCGGAGGGTGAGAGCTATGTTCCTGATTATGTTGCCAACCCCAAGGTTTACGGAGATGTGGAACATTATGGTTGGACCACGGAGGAAGAAGAAGAATATGATCCGAAAGGGAAAGAAGATACGAGCTCAGGTGAGGATGAAGTTTCATTGCCTCAACCTGGGGACATGCACGTGGAATTCAAGAAGTCAAGTCTCCCCAATAAAGCAAAGAAACCTAAGATCCAGTTTATCCCTTTTCGTCTCTTGCAGGAAAACAAGCAGGAGTTATGCAAAAAGATATTAAAGTTTGAGCAAGAGATTGATGATTTGAAGGAGGAAAATTCTATCCTCAAGCGTAAGCTGAGGAAGAAGAATACTCATACTACCTGATCATAACCACCACCACCTTCTTCATCACCAAAGCAGACTTGAGTTCATGGTATGGACACTCCCCTTGGCTTGTGCCAAGCTTTGGGGAGGTGTCCCGGTATCGTATCACCACCACTATCTTCGCTTTCATCTATTTTAGTTCGATCTTTAGTTTTCCTATGATTTAGTTGAATAAAAGTTTAGTTCGATCCTTTCTTTTCGAGTGTTTGCTTAGTGATCTATCTATCGATGTAATCGTGTGCGAGATATATAACAAAGAGTAGTTTGATTTTTGTTTCTTTATTTTAATGTTTCAATAAAAGAAAGGAAAATAAATGAAAAGATCATATGCTAATCTTATGGTAAGTAATGACATCACATAAGGAAAAGTATAAGTGGTAAAATTTATTGGAGATTGACAAACATAGCATTGGTCAATGATGCAATTCATGACAGAATTAATAAGGGAAGAGAAGATTCACATGCAAATACACTATCTTGGACATCTTTTATGATTGTGAGCCCCCATGAAATATTTTGTGTCAAAATAGTTGATGTCGGACAAGGAAGACAATGTAATGATTTATGTTTGTTCATATTCACATAGAAGTTATATTGTCATAGATCCTTTAACATGTGGTGCTTGCTCAATATCTTTTCTAGCCGAAAATTTCGCACTAAGTAGAGATACTACTTGTGCATCCAAAAACCCTTAACCCAAATCTTATTTTGAGAGTCCACCATACCTACCTATGGATTGGGTAAGATCCTTCAAGTAAGTTGTCATCGGTCTAATAAGGCAATAAAAATTGCTTCTAAAAGTGTTGGATCATTTAGTGCAAGAGGAAATTGAACGTTGTACGAACTTGTGATGGCAAAGAATAAAAGTGACAGACTGCATAATAAACGTTGCTATCATAAGGGGCAAGATAACGTGACGTTCTTTTGCATTAAGGAATTTGGCATACAAACAAATAAGCGCATGACAACCTCTGCATCCCTCTGCGAACGGCATGTCTTTTACTTTTATGCATTTACTTTTATGTAAGAGTCAAAAGTTTTCTTCCCTATTTCCTTTTTATTTTCTATTTTTGCAAGCATCATGTGGTGAGGAAAGATCTAGGCACATATATCCAGTTGGATATGAGTAGGCATGATTTAGAATACAATGGGAGGTGAAACTATAAGCCCCTATCTTTCTATGTGTCCGGTTGAAACTTTTTGCTCATGGGTATGCTGTGAGTGTTAGCAATCATAGAAGATTAAATGATGGTTGAGTATGCGGACTTGCATAAAGGCTCCGATACGTGACCCTTCCTGAAAGTATGATGAATTGTAGTTGCAAAGTTGACTGAGAACATAGTTTGTTGGTTTTCAAAAAGGTTTATGTTTTATACTTCAATGTTGTGATGAATTGTTACTTGTTCATGAGAAGTTATATGATAAAAGTTGTTTGATAAAGTTTATGATAAAGTTCTTTGTTGTTATAATAATATGCATGATGCTTTTATGTTCGTATTTTGTTTTTATCGACACCTCTCTCTCTCTCTCTAAGCATGTGGACATGTTTTTCGATTTCGGTTTTCGCTTGAGGACAAGCGAGGTCTAAGCTTGGGGGAGTTGATACGTCCATTTTGCATCATGTTTTCATACTATTATTTATAATGTTTTCTACATAATAATGCTTTTGGGAGTAATTCTAATGCCTTTTCTCTCATAATATGCAAGGTTTACACAAAGATGGAGAATGCCGGCAGCTGGAATTCTGGACATGAAAAAGCTACGTCAGAGTTACCTATTCTGCACATCTCCAAATGAGCTGAAAATTTACGGAGAATTGTTTTGCTATATATGAATAATATTGGAGCAAATAACTACTAGAGGAGGCCCACCAGGTGGGCACAACCCACCTGGGCGCGCCAGGGAGCCCAGGCGCGCCCTGGTGGGTTGTGCCCTCCTCGGCCCACCTCCGGTGCCCCTCTTCTGGTATAGAAGTCATTTTGACCTAGAAAAAATAAGGAGAGGACTTTCGGGACGAAGCGCCGCCGTCTTGAGGCGGAACTTGGGCAGGAGCACTTTTGCCCTCCGGCGGAGCGATTCCGCCGGAGGAACTTCCCCCCGGAGGGGGAAATCATCGTCATCGTCATCACCAACAACTCTCCCATCTTTAGGAGGGCCATCTCCATCAACATCTTCAACAACACCATCTCCTCTCGAACCCTAGTTCATGTCTTGTGTTCAATCTTTGTACCGGAATTGTTGGGGATATTACCACTGGGCGTAAACCGGCCAGGAGAGGCCGGGTTAACCCCGTAAGTAGTTCATCTGTATCTGAAGTCCATGAAAACAGACGGTGATGCTTTATGAAGGCCCAGGGCCCAAAGCCGGTTTAAGGCCTGTAGACATAAACCGGCAGTAATATGTAAACTTGTGTTGTAAGATAGAAGTAACAGAGACCAAGCCGGACACGATTATGAGCCGGCCTTGGGATTCTGTAAACCGACGGGCGTCAACCCATGTATATAAGGGGATGACCCGGCAGCGGTTCAACAACAGACAACAACTCGAGACTCAGGCAAAGCGTATTCGCTCCCTGGTCATTGAAACCCCATCAATTCCATCACAACTAGACGTAGGCTTTTACCTTCATCGTAAGGGGCCGAACTAGTATAAAACTCTCTTGCGTCCCTTGTCCGCTTTAACCCCTTTAAGCTCACCCGTAGCGATGGCTCCACGACTAAGTCCTTTCTCTAGGACATCTGCCGTGACAAAACCACGACAGTTGGCGCCCACCGTGGGCTATCGCACGATGGTTTCAAGTTCTTGGAGGGCAACTTCGAAGGACTCAAGGGTTACGCTGTGGGCCGGATGACCAAGAGTCGTCGCGGCAAGCTCTACATCGACGATGCAGGCTGGGGCCCCGAGGCCGGCTCAATCGAGTACGGATACCGGGTCCCCTTTGGTGGCATACACGTTTTCATTGGCAAGATCGGCGAATCGGGCCCTGAGCCGGACATCTGCACCGACCTCGTCGAAACGGCTCAGCGTGCGAGATCTGCCCGGGTCAAGCCTGTCATGAAGTGTGCCTTCGTGGGAGTTATCCATGGAGGGGAATCTGAGGATAGATCGGAATCTGGTGGTGAGACCGTCGTTTATTCCGGCGGCGAGTCATCGACCGGAGAGACCGAGTCATTATATCAGTTACAAGATGGCCGGATTGGGGGCTATTCCGATGGCGACAGTATTCCGGACCCCTCTGATCTGCCAAACCGGGTTGCGATCTTCATGGCCGGTACGCAACCGGTGCTCCACTCTTCGACCGCAGCGGCGATGATTTCTGGATCGGCAGCGGCAGCAGCGGCCGGGGCAGGAGGCCCTGTGCGACCGCCAGCTCAGGTTCTATCTGATTTGTTTGACACGTTGGCAACGCTGATGGTGGAGGTTAACCCGGCGGATCAGGACGCGCACAATGCGGAAATCGCGAAAGTGAAAGATCAGATCACCCAGGCCAAAGCCGACTTAGCAGCTGAGGATACCAGGATAGTCGCGGAGCGGGCCGCTTTGGATGCACAAGCTTACCGGATTATGCTGGACCAGAGTGCGTCGAACGAAGTCCTGAAGAGGAGGCACCGATCTCGCCTGCCGCCGGTTTATGACGCTAGAAATCTCTTTAACACCCCAGGAGCAGGGACCAGTAATCTGCCGGTGGTAAACCGGGCGGAGGCACCTGGAGCAGGAGCGCCGGTTCAGCCACGTTTGGTGGATCCGCCTCATCAGAACTACATTGTAGCACCGCATGTCCCCACGCCACCGGGTCATTATTCTAACCCGATGGACAACATTGTCGCTGCCGCTTCACGGCTGGCGGCCATCCCGATCGAAGGCGATTCTCCGGCGGCGGTCGAGACGCGTCGGGTTAAGGAGCTTCTTCAGACAGCTTAGGTTCAACAGGAGGCTTATTCATACAGTCGCGATCGGATTCATTCCACTCCCCGTCCAAGCCGGAGTTACAGCAGGGGTATGGATGAACCGGCAGTGTCAAGCAATGCGCGGAACCGTGATCCGCCCCGTGGCAATAACCCGGCGGGTGGTGCTGGTAATGCTCAGGAGGTGGTGGACCGGGCTCGGGCACGCAGAGAGGCCGAGTTAGCGGTGCAGCATGAAGCCCGTCACCTTACTCCGGTTCATCCAACCACATCGGTGGAACCAGGAGTTACCTCTAGTTCTTTGGGAGTGCCATGTCTTGTCCCAGCGTTGCGCAATGTGCGCCTGCCCAAGGATTTCACGGGCCCGCGCAAGGTGCCGAATTACACCGCCGATTTATCCCCTGAAACATGGGTCGAAAGCTATGAGATGGCCATGGAGATGCTGGATGTGGATGATGCGGCATGTGCGAAATACTTCACCATGATGTTAGAAGGGACGACTCGCACTTGGCTAAAGAGCTTACCGGCTAATTCCATCAGGTCATGGGCCGAGTTGAGAGCCCGGTTTATTCAGAATTTCAAGGATACATGCAAGCAGCCCATGTCGATTGTGGACTTAGTTGCATGTGTCCAGGAAGAAGGAGAGTCAACAACCCATTGGGTGCGCCGGGTTTCAGAGATTTTGCATTCATCAGACCGCATCAACACCGACACCGCAGTTTTAACATTGGAAGGCAATTGCCGGTTTGAACCGCTGAAGTTGAAGTTGGGACGGTAAAACGTCATTGTAATGACATGGGAACCCTCATGGCTGCACTGGTGAAGTATGCCGACTCTGATAGTACCAAGGATCCCGAGTCTGACGATGATAAGACATGGAAGGGAAAGAAGAGCGGCAACGCCAAGGGGCAGCACCACAACCCGGTGGGTCAGGGAAACGGCGGCAAGCATAAAGCGGACCACGGTTTAGACTTTGTGGCTAATACTAATACACATGACAAGGGCCAGCGGCGTAAGGGTAAACCACCCCGACGCGGTGGAGGGCCAAGTCCTAATCCGGACCGTTTGTCTTATCTGTTGAACCAGCCCTGTCCAAAGCATGGGACGAAGGAGGAACCGTCCACACACCTCTGGAAAGATTGTTACATCATGCAAGAATTCAAAAATTCTGATTCTTTCCGGTATGATCACGGACCAGGAGGCGGTTCGGGCCCTGGGTCTCATGGGCCGGGTTATGGCGGAGGAAATTCCGGTTCAGGTTTTCACGGTAATCAGGGTGGACATAACAATCAAAGTAATCAGGGTAACCAAGGTGGCTATAATCATCACGGCAGTCAGCAGCAGCAGCAACAGTCGGGTTACCAGAGCAACCCGAAGCAGTTGAATAGCGGTCAGTATCATGTCTTCACCACTAGCTTGGACAAGCGCGATCAGAAGCTTCATAAAAGGGTGGTGAATGCCATTAAACCGGCGGTGCCCCATTATTTCCACTGGTCTGAGCAGCCGATTGTGTGGAGTAGAGAAGACCATCCGCCCCGGGTTGATAATCCGGGTCATCTGGCTCTGGTGGTGGCACCTCAGGTGGGAGGTTATAAGTTCACTAAGGTGCTCATGGATGGAGGGAGTAGTATCAATATCCTTTATTATGAAACTTTCCGTCGCATGGGGTTAACAGATAAAAATCTTAAACCATCCAATACGGTGTTCCATGGTGTGGTGCCTGGTAAGTCGGCATATCCTGTTGGTAAGATAGCTCTGGAGGTGGCTTTTGGAGATGAGCATGACTCGAGATCAGAAACCTTAACCTTTGAAGTGGTGAAAATCAGAAGCCCGTATCATGCCCTATTTGGACGGCCAGCTTATGCTAAGTTTATGGCACGACCTTGTTATGTTTATCTGCAGCTCAAGATGCTGGGTCACAAGGGAACTATAACCGTGCATGGGAGCCACAAGATTGCTCTGGAGTGTGAAGAAGGTGATGCGGCTTATGTTGAGTCGGTTTGTGCAACAGAAGAGTTGAAGTTTTACAAAGACAATGTTGATCCGGCAGATATGACTTCATTAAAGAAACCAACTACAGAGCATGATCCGGCCCTAAAGTTTAAATCGGCTGATGAGACTAAGCTTGTTGACTTCGTACCTGGCGATTCATCCAAGCAGTTTAACATCAGCGCTAACTTGGATCCGAAATAGGAAAGCGCGCTCATCGAGTTCATCCATGAGAATCGGGACATCTTTGCATGGAAGCCTTCTCACATGCCTGGTGTACCGAGAGAACTCGCTGAGCACACTCTCAATGTTGATCCTAAGTATAAACCGGTCAAGCAGTTTCTCCGTCGGTTCAATGAAGAAAGACGCAAGGCTATTGGATAAGAAGTAGCTAGGCTCTTGGCAGCTGAATTTGTCGTTGAAGTATTCCATCCTGAGTGGTTGGCTAATCCGGTGCTGGTCCTCAAGAAGAATGGCACTTGGCGTATGTGTGTAGACTACACAGATCTTAACAAAGCTTGTCCAGCAGATCCTTTTGCCCTTCCCCGTATTGATCAAATTATTGATGCTACGGCGGGTTGCGAGCGTTTAAGCTTTTTGGATGCATATTCTGGTTATCATCAGATCAAAATGGCAGTTAAGGACCAGGAGAAGACAACCTTCATAACTCCCTTTGGAGCCTTCTGCTATGTGTCCATGCCCTTTGGGCTCAAGAGTGCCCAAGCGACTTATCAACGGTGTGTGCAGAATTGTCTTCATAAACAGATCGGCCGTAATGTGCACGCCTATGTGGATGATATTGTGGTAAAATCAAGGAAGAAGGAGACATTGATTGATGACTTGAAGGAAACCTTTGATAACCTGCGGGTTTATAAAATGATGCTTAATCCGGCCAAGTGCGTCTTTGGTGTACCTGCAGGCAAGCTCTTGGGCTTTTTGGTGTCTAACAGGGGCATGGAAGCTAATCTGGGAAAGATCAAAGCCATCACCTCCTTGGCTAAACCAAAGTGTATCAATGATGTTCAACGCCTGGCAGGCCAGATTGCCGCGTTGAGCCGATTTGTCAGTCGCCTTGGCGAGAAGGCCATCCCTTTGTATCAGATGCTGAAGAAAATGGATAACTTCGTCTGGAGTGACGCTGCTAAGGAAGCTTTTGAAGACTTAAAGCGGCAGCTAGCTAATCCGCCAATTCTCGCTTCTCCGGTTGACAAGGAACCATTGTTGCTATATGTGGCAGCTAATGCTCGGGCTGTTAGTGTGGCTATTGTGGTGGAGCCAAGGAGGCAGGAAAGGAATATCAGGATTCAGCGGCCGGTTTACTATATTAGTGAGGTACTTATTGAGTCCAAGCAGAGGTACCCGCATTGGCAAAAATTGGTGTATGGGGTTTTTATGGCAAGCCGGAAGCTCAAGCAGTATTTCCAAGGTCATCCCATCACGGTGGTCAGCTCTGCTCCGTTGGGAGATATAATCCAGAACAGGGAAGCAACTGGCCGGATTGCTAAGTGGGCTATAGAGCTCGGGCCTCACGGGTTGAAATACATACCCCGAACGGCGATCAAATCTCAGGCACTTGTGGATTTCATCAATGATTGGATAGAATTACAAGCGCCAGAGGAGAAGCCGGATCACACTTATTGGACTATTCATTTTGATGGGTCCAGGCAATTAGAAGGCTCGGGGGCTGGAGTCGTAATAACTTCCCCACGAGTTGATAAGTTTTGTTATGTTCTCCGTTTAATGTTCCCTTGCACTAACAATGCAGCTGAATATGAAGCTTTACTCCATGGTCTTCGGATGGCTAAGGAGATGAACCTAAGCCGAGTTAAGTGCTTCGGTGACTCGAATCTGGTGGCTCAACAAGTGTCCGGCACTTGGGATTCCAAGGACCCACTTATGGCAGCATATCGTCGTGAGGTGGATATTGTTGCAGGTCACTTTAAAGGTTATCAGGTGGATCATGTGGACTGGCGGAAGAATGAAGCGGCGGACGCTTTAAGCCGCCTGGGTTCCCAATGTAAACCGGTTCCACCTAATGTCTTCCTGGATGTTTTGCATAATCCGTCCGTCAAGCTCCCTGGTGAAGAGGATTTGGCTGTTCCTGATCCGGAGGCTCAGTTGGTGGCGGCTCTTCATGTTATCCCGGATTGGACGGTTCCGTATCTGGCATATATGAACCGAGGCGAGTTACCAGAGGATGAAACTTTGGCCAGGCAGATAACCCAGCGGTCCAAGTCCATGACTATTATCAATGGAGAGTTACATCATTGCAGTGTGACAGGGGCGTTTCAACGCTCTGTGTCTCCTGAGGAAGGCCGTGAAATTTTGCGTGAGATCCACGAAGGAGATTGTGGTCACCACACTGGTTCAAAATCTTTGGTGGCCAAGGCGTTTCGTCACGGTTTCTATTGGTTGATAGCTCATGCTAATGCCGAGGACTTGGTCAAAAGATGTGACGGCTGTCAGAAATTCTCAAGTCGCGCTCATGTACCGGCTCAAGAATTGAGGATGATTCCAATCACCTGGCCGTTTGCAACTTGGGGGCTGGACATGGTTGGGCCTTTCAAGAGGTCAAAGGACAAGAAGACCCACCTTTTGGTGGCGATTGATAAATTCACAAAGTGGGTGGAGGCAGAGCCAGTTAGTAAGTGTGACGCAGCCACGGCGGTTCAATTCATCAAAAAGGTGATCTTCCGGTTTGGCTTTCCACACAGTATTATAACAGACAATGGTACCAATCTGTCAAAGGGTGCCATGGAGGAGTTCTGTCAACGTGAGCACATCTGGCTTGACGTGTCATCAGTGGCTCACCCCCAGTCCAATGGTCAAGCGGAGAGGGCCAATCAAGAAATCTTGAGAGGCATCAAACCCCGGCTTATGGTTCCTTTGCAACGGACGCCGGGTTGTTGGTTTGAGGAGTTACCTTCTGTGTTATGGAGCATCAATACCACACCCAACAGATCGACAAGATACACACCATTCTTCATGGTTTACGGAGCGGAAGCAGTTCTTCCTAGTGACATCCGTCATGACTCGCCTCGTGTAGCGGCATATGTTGAAGCTGACAACGAGAAGGCACGGCATGAAGCTCTTGACCTGTTAGATGTGGAACGTGACATGGCAGCAGCCCGTTCAGCGATTTATCAGCAAGATCTGCGTCGTTATCATAGCCGCCGGGTTAGAACCAGAACCTTTCAAGAAGGTGATTTGGTGCTTCGGCTCATCCAGGATCAGACGGATATGCACAAGCTATCCCCCCTGGGAAGGACCCCTTGTGGTCAGCAAGAATCTACACAACGGGTCTTACTACCTAATCGATGTTCGAGAGCGCAAAGACTCACGTAAATCGGAGGAGGAGACCAACCGGCCGTGGAATATTGCCCATCTTCGGCCTTACTATACTTGAGCTATAGGCTCTGCTTATGTACATATTATGACAATGTATATATTATGATCAATACAATAAACCGGAACCTTAGCTAAAGCGGGGTATCTATTGTTTTTCTTACATCATGTGTGGTTACATGGAGCTAACAAAGCGGCATCCGGTTTACCCCTAGATTTAGCTTCTCAAAGCTTCATATTAGATCACTTGGGGGCTTGGTCGTATCCGAACCATAGCTACACCTCTTGATCGGCGTAATGCCACAACATCACTTGGGGGCTTGGTCGTATCCAAACCATAGCTACACCTCTTGATCGGCGTAATGCCACAGCATCACTTGGGGGCTTGGTCGAACCCGAACCATAGCTACGCCTCTTGATCGGCGCAATGCCACAGCATCACTTGGGGGCTTGGTCGTATCCGAACCATAGCTACACCTCTTGATCGGCGTAATGCCACAGCATCACTTGGGGGCTTGGTCGAACCCGAACCATAGTCACGCCTCTTGATCGGCTCAAAGCCACATCAGTCCGGGGCCAAAGAGAGTGTTGTAAAGCAACAGCTCAAACATAGGCACCCACTGATCACAGCTAACAATGTTGCTTGGGGATTCTTTGCTATCGAATTTAGGGCCTGGCAGCCCGTAAAAAGCCTCGACTACAACGGTTTTCATTTACCTTTTGCTAAGCTTTCTTTGTTTTCATAAGATTTGTGATGTTTTTAAACCGGTGTTTATCAACCCGGTTAGGCTGTCAACTACAAGTTGTCAGTACATGATCAAATTATAATCCGGAGACTATCAGCCCGGTCTGGTTTTGACTCAAAGTCACCAGTATGGAATAAACCGGTGTTTATCACAGCCCGGAATAGTTTTCTGATAAACCGGCATCATATAACAGGAGTTACTTTTACTCCGGATTAGGGTTATTACCCTCATTACAAGGTTGGTCAGCCAACGCTATGCCTAACGGTCGCAGGTATCATATATTTCCATAGTTGGTTATCTTTTACAACCTTGGTTATAAACCTTGGTCATATATGTACTTGGGTATCATGACCCGCCCGGTGGTAAACCGCCAGGGCGCTTTAAGTTTCTTATCTGCAGGAACAACTTGAATAAATAGCTATGGATTATGAACATCATATCTTAAGCATGCCGGATTAACACGCATCAGTTGCAGATAAATATGCACGAAGGCATAACAGACCAAGTGTTTTAACTAGCCTATTACAAGGCGTTTCAGTGCCCAAAGGGATAATTGTTTCTCAATAAGCATTGCAGCATGGAAGATTAAACCGGCCCCCAGCTTATGATTGCTTATCAGCTTGACCTAATGGTTGCGGATCATCTTGCGCCGGTTCATCTTCTTCGTCCCTACCCAGCGGCTGGAAGTCAACAGTTGTCCAGTCGATCCCAGTTAAAGCTTGGAACACAGCATCGTCGCTTATAAGGGTGGACGGTTCAATGTCAGGGGCATAAGTGTGCTTATGGATTGGAGGGATCAGGTTGTGAGCCTCAGGAGTTGGTGCAGCAACACGCTTGTTATTGGTATCATAACTTGCCTGATAGTGTGAGAGATCAGCTTCTTCAGCCAATTGACAAGCCAATGGATGTACTTCCCGGTTTATGGCGCGGAGATCCTCAGTGCAAAATTCTGATCCGTCTTCTTTTAAGCATGGGTAGCCTTTAGCCACGTCCGTCAGATCAAGGTCAGGCATCCATGCTTTTGCCCGGGTTAGGGTGGTCAGAGCGCCAACCCTTGCAGCAGACCTCTTCAGCTCTTCTACCTGGGCAGGCAGCATAGATAGCCTGTCTAAGGTATCCTTGAATAACGTCGGGGGCGGCTTATTGTGAGAAGCGGTGCAGATAATTCGTTGTGCGCCGGTATACAGCTGCTCTATCAGAGTATAAGCCGCTTTCAATTTCTTCCGCACGTCAGAGCCCAGATGGCTAATACGAGTTCCTCCATCAGTATAAACGTCAGTAAACCGGCAACACATGGGAAGATATGTTGAAAGTATAAAGCAAGGATGCTTACCAAACACAGCAGCAGTCATCGCATGTACTTGCCGCTTTACACCAGTCAGCTCGTCTACCATCGGTTTGAGAGCTGCCTCTGCGTTTTCAGCTCTTTTCTGCAAAGCGGACTTCTCCGTGTTCCAATCCGCCCGCTCCTTGTTGAAGCTCCCCTTTAGCTTTTCCAAAGCGGCTAAGGCGCTCGTCAGCTCATCTTTTGCCTTGGAAGCTTCGGCCTGTTGGGACTTGATATTTTCTTGCAGATCGGCGATTTGAGATTCCTTTTTGCTCAGCTTAGCCTATAAAGAGACAGATATATAATGAGTTCACAGTACATATTTGAAGTACCAAGCACACAACAAGTTATGCCCTTAGTACTTGGGGGCTAATGCATATTTGCTCTTAATCAGAAATTTTTACAAGTCCCAAGCACAATACAAGTATTAAGCTTGGCACTTGGGGGCTAATGTGTATTTGCTCATAAAATGCTGATATGGGAATTCTTCTACAAAGTCCCGGTTCATCTTTATAAAGTTAAACCGGCCCTTGGAGGCTACATCAGTGAAGTTAAGATGCATTGTTGCAAACATGAACTTGTTACTAAGTCCCGGTTTAACTTGGTATCTTAAACCGTCACTTGGGGGCTACTGGAGTTGATAAGCTGCAAGTAAATATAAGAGAGAAACACTTATGAAAGTTACCTCATATCGCTCCTTCATCAAGTTTACCAAACTAGCTTCATAGTCACGGCTGGTATACGGACGGTTCAAGAAGCCAGAGTGAATGTCTTGAGCGTTGAGATGGGCGTAGCTTGATAAATCGGCATTACATTTGCCTTTGCTGATGGCAGAGAGATCGTCCTTGGCAGTATGCTTTGACAAAGCGATAGGATTGCCAGGAGTGGTGTGGCCAGTGCCAGTAATCATAATGTCATCATCTTGGTCGTCACCAGCCTTCTCTGGAGTTGGCGGTTTGTCAGTATTTTTGACTGGACTTGCCGGTTTAGTGCCAGTTCAGACAGGGCTGGTTGGCTGGTCAGCATGGCTTGTGGTGTCAACTTCTGCCTGCTCGGCAACGAAGTCATGATCTTGAGGCGGTGGGTCATTCAGCATGGCATCAACATTGGTTTCTTCAGGATCTAGAGTTTTCTCCGGTTCAACAGCCACATCTTCATCAGCCGGTTTATTCAACCGAGCTCTCTTGCTGGGTCTGGGCTTGGCGCTGAGAAAAATAAACATGAGGATCAGTACAGTATATCAAAATAGCAACATCAAGGATAACAACAAGTGCATAGCTCACCTAGGAATTGTTTTAAGGGGTGGAAGCTGTGTGGCCGATGACTCGCCAGAAGATGAGTGAGAAGTACCCTGATAATTTGAATTAGACGGGTTAAAGGCTGGCGGAAACAACCGGCTTTGGGGTATGAAGTATCAATGGGATAAGAGACCTCTGATCGGCGTTTCCGAACCGGACTGTTCGGTCAACCGGCAGAGGTAACTACCTGGCCGCTGTGCCGGGTTGTACGGCGAGCCTCGTGCTGCTGCATCTTCAAAAGAAAGTTTGGGTCCAAGTAAGCAAGAGGGTGAGAAAATTTTACTTTCCGGTTTGCTTGACGGATTTTTTATGTTGGCAGTGGATCTGAATCGGAGGAAAGAATGGTTACCTCTACGTCCTCAGCATGACTGCCTTCAGCGTCGTCCTGATAATAATCATTGTCAATGAGATGTACGAAAAATGAACCAAGAGAGTCAAGTTCTACCTCTGGTTCCGGATTACCCACATCATCATCAACTGGTAGATCGGAGGATGCAGTGGTCCGTTTCTTGGCAGGTTTTTTAACAACCTTGGTCTTTGGACGAACTGGCTTGACCGGTTTGTCTTGCGGCTTCGCCGGTTTGTCTTGTGATGGTTTCTTGTTCCAAAACGGATCATCACCCTGTCAGAAAATAATCACACTTTCAGAGAAAATTTGGACAGAAGTAACTTCAGATAAAAAGATTATATGATTCTTACAGCTGGTGGTTTGTTGAAGGTGCAGAAAGGGAGTAGTCCGGTTTGGGCACAGACAGCCTCCGGTTCATTCAATATCTTTTTACAGCCTCAGTGACTTCTGCATCTGTAAGCTGAATGTCAATGTGTCGTTGAGCATCCTTCAAGCTCCCTGTATATTCACACATCAAACCGGAGCGCCGGCTTAAGGGCATAATACTCCATCTTATCCAGCAACGAGCAAGATCAACTCATGTCAAACCGTTCACCATGAAGGCTCTAAGCTTTGATAATTGGGGAGCATAGTTGGCCCTTTACCTTGCCGTCAACCTATGAGGAAAAGGATGTGTGTTGCTAAGGCGTTCAGGGCAGTAACCCGGCAAGGGGCTTTCATCAGGTGGAGATGTATCCATGCAATAGAACCAAGTCTGGTTCCACTCTTTGGGGTGACTGTGGAGTTTGGGATGAGGGAAGGTGACTTCTTTCCTTTTCTGAACCGCCATTCCACCCAGTTCCGTATTGGGTCAATCCGAGAACTCTGTGCGACGGTTTAAGTGAAAGAAATCCCTAAACAGTTCGACTATAGGTTCCTCTTGCAGATAAACCTCACAGAAGACTTGAAAGTGGCAGATGTTGGTCACAGAGTTGGGACCGATGTCTTGAGGACGCAGCTGAAAATTGGCTAGTACATCTCGGAAATTTTTTGAACCAGGTGGGCTAAAACCTCGTCCAAGATGATCAGCAAACACAACTACCTCTCCGTCCTTGGGTGTAGGAGGATTTTCCGGGCCAAGGACCCTCCAGTGGATGACATCTTTCTTGGCTAAAGCGCCCGTTTTAACAAGATTGTTCAATTGTTCTTCGGTTACTCGAGAAGGAGCCCAATTGCATTCATAGACTTGTTTAGCCATGGCAATGGAAATCTGAAACATGATTATTGCCGGTTTAAAATTTACAGTGGACAACTATACAGCGGTATAAGGATACAAGCATATTGATAAACCGGATTTGGTTATTCATAATCCGGAGTCTGACAATGGAAACAGTGTAATGCGTTGGCGGTTCAACAGGGGACTAATGGTATCTACATGGTTCATCATTTTGTATATGAAGTTAAACTGCCTACGTTAATATTGAAGGAATAGATCTGAAATAACTAAGTAATGGAACAACAGGTTTCGCAAGTTGGTATTACAAATCTAGATCTACCGCGCGTCAGAAAGTGGAAAAATATTCAGGGTAAAATATTCTGGTACTTGAACACTGAAACCCTAGTAGCAGATCTGGGGTGGAAAGAAAGAAGGCTTACTGATGCTGATGGAACAGCGGAGTGGCGTCGCGATTCTCTGGTACGTTCAGGGTGATGCAGCGGCCGGAGTTGAGGTCAAAGATGAAGGCTTGACGGCGGCGGCTGAGCTCGAAATGCTAGGGCGGCGCGAGGAAGACGACGAGGCGAAGAGGTATGAAGGGGAAAAGTGAAATAACCCCCGATCCTATTTATAAGGGCAGAAAAATAAGTGTCGGGCGCGAAAATCGAGGAGCCTAAATTTTGGATATGAGGCGGAGCTTTCGCCTCGATTGTTGGAGGCTCGTTAATGACAGGTGACGTCACGGCGGTTTACCATGATCCTAGAAGATGATGTCACGACGGTTTACAAAATTATGTGAAGATGTTGAAGAAGAAATTTTCTTAAGTATTGAGGATTGACATGAACCAGTTCAAATCAATCTGGGGCCTAATGTTGGGGATATTACCACTGGGCGTAAACCGGCCAGGAGAGGCCGGGTTAACCCCATAAGTAGTTCATCTGTATCTGAAGTCCATGAAGACAGACGGTGACGCTTTATGAAGGCCCAGGGCCCAAAGCCGGTTTAAGGCCTGTAGACATAAACCGGCAGTAATATGTAAACTTGTGTTGTAAGATAGAAGTAACAGAGACCGAGCCGGACACGATTATGAGCCGGCCTCGGGATTCTGTAAACCGACGGGCGTCAACCCATGTATATAAGGGGACGACCCGGCGGCGGTTCAACAACAGACAACAACTCGAGACTCAGGCAAAGCGTATTCGCTCCCTGGTCATTGAAACCCCATCAATTCCATCACAACTAGACGTAGGCTTTTACCTTCATCGTAAGGGGCCGAACTAGTATAAAACTCTCTTGCGTCCCTTGTCCGCTTTAACCCCTTTAAGCTCACCCGTAGCGATGGCTCCACGACTAAGTCCTTTCTCTAGGACATCTGCCGTGACAAAACCACGACAGTTGGCGCCCACCGTGGGCTATCGCACGATGGTTTCAAGTTCTTGGAGGGCAACTTCGAAGGACTCAAGGGTTACGCTGTGGGCCGGATGACCAAGAGTCGTCGCGGCAAGCTCTACATCGACGATGCAGGCTGGGGCCCCGAGGCCGGCTCAATCGAGTACGGATACCGGGTCCCCTTTGGTGGCATACACGTTTTCATTGGCAAGATCGGCGAATCGGGCCCTGAGCCGGACATCTGCACCGACCTCGTCGAAACGGCTCAGCGTGCGAGATCTGCCCGGGTCAAGCCTGTCATGAAGTGTGCCTTCGTGGGAGTTATCCATGGAGGGGAATCTGAGGATAGATCGGAATCTGGTGGTGAGACCGTCGTTTATTCCGGCGGCGAGTCATCGACCGGAGAGACCGAGTCATTATATCAGTTACAAGATGGCCGGATTGGGGGCTATTCCGATGGCGACAGTATTCCGGACCCCTCTGATCTGCCAAACCGGATTGGGGGCATATTCGCTCCCTGGTCATCGAAACCCCATCAATTCCATCACAACTAGACGTAGGCTTTTACCTTCATCGTAAGGGGTCGAACTAGTATAAAACTCTCTTGCATCCCTTGTCCGCTTTAACCCCTTTAAGCTAACCCGTAGCGATGGCTCCACGACTAAGTCCTTTCTCTAGGACATCTGTCATTACAAAACCACGACAGGAACCTTAGATTGGTGCTTGTGGGTGACTAGTAGTGTTGATTACATCTTGTAGTTGATTACTATATGGTTTATTTGGTGGAAGATTGTATGTTCAGATCCATTATGCTATTTAATACCCCTCTGATCTTGAGCATGATTATCATTTGTGAGTAGTTACTTTTGTTCTTGAGGTCATGGGAAAAGTCATGTTGCATGTAATCATGTGAACTTGATATGTGTTCGATATTTTGATGATATGTATGTTGTGATTCCCTTAGTGGTGTCATGTGAACATCGACTACATGGCACTTCACCATATTTGGGCTTAAGGGAATGCATTGTGGAGTAGTTATTGGATGATGGGTTGCTAGAGTGACAGAAGCTTACACCCTTGTTTATGCGTTATTTCGTAAGGGACTGATTTGGATCCAAAAGTTTAATGCTATGGTTAGATTTTATCTTAATACTTTTATCGTAGTTGCGGATGCTTGCGAGGGGGTTAATCATAAGTAGGAGGTTTGTTCAAGTAAGAACAGCACTCAGCACCGGTCCATCCACATATCAAATTATCAAAGTAGCGAACACGAATCAAACCAACATGATGAAAGTGATATGGTGAAATTCCTGTGTACCCTCAAGAATGCTTTGCTTATTATAAGAGACAGTTTTGGCTTGTCCTTTGCCACAAAAGGATTGGGCTTCCTTGCTGCACTTTATTTACCATTATCTTGCTTGTTGCAAATTATCTTGCTATCAAACAACTTGTTACCGGCAATTTCAGTGCTTGCAGACATTACCTTGCTGAAAACCACTTGTCATCCCCTTCTGCTCCTCGTTGGGTTCGACACTCTTACTTATCGAAAGGACTAGGATTGATTGCCGATACTTGTGGGTCATCAACATGACCGAGAAACCTCCCTGGTTAATAACCATTAGCGGAACCTGGATGCCCATATTGGTTCCTACATATTCTACGAAGATCTTTACCGGTCGAACCTTTATGACAACATACGTAGTTCCCTTTGTCTGTGGGTATGTTACTTGCCCGAGATTCGATCATCAGTATCTTCATGCCTAGTTCAATTTCGTTACCGGCAAGTCTCTTTACTCGTTCCGTAATACAACATCTTGCAACTAACTCCTTAGTCACTTTGCTTGCAAGCTTCTTATGATGTGTATTACTGAGAGGGCCCCGAGATACCTCTCCATCATATGGAGTGAAAAATCCCAATCTTGATTCACGCCAACTCAACAGACACCTTTGGAGATTCCTATAGAGCATCTTTATGATCACCCAGTTGCGTTGTGATGTTTGATAGCACACAAGGTATTCCTCCGATATCCGGGAGTTGCATGATCTCGTGGTCGAAGTAACATGTATTTGACATTAAGAAAGCAGTAGCAATAAACTGAACAATCATATGCTAAGCTAACGGATGGGTCTTGTCCATCACATCATTCTCCTAATGATGTGATCCCGTCATCAAGTGCCAACCCATGTCTATGGTTAGGAAACCTTAACTATCTTTGATCAACGAGCTAGTCTAGTAGAGGCTTACTAGGGACACAATATTTGTTTATGTATCCACACATGTATCTAAGTTTCCGGTCAGTACAATTCTAGCATGAATAATAAACATTTATCATGAATAAGGAAATATAATAATAACAACTTTATTATTGCTTCTAGGGCATAATTTCCATCAGCCGCGCCGTGCTCCTCCACTGATGCGCGCACGGGTGCGTATTCTCCCCTGAGGCCGGCTACGCCAATGACCAATGGGCCCGGTCAGTTTAATTAGTATTAGAGTTAAATTAGGTTATATTAATTATTTAGTTAGACTAATGTGCAAAGACACGTGGGACCCGCTGTAAAATAGAAATGCTAAGTTAAGTTAAAAATATCTAAGTCAATGACATGTAGGATCCACCTACATTGTTCAGCTTTGACGAGTCAACGTTGACCTGGCTGTTGACTTTGACCACTGGTCCCACTACCAGCCACATAGCCACATTCCTGGGTACACTTTCTGTGTACCCATAGCATTTATACTTAATATGTGTTTTTATTCTTTTTTCTTTCTTAAGTTAAGGAATTTACAACAAGTCTCTTGCAAAAATAACTATCCTATCCCTTTCTACAATCTCTCTATATCCTTGTTACATAAGGTAAGTTTTTGAATTAAATTAATTCCAGTAATTCTAGAATTTTAATAAAACATTCAAAATTAATAGAAAATAAAAATTGTATCTTAGATAAAAATACTTTATACATGAGAGTTGCTCCGAAAAATATGACGATCCCGAATACGCTCTTCGTTCATCTGTCGCGTGCCCCTAGCATAGCAAACATGGAACCGTCCCCCTCTGTTTCATCCGTCCAAAAATGCTTAACACCAGTAATACTTTCCCGGATGTTTCCCCCCTTCGCCAGTATCACTTAGCACTGCATTAAGTCACACCTAGCACCGTGCATTGCCATGTCATGCATCGTCATGCATCTGTTTGCATTGTATTTACTATTTCTTCCCCCCTCTTCACTCTGGTAGACACCGAGACCGCCACTGCTCCTGACGCCGACTACACTCTTGACGACCCCTCCTTCTCCGAAAGCTTCCGGGCAAGCAAACCCCCTTGATCATTCCGATATCGCCCTTTTCCCTTCTCTCTTATGCTTGCATTAGAACTGCGACTGCTTTTATATGATTCTATTCTGATGCATAGCCTGCTTTTGTAACCTGCTCTTGTACCTTACCTGCTTATCCTAAACTGCTTAGTATAGGTTAGTTAGTGATCCATCAATGACCCCTCATCTTGTCTCTGTTGCCCTCGCTGGATTACCAGATGACTCGATCAACGGGATCGACGTCCAGGGCCCGACACAGCACATCACCCCCCTTAGTTGTACAACACTTTAGAGTTACTATCGAGTGCCGAGGGTGATACCTCATATAGCACTTCTAATGAGATCTCTGTAGTATGGTTAATTGGTCGTGGTCTCCGAGGGTGACTCCTCCTTCACCACTCCCGATAACGGCTCTGTCGTGCAACCCATCAAGTGTGAACCATCGAGGGTTTCCTCCTTAGTTCACATTGACGGTTACATCAAATGGAATCCATCGAGGGTGATTCCTCGGATTCCTCTTTGATGTTTTAGGCACACGGTTAATTTGACTTTACCCCCAGAACCTTGTTAAAGACGGGTCGGCCACGAGGGGTACCCGCGAGAGTTACTGTTACTGTAGGATTGGAGGGACAGGCAGTACCACCCCGGTAGATGTGGACCTGAGTTCCCGATAGTCTCTTGCGGGTCGGGTTGAACATGAGGATGCCCGCGAGCTGATGTGTAGTCGGGTTGACCTGGAGGGTACCCGCGAGATTTCTACGCGGCACGGCCGGGCATTCTTAGCCCTTGTTGTAAGTCCGTGAGACGGGGCGATGGGACCACATATCGTGGATCATAATCGTTACCGCGCGCTCCCAAAACACTAACGGTTTGGGTATTTGATCTGAGTTGGCCATTGGCCTATAGGCACTAACCACCCCGCAGGACAAGATATGGGCAACCGGCGTCGTAGTATCAGCCGAAGCTCTCCAGACGTCAGCGACTAAGCGGCGTGCGCCAGGTTGGACTAGAACGCCTGCGCTTGTATAAGGGTGCTAGGTCTGCTCCTGGCCGCCCATGCAACATGCAGGAGTGCAAAGGGTGATGGGCCCAAGACCCCTCCGCGCTTAGGATGTAGACCGACGTGTTGGCCTCTCTGTTGAGCCTAGGTAGGGTTGTGACGTGTTGATCTTCCGAGGCCGGGCATGACCCAAGAAAGTATGTCCGGCCAGAGTGATTGAGTGTGTTGGGTAATGTGGTGCACCCCTGCAGGGAAGTTTATCTATCCGAATAGTCGTGTCAACGGTAACAGGATGACTTGGAGTTGTATCCTAATCTATACAACTAGAACTGGATACTGAGGTGTGCAATGCATATGATGGCTCCGGGATTGCTTTCTCGCAGGGAGTTGATGAAGGATCTCTGGGTGTGTTAAATACAACATACTTGCTAAATATAATATGCTATGATTTACTCTTCTAAATGCTGCAAGATGCTTGAATATGCTAGTCTTCGATAGGCTAGGCCTTCCCTCTATTCTGGCATTTCTGCAGTCTAGTCCAAAGATATAGCCCCATTCCTTTAATACTGAAGCATACTTAGCATAGTTCTGATGCAAATCTTGCGAGTACTTTGGATGAGTACTCACGGTTGCTTTGCTATCCCTTTTTCCCCCATATTCGATTGTTGCGATAAGATGGCGGAGTCTAGGAGCCGGATGCCACCACCGACAACTACTACTGCCCCGAGGGTGCCTGCTACTATGTGGAGACTGACAACGTCCAAGAGTAGTTAGGAGGCTCCCAGGCAGGAGGCCTTGCCTTTTCGATCATAGATGCTTTTGTGCTAGCCTACTTAAGGCAGACTTGTTTAACTTATGTATGTACTCAGATATTGTCGCTTCTGCTGACTCGTTTCTATTCGAGCCCTTGAGGCCCCTGACTTGTAATATGAAGCTTGTATTATGTTAATTTGTGTCTAGAGTTGTTTTGTGATATCTTCCCATGAGTCCCTAATCTTGATCGTAGACATTTGCATGTATGATTAGTGTATGATTGAATCGGGGCGTCACAAAGACATATGAAAAGAGCGATAGCTATCTCGGCCTCCGTACCCCTTCGTCTCTCCTCCTAAGGGAACATGCGACTAGCACTAGTAGAAAACATGGCTTTCGTTCGGGCCAGATAAGCCCATTAGTCCCGGTTCAGTCACGAACTGGGACTAATGTGAGCATTGGTCCCGGTTCGTGTGGCTAAAGGCATTAGTCCCGGTTCAAATGAGGCCTTTAGTCCCGGTTTGAGACACGAACCGGGACTAAAGGGTGCGATGCCCTTTAGTCCCGGTTCGTATCTCAAACCGGGACTAAAGATTTGATCTTTAGTCCCGGTTTGAGATACGAACCGGGACTAAAGGGTGCGATGCCCTTTAGTCTCGGTTCGTGTCTCAAACCGGGACTAAAGGCCCATTTTCAAACTCTACCCCCCCTGTGGATCGCCTTTTCAGTTTTGTAAAAAGCAAAAGAAAATGATAAAAACTTCAAAAATTACAATCCTTCGAGATGTAGTTATGTTACTACATCTACTAGTTAGGAAAATTTAAAAACTTAAATTTGGACATGTTTTGCAAAAAGTGTAGGGAAAATGTAAAACGGCTATAACTTTTGCATACGATGTCAGAAAAAACGTATAATATATCAAAATGTTCAGCACGAAAATACGCTTCCGATTTTGACTACCTACGGCATGTTTGCAAATTTTTAGAATCCTCAAATTCTAAAAGGAAAAAAAGTTATGTTCATATTTCAGTTTTTTTTTTATTTTCGTTAAATCTGGTCAAACTATGGTCAAACTACTTATTCAATGAGTATTAATGTTACTAAATAATTATTCAAGAATATTAGTATTACTAAATAATTATTTCAGTTTTTTGAATTTTGGTCAAATCTGGTCAAACTATGGTCAAACTGTGGTCAAACAATGGTCAAACTACTTATTCAAGAAATATTAGTGTTACTAAATAATTATTGTTTTTTAGAACAATAGTTTCAAACTCAAACAGTGAAATGTGTGACTTCATGCTCAAGCTAAACTCCTGAGGGTTAATAGGATTGACATCTTACTATTGTCAGGAAAACAACAAGTGCAGACTCGGAAACGAGGGAGAATAGAACCCGGAAGTTAAGCGTGCTCAGGCTGGGGTAGTGAGAGGATGGGTGACCGTCCGAGAAGTTAGATGATTTGGAATGATGAGGAATGATTAGAGATTATAGGTTAGTGATGAGGGGTGATTAGAGACTAGAGGTTAAATAATTCAGAAATTTGAAAATCGGGAAAAATTCAAAAAAAATTATAAAATTTCCTTTAGTACGGGTTGGTGTTACCAACCGGGACTAAAGGTGAACCTCCAGGCAGCAGCCACGTGGAGGGGCTTTAGTACCGACCCTTTAGTCCCGGTTCCAGAACCGGGACTAAAGGCCCTTTTTCTAATAGTGTAGGGTTCCTGCCTCGCGTCGGTGGCACTGCAAATCTACCTCGTCTCCTATGGCCTTAGGGCCATGGTGGCACGGCAGATCCCAACCCTTGTCGATGGGAGGGGTCCATTTATAGATGTTTCTTTGAGCTCTGTTAGGGTATGTACCCTACTCAGGAAGGCGAGATTGCGGCAGCTCCCTGAGATGGAATATGGTCCCTTTCCATCTAGCCCTGGCACCTATAGTGCGTCTAGCCTCGTCGGAGGACATGTGGAGGTGTCTCCAGCGGATCTTGTAGGATTCAATCGGTGGTTGTCTTTGGTGGATCTGCACGGATCTGGTCTTCGTTCGTCTACATTCATGTTTGTTCAGGTTGGATCTTTTCTATCTACACTTCTCTTCATCGACGGCGATTGCTATTCTGCTGTGTTGGTCTTATGGGGCCTTAGCACGACGACTTTCCCAGCTGTATAATACAACAAGTTTTGCCCAACTCTGATGAGAGAGGGGCGATGACGATGGCGCGCCTTCGACTTGCTTTAGTGCTTGTAGTCGTCGCTAGGTGGTCTACGGTTCTGGATGTAATTTTGTTATTTTTGGTATTCGTTGGACTGTCATGATTGAAAATAAATAGATAAAAAGAATTCCACAAAAAAAGTAGTAGACATATAATCAGATATGTAGGAGAAACGTATCATGTACATATATCAATTGTTAGTACCAAAAAATCAAGAGGCAATCCCTAGCAAAAAAGTTCAACTTCTTTCATGCATGACAAAAAGAAAATGTCGCACACACATGGCGGAAATTCACAGGGGCATGCAAGTGCGGGGCCACGCATCTACCAAATCCTGTCGCACGCTCATTTTGCCTTGCGATTCGCGTAGTAGTTCAATCTCGCAGGAGAGCACAATAGGATTTAAATCTCAATGTTGAAACTTACGGTTTTTACATCTAAAACTGCCAAGTTTCAACCAGTTTCAACCAATTTTCTAGGTCGATCGTAGCCACAAAATAATTGATTTTTAACGGTCGCTCGTACTAAGTTTCAACATTGAAACTTAACATATTTTTCTGAAAGTCGTCAAAATATATTCAAAATGGATCTTATTTGAAAGCCCTAGTCATGAGAAACACGAATATGAAAATATAACTTAATTTAAAATTTTCATTTAAAAGATATAAAATTTTAAAAATCGAAAGCCAAAATAAAAAGCGGTCACCAGGAACATGGGTGCCCCTGCACTTGTGTGCCCCAATTCCTCGTCCACACACTTGGTATAGATCCAAGCAAGGCCAGAGGACTGGCGAAGAGGGAGCACACATATGTGACCTATTCTTAAACTCTTAGTGGTGTCACTAGTACAGCGAGCTCCTAAACAAACGGTTTTTAACCCCTTTCCACGACGGCATTTGGAACCGTCGCCAAGTGAGTGTGGGCGATAGGGGGTCCTTCCCACACGACCCAGAAACCATCGGGGATATGACCTCCTGGCACACACGTTAGGCAAAATGAGGTCGTGTGCGACCGGCGAGCGCTCAAATACGGAAATACGTACAATAGAGCTAAAAAATAATTTTATACGGCGAAATTGTTTCCGGTCGCAAGTACATCCCACACAGTCAGTTCCCGCTAAATGTTTCCTTTCGTATGTACATCCCACACAGTCGCTCCAAGGAAAACGTTTCCGTTCACAGGTACATCACACACAATTTTTCCCGTTAAATCGCTTGCGTTATTGAATATATCACACACGGTCCGTGGAACAAACTGTGTGGCAAAGGCTGTCCATCACACACAGTTTTCATGTGGTAAACGTCTGCGCAAGGTGGCCTAATGCAAACAGTTTTCAAGAGAAATTCGTGTGTGATTGTTCATTGATCCAACACGGTTTATTCCTAGAAACTATGTGTGTTGCCTGAGGTCATCGCCCACGGTATTTTTTCAACAACCGTTTGCAATAGCAAAACCCAATTAGCAGGCTAATTCACCACTAGCAGGCTAATTATCCGATTATTCATAATCCATTTATTAGTCTAATTGACATTTCATATTAAGCACACAATATATTTCATTTTCATAATTGAAATACATCAGAGTACAACATCATATAGCTTCAGCACTTAGCTACCCCATTACACAACTACACCAGGACAAAGTTTCACATGCAACATCTATAACCTTTTGAAATTAACATCATAGACGGTGCATAGACAGATGTATCTCATCTGGAAAACTGCTGAAGCAGAAGGCGAATATTGAGCCTTCATTGATGTTGAAGGTCTTTGTAACTTTAGGCCAGTGCCTGTGGATGATTCACCGTCCATCCTTCGTCCTCTTCAGGAACACTTTAATATTGAACCATGGGTGTTGTATGAATACCTTTTCCTCGCCTCCCGACCATACAGGTGGTTTGAGAGGTAATCATCAGTGAACTGTTTGGAAAGGCCTGAAAACAAGGATGTGCACAAATATCTTCTCTATATTGGAAATGGGGCAAAGGAATAAAAAAGGCAAGATATAATAGTTAGTACCATCCTATAGTGAACTGATGTCTTCTTCATTGTGCAGACAAAGATCTTGTTGTTTTTTGTCGCTAATTTCTTTATCCTAACAATCTTTCTGAGTTTCTTGACTTGGCTGATATTCATGGACAACTCATTTCCCCATATGCAAAACAGGTCGAACAGTGGGTCAAAACCTCTGACAGCAGGACCTACATGTGCAAGACCAAATTATTAAAAACCTAAATATTAGAATGGTTCATGCAATTGCACAATAATGTGCTATTAGACAACGGACCATGCACGTGCTAACCTCGATTGTAAACCTAAGTGCTTCCCATTGTTTCCCTGCAACACATATAAGGTAGTTAGTCATCAGGTTAAGTAAGGGTTCGCACACTATCAGTAAAATATGTTGATGAAAAATAAGCACATTGCAGATTCATCAGATTAATTCAAGCCACATGGAAAACCCATTTATCCAAACCAAGTATGATTAAGAACTAGGAAATATGCAATTGTATATGTTTCTCATGTATTAAGTGCAGCCAAATTCGATTTATTCCTCACATGCACAACAATACAAAATTCTACCCACGACAATTGGACATCGCAGTGTAGAATTGAACCAAGCAGATAGCTAAACACCACAACAAATGAACCAAACATTAACTGAGCACCACATTGCACAATATAACATACTCCTAATAGAAGATCAGACAGTTAACCAAACCAAGCATGCTTAACAACTTGGAAATATAGCAATTGTATTTGTTTCTCATGTATTTAGTACAGCTAAATTCGATTTATTTCTCACATGGTATACAATAATAGAATGCAGCCACAACAATTGAACATCGCATTGCAGAATTGAACCAAGCAGTTAACTAAACACCACAACAAATGAACCAAACGTTAACTGAGCACCACATTGCACAATATAACATACTCGTAATAGAAGATCAGACAGTTAACCAAACCAAGCATGCTTAACAACTTGGAAATATTGCACCCTGAAAAATTGAACATCACATTTGCAGAATTGAACCAAGCAGTTAACTGAACACCACATTGCACGACATATAGAAAATATACACTAGAATTTGTTAAGGAAAGGCAGTAGCTAGCAAACGATGGCCTCGAGAAAACGGCACGAACTGTCATTTAAAGCAGCCAACCGCGTCGCGGCGTCGGCGCGCAAGGCTTCAACGCTGGCCTCGACGGCGAGGTGTGATACGTCTCCAACGTATCTATAATTTTTTATTGTTCCATGCTATTATATTATCTGTTTTTGATGTTTTATATGCATTTATATGCTATTTTATATGATTTTGGGACTAACCTATTAACCTAGATGCCAGTGCCAGTTTCTGTTTTTTCCTTGTTTTTGAGTTTACAGAAAAGGAATACCAAACGGAGTCCAATTGACGTGCCAATTTTTGATGATTTTTTATGGACCAAAAGAAGCCCCGGGAGTAAAAGAGTTGGGCCAAAAGAGTCCCGGGCTGCCCACGAGGGTGGGGGCGCGCCCTACCCCCTGGGCGCACCCCCCTATCTCGTGGACGGCTCGGAGACCCCCCTGACGTGAGACCTACGCAAAAAATTCCTATAAATACAGAAACCCCCAGAACATAACCTAGATCGGGAGTTCCACCACCGCAAGCCTCTGTAGCCACCAAAAACCAATCGGAGCCCTGTTCTGGCACCCTACCGGAGGGGGGATCCCTCACCGGTGCCATCTTCATCATCACGACGCTCTCCATGATGAGGAGGTAGTAGTTCACCCTCGGGGCTGAGGGTATGTACCAGTAGCTATGTGTTTGATCTCTCTCTCGTGTTCTTGACTCGGCACGATCTTGATGTATCGCGAGCTTTGCTATTATAGTTGGATCTTATGATGTTTCTCCCCCTCTACTCTCTTGTAATGGATTGAGTTTTCCCTTTGAAGTTATCTTATCAGATTGAGTCTTTAAGGATTTGAGAACACTTGATGTATGTCTTGCATGTGCTTATCTGTGGTGACAATGGGATATTCACGTGATCTACTTGATGTATGTTTTGGTGATCAACTTGCGGGTTCAGTGACCTTGTGAACTTATGCATAGGGGTTGGCACACGTTTTCGTCTTGACTCTCCGGTAGAAACTTTGGGGCACTCTTTGAAGTTCTTTGTGTTGGTTGAATAGATGAATCTGAGATTGTGTGATGCATATCGTATAATCATACCCACGGATACTTGAGGTGACATTAGAGTGTCTAGGTGACATTAGGGTTTTGTATGCTTTGTCACTTAAGGTGTTATTCTAGTACGAACTCTAGGATAGATCGAACGGAAAGAATAGCTTCGTGTTATTTTACTACGGAATCTTGAATAGATCGATCAGAAAGAATAACTTTGAGGTGGTTTCATACCCTACAATAATCTCTTTGTTTGTTCTTCGCTATTAGTGACTTTGGAGTGACTCTTTGTTGCATGTTGAGGGATTGTTATATGATCTAATTATGCTATTATTGTTGAGAGAACTTGCACTAGTGAAAGTATGAACCCTAGGCCTTGTTTCCTAGCATTGCAATACCAATTATGCTAGCTTTTATCGATTGCTACCTTGTTGTTTTTATATTTTCAGATCACAAATATCCATATCTACCATCCATATTGCACTTGTATCACCATCTCTTCGCCGAACTAGTGCACCTATACAATTTACCATTGTATTGGGTGTGTTGGGGACACAAGAGACTCTTTGTAATTTGGTTGCAGGGTTGCTTGAGAGACACCATCTTGATCGTACGCCTCCCACGGATTGATAAACCTTAGGTCATCCACTTGAGGGAAATTTGCTACTGTCCTACAAACCTCTGCACTTGGAGGCCCAACAACGTCTACAAGAAGAAGGTTGCGTAGTAGACATCAAGCTCATTTCTGGCGCCGTTGCCGGGGAGGTGAGTGCTTGAAGGTATATGTTTAGATCTTGCAATCGAATCTTTAAGTTTCTTGTTTTATCACTAGTTTAGTTTATAAAAGAAAACTACCAAAAAATGGAATTAAGGGTGCCTCATACGCTTCATCTTTTTAATGTCTTTCGTGAAAATGATGGCAAGGAAAATTGTGCTCAAGTACTAGAAGAAGAATTACATAGAATGCTTGGTATAAAATATGTGAATGATGAACATGATTGCAATATTGTTTGTATGAATTCTTTGAATACCCATGATGCTAATGATATGCAAAGCCACAAGCTTGGGGATGCTATGTTTTATGAAGATGATATGTTCAGTCCCCCAAGTTTTGATGAACAAATTTATTAGCATGCCTCCTATTTATGATGATTATTGTGATGACACGTATGCTATAAAGAATAAAGATAACTATGAAACTTTTCATCATGATTTTAATTTTCAATTGGATTATGCTTCACATGATAGTTATTTTGTTGAGTTTGCTCCCACTACTATTGATGAGAATAAATTTGCTTATGTGGAGAGTAGTAAAATTTATATGCAAGTAGATCATGAAAAGAATGCTCTATGTGCTGGTTATATGGTTGAATTCATTCATGATGCTACTGAAAATTATTATGAGGGAGGAACATATGCTTGTAGGAATTACAATTATATCAAGTTTCCTCTCTATGTGCTTGAAGTTTTGAAGTTATGCTTGTTTTGCCTTCCTATGCTAGTTGATTATTGTTCCCATAAGTTGTTTGCTCACAAAATCCCTATGCATAGGAAGTGGGTTAGACTTAAATGTGCTAGTCATATTCTTCATGATGCTCTCTTTATGTTTCAATTCTTATCTTTTATGTAAGCATCATTGAAATCATCATGTCTAGCTAGGGGCGTTAAACGTTAGCGCTTGTTGGGAGGCAACCCATTTTTTATTTTTGTTCTTTGCTTTTTGCTCCTGTTTAGTAATAAACAATTCATCTAGCCTCTGTTTAGATGTGGTTTTATGTTTTAATTAGTGTTTGTGCCAAGTAGAACCTTTGGGAAGACTTGGGTGAAGTCTTTGCGATCTTGCTGTAAAAAACAGAAACTTTTGTGCTCACGAGATTAGCTGCCATTTTTTACTGGAGAGTGCTTTTAGGTTGATTATTTTTGCAGATGATTAATAGAAAAATTAATCAGGTCCACCAATTTATTTCAGAATTTTTGGAGTTACAGAAGTATTCGAATGATACAGATTACTACAGACTGTTCTGTTTTTGACAGATTCTGTTTTCATTGTGTTGTTTGCTTATTTTGATGAATCTATGAGTAGTATCGGAGGGTATGAACCATAGAGAAGTTGGAATACATTAGATATTACACCAATATGAATTCAGAATGAGTTCACAACAGTACCTAAGTGGTGATTTGTTTTCTTATACTAACGGAGCTTACGAGTTTTCTGTTAAGTTTTGTGTTGTGGAGTTTTTAAGTTTTGAGTAAAGATTCGATGGACTATGGAATAAGGAGTGGCAAGAGCCTAAGCTTGGGGATTCCCAAGGAACCCCAAGATAAAATTCAAGGACAACCAAAAGCCTAAGCTTGGGGATGCCCCGGATGGCATCCCCTCTTTCGTCTTCGTTCATCGGTAACTTTACTTAGAGCTATATTTTTATTCACCACATGATATGTGTTTTGCTTGGAGCGTCATTTTATTTTGTTTTGCTTGCTGTTTGAATAATATCCCAAGATATGAAATTCTTAAATGTTAGAGAGTCTTCACATAGTTACATAATTATTCAACTACTCATTGATCTTCACTTATATCTTTTGGAGTAGTTTGTCGTTTGCTCTAGTGCTTCACTTATATCTTTTTAGAGCATGGTGGTGGTTTTAGTTTATAGAAATTATTGATCTCTCATGCTTCACTTATATTATTTTGAGAGTCTTTAGAACAGCATGGTAATTTGCTTTGGTTATAAATTTAGTCCTAATATGATAGGCATCCAAGAGGGATATAATAAAAACTTTCATGTAAAGTGCATTGAATACTATGAGAAGTTTGATTCCTTATGATTGTTTTGAGATATGAAGATGGTGATATTAGGGTCATGCTAGTTAAGTAGTTGAGAATTTGAGAGATACTTGTGTTAAAGTTTGTGATTCCCGTCGCATGCACGTATGGTGAACCGTTATGTGATGAAGTCGGAGCATGATTTATTTTTTGATTGTCTTCCTTATGAGTGGCGGTCGGGGACGAACGATGGTCTTTTCCTACCAATCTATCCCCCTAGGAGCATGCGCGTAGTACTTCATTTCGATAACTAATAGATTTTTGCAATAAGTATATGAGTTATTTATGACTAATGTTGAGTCCATGGATTATACGCACTCTCACCCTTCCACCATTGCTAGCCTCTCTTGTGTCGCGCAACTTTCGCTGATACCATACACCCACCATATACCTTCCTCAAAACGGCCACCATACCTACCTATTATGGCATTTACATAGCCATTCCGAGATATATATATATTGCCATGCAACTTTCCACCGTTCCATTTATTATGACACACTTCATCATTGTCATATTGCTTTGCATGATCATGTAGTTGACATCGTATTTGAGGCAAAGCCACCTTCATAATTCTTTCATACATGTCACTCTTGATTCATTGCACATCCCGGTACACCGCCGGAGGCATTCATATAGAGTCATATCTTGTTCTAAGTATCGAGTTGTAATTCATGAGTTGTAAGTAAATAAAAGTGTGATGATGATCATTATTAGAACATTGTCCCAGTGAGGAAAGGATGATGGAGACTATGATTCCCCCACAAGTCGAGATGAGATTCCGGACGAAAAATAAAAATAAAATAAAATAAAGAGGCCAAAAAACAGAAAAGAAGAGAAGGCCCCCAAAAAACAAAATAAACAACAACAAAAAATGAGAGAAAAAGAGAGAAGGGGCAATGCTACTATCCTTTTACCACACTTGTGCTTCAAAGTAGCACCATGATCTTCATGATAGAGAGTCTCCTATGTTGTCACTTTCATATACTAGTGGGAATCTTTCATTATAGAACTTGGCTTGTATATTCCAATGATGGACTTCCTCAAAATGCCCTAGGTCTTCATGAGCAAGCGAGTTGGATGCACACCCACTTAGTTTCTTTTTGAGCTTTCATACACTTATAGCTCTAGTGCATCCATTGCATGGCAATCCCTACTCACTCACATTGATATCTATTGATGGGCAACTTCATAGCCCGTTGATACGCCTAGTTGATGCGAGACTATCTTCTCCCTTTTTGTCTTCTCCACAACCACCATTCTATTCGACCTATACTGCTATGTCCATGGCTCACGCTCATGTATTGCGTGAAGATTGAAAAAGTTTGAGAACATCAAAAGTATGAAACAATTGCTTGGCTTATCATCGGGGTTGTACATGATTTAAATATTGTGTGTGATGAAGATAGAGCATAGCCAGACTATATGATTTTGTAGGGACAGCTTGCTTTGGCCATGTTATTTTGAGAAGACATGATTGCTTTGTTAGTATGCTTGAAGTATTATTGTTTTCATATCAATATTAAACTTTTGTCTTGAATCTTTCGGATCTGAACATTCATGCCACAATAAAGAAAATTACATTGAAAATTATGCTAGGTAGCATTCCACATCAAAATTCTATTTTTATCATTTACCTACTCGAGGACGAGCAGGAATTAAGCTTGGGGATGCTGATACGTCTCCAATGTATCTATAATTTTTTATTGTTCCATGCTATTATATTATCCAATTTGGATGTTTTATAAGCATTTATATGCTCTTTTATATGATTTTTGGGACTAACCTATTAACCTAGAGCCCAGTGCCAGTTTCTGTTTTTCCTTGTTTTTGAGTTTACAGAAATGGAATACCAAACGGAGTCCAATTGACGTGCCAATTTTTGATGATTTTTTATGGACCAAAAGAAGCCCCAGAGTAAAAGAGTTGGGCCAGAAGAGTCCCGGGCTGCCCACGAGGGTGGGGGCGCACCCTACCCCCTGGGCGCGCCCCCCTATCTCGTGGACGGCTCGGAGACCCCCCCTGACGTGAGACCTACGCCAAAAATTTCTATAAATACAGAAACCCCGAGAACATAACCTAGATCAGGAGTTCAGCCGCCGCAAGCCTCTGTAGCCACCAAAATCCAATCAGGACCCTATTCCGGCACCCTGCCGGAGGGGGATCCCTCAACGGTGGCCATCTTCATCATCCCGGTGCTCTCCATGACGAGGAGGGAGTAGTTCACCCTCGGGGCTGAGGGTGTGTACCAGTAGATATGTGTTTGATCTCCCTCTCGTGTTCTTGACTCGGCACGATCTTGATCTATCGTGAGTTTTGCTATTATAGTTGGATCTTATGATGTTTCTCCCCCTCTACTCTCTTGTAATGGATTGAGTTTTCCTTTGAAGTTATCTTATCGGATTGAGTCTTTAAGGATTTGAGAACACTTGATGTATGTCTTGCATGTGCTTATCTGTGGTGACAATGGGATATTCACGTGATCTACTTGATGTATGTTTTGGTGATCAACTTGCGGGTTCAGTGACCTTGTGAACTTATGCATAGGGGTTGGCACACGTTTTCGTCTTGACTCTCCGGTAGAAACTTTGGGGCACTCTTTGAAGTTCTTTGTGTTGGCTGAATAGATGAATCTGAGATTGTGTGATGCATATCGTATAATCATACCCACGGATACTTGAGGTGACATTGGAGTATCTAGGTGACATTAGGTTTTTGGTTGATTTGTGTCTTAAGGTGTTATTCTAGTACGAACTCTAGGATAGATCAAACGAAAAGAATAGCTTCGTGTTATTTTACTACGGACTCTTGAATAGATCGATCAGAAAGAATAACTTTGAGGTGGTTTCGTACCCTACAATAATCTCTTCGTTTGTTCTCCGCTATTAGTGACTTTGGAGTGACTCTTTGTTGCATGTTGAGGGATTGTTATATGATCTAATTATGCTATTATTGTTGAGAGAACTTGGACTAGTGAAAGTATGAACCCTAGGCCTTGTTTCCAAGCATTGCAATACCGCTTACGCTCACTTTTATCGCTTGCTACCTTGCTGTTTTTATATTTTCAGATCGTAAATATCCATATCTACCATACATATTGCACTTGTATCACCATCTCTTCGCCGAACTAGTGCACCTATATAATTTACCATTGTATTGGGTGTGTTGGGGACACAAGAGACTCTTTGTTATTTGGTTGCAGGGTTGCTTGAGAGAGACCATCTTCATCCTACGCCTCCCATGGATTGATAAACCTTAGGTCATCCACTTGAGAGAAATTTGCTACTGTCCTACAAACCTCTGCACTTGGAGGCCCAACAATGTCTACAAGAAGAAGGTTTCATAGTAGACATCAAGGTGCTCCTCCAAGATCTGGGGGTCGGCACGAATGGCAGCCATCGCGACCTCGTCCGCGCGTGCGGGCGCAATTGGCTTCTCCGCTGCCAAATGCTACTTGAGATCCTGGCTATACTGCGTGCACCATGGCTTAGGGCGGCGCTTATTTGGTGGAGGGGTCGGTGATTTGGGTGGAAGGTGGAGCGCTCACGCCGGCGGTCGGGGCATGTGGGATGTGGAAGGAGGAGGAGGATGGGGGTCGGGTGTTGATTACCTGCCTGGATGGGCGAGGCCGAGCGGCGTGAAGGTGGGTCGCCGGCGAGGAGGCGGCGCTGCAAGCAAGGAGTGAAGGTTTCAACTTGGAAAGGAAGGAGGAATGGCGGGAAATGTGGCTTTTGGTAAGGGGGAGGGGGCGGGGAGGTAGATATTTCCGCGGAAGCCGAAAATTTGGAATCGCTTCAGCCAAAAAACTGGCGCGCAAAGTGTCATCAGACACGGTCCCTTATTTAGAACCGTGTACGATATGTGAACATCACAAATGATAAAGATAGCTTAACCCGTGTGTGATGAGTTTTGAATGTCAAAAATTTTGGTTCGAATTTCCATGGTTATAGTGGTCATCCACGTCATTGCATAATTTGGGTACACAAAGGAGACTACAGCAGACCCACACTTCTTAAGCGAGCAAGTTCAGCAATTAAACAGAGCTAGCTGACCTAAACATTACTCTAACTAATTAAAGACCGGCGCTCCTAATTAAACAAAACAAAGAGTACTACTACGGCTGGTGCTCATCGATCTCCGCCGCCGCCTGCATGTCCAGCTCGCGCCCGACGGTCTCCTGGGGAAGGGGCTCCATGTCATCAATCGCACCATACTCGGCAAGCATCTCGCCATCCGCGTCCGCCATATCTTTGGAATAGGCCGCCCCGAGCAGGGCGTGGGCGGCCGCGATCTGGGCTTTGGTGGGCTCCATCGTGGCAAGGTATGCCGCACAGGAACGGATGGCTGCTCGAACTCTCTCGGCGATTGCCAACTCTTCGGCCGTGGGTTGCCGACCGTTGTCGGAGAAGCTTCCTTCGAGTTGTGCGGTGAGCGCCGCGAGATGGGCGTGGATGGCCTCGACATGGTGGTGGGCGGCGTCCATCAGGGCTAAGGCCACCGCTGCAGAACGGACAGCTGTTGTGCCGCTCTCGCCAGTTGCTATCCCCGAGGAAGATGCTGGTGCCGCTGCCTGAGAAGCAACAGTGGCCGTTTGGGCTGCCTTGGCCGCCCGAACGCAGACTACGGTCGCCCTCACGAAGCTTGTTAGCACGCGCCTAGCGGCTGCGGCCGCGCTCTCGCCGGAGTGGGCCGCCGAAGTTGGCCTCACGACGCGGGTCCACGTCCCCATCTTTCACCGACGATGATTGAACAGTGAAATGATATTTGGGGAGTGAGCTAGTGTGCTTGACATGCTGGCTGTGGACTGTAGCCGACGCACCCCCTCTCGTAAGCCATGGGCGTACTATACACCGACGGTGCTCCAAGATATTTTGTGCTGCATCTCACATGGTTGGTTATAATAAACTGTGTGCGATCTACTTGATTTATCGTCTCGATCATTTGAATTATGTAATGGGGTCATAGCTACAAAGGATGGTGTTTGAATTGTTAGAACTTTTATCTGCAGTGAACATGCAACTATAGGTGTGTCGTCAACAAAATTGGAATTATTCAGGGTTCATTTGTACATTTTTATACATTAACTGGGTTTTCTAGGCATTTTATGCGCATAATTCAAATTTGAACTACATGCACATGCTCCAGTGCATATAAACTTATTGAAAAATCAAATATGTGTCCTTGGTTGCATGCTTAGGTCCCATGCAAGAAATGGGAATGAATTTCAAACAACCTGCCACCGTCACTCGGCCGCAAACATTGAGATACCTGGTTTTTAAATTCTAGTAAATCCAAAACTCGTCTGAAATTCATGAAACTTGGCATGCTATCATGTAGCGGCATCAACATGCCGAGGTACAAATTTTGTACCATTTGGGGCAGGTCTGGGTATATGCTTCTCACGAACCGGAGCTTCTCACAACAAGCATGATGGTTTTCGGTAGGGAACGTCCCACCTTTGGGGACGAAATGATACCCATTGCCTCTTATTACTTTCAAAAAAAATTCTCGTGTCAACATAGAACAACTGGAGTGTTGTGTGAATTTTTGTGATTTTTCGTGGTTCGTTTGGACATTTTTATGCATTAACTGAGTTTTCATTGCATTTATGTGCATAATTCAAATTTGAACTACATGCACATGCTCCAGTGCATATAAATTGGTTGAAAAATCAAATCTGTGTCCTTGGGTGCATGCTTAGGTCCCATGCAAGAAATGGGAATGAATTTCAAACATCAGGGCACCGTTGATTGCCGGCAAAACATTGAGATGCCTGGTTTTTAAATTCTAGTAAATCCAAAACTCGTATGAAATTCATGAAACTTGGCATGCTATCATGGAGCGGCATCAACATGCCGTGGTACAAATTTTGTCCCATTTAGGGCAGGTTTGGGTATATGCTTCTCAGAAACCGAAGTTTCTCACAACAAGCATGATGGTTTTCAGTAGGGAACGTCCCACCTTTGGGGACGAAACGGTATCCATTGCCTCTTATTGCTTTCAATTTTTTTTTCTCATGTCAACATAGAACAACAGGAGTGTTGTGTGAATTTTTGTGATTTTTCAGGGTTCATTTGGACATTTTTATGCATTAACTGAGTTTTCAATGCATTTATGTGCATAATTCAAATTTGAACTACATGCACATGCTCCAGTGCATATAAATTGGTTGAAAAATCAAATTTGTGTCCTTGGGTGCATGCTTAGGTCCCATGCAAGAAATGGGAATGAATTTCAAACACCAGGGCACCGTTGATTGCCGGCAAAACATTGAGATGCCTGGTTTTTAAATTCTAGTAAATCCAAAATTCTATTAACCATTCACGTGACGCCGCGTGTCTTGGTTTTAATGGTTGTAGGAGGTGCCGTGCGGACAGCTGCTTGACCTTGACTGAACGGGAGGCGTGCGAGCGCCGTCCGGTGCGCAGGCTGACCGAGAGGCGTGCAAGCTGTCCTCGAGTGCGCAGGCTCGCCGGGAAGCGTGCGAGCTGTACGTTGCACAGGCTCACTCGGAAGCGAGCCCTTTGATTTCCATGGTCGCCCACCTTGCTCGCATCCTCTCCATTAATGGCGCCCAAGCGGCAGTTTAATTCGTATTTTAAATATAAAACACTCATCGCAAACATTTTAGTTAGAACACCCGTATGCAAACCAATAGCTTCCCCAGGAAGCCAAGAGAAAATGTGCCAAGCAGGATTTCTGCAGCTCTTGATCGCAAACAATTTAGATAGAACACCCGTATGCAAAGTGAAAGAAGCGCAGGATTTGTGCATACCTTCAATGCAAACGGTTGTTTTGGATGACCCGTGGGCAATGCTACCTCTTGAGCACTGCGTTGGTTCTCCATGAATAGGAAAGGGTGATGCAGCAAAGTAGCGTAAGTATTTCCCTCAGTTTTTGAGAACCAAGGTATCAATCCAGTAGGAGGCTACACGCAAATCCCTCGTACCTGCACAAACAAATAAGAACCTTGCAACCAACGCGATAAAGGGGTTGTCAATCCCTTCACGTCCACTTGCAAAAGTGAGATATGATAGAGATAATATTATAAATATTTTTGGTATTTTTGTTGTATAGATTGAAAAGTACAGGTTGCAAAATAAACGGCACCAGAAATGGCTAGTTGTTGGAAGATTAATATGATGGAAAATAGACCCGGGGGCCATAGGTTTCACTAGTGGCTTCTCTCAAGATAGCATAAATATTACGGTGGGTGAACGAATTACTGTCGAGCAATTGATAAAAAAGTGCATAGTTATGAGAATATCTAGGCATGATCATGTATATAGGCATCACGTCCGCGACAAGTAGATCGAAACGATTCTGCATCTACTACTATTACTCCACACATCGACCGCTATCCAGCATGCATCTAGAGTATTAAGTTCATAAGAACAGAGTAACACATTAGGCAAGATGACATGATGTAGAGGGATACACTCAAGCAATATGATATAAACCCCATATTTTTATCCTCGATGGCAACAATACAATATGTGCCTTGCTGCCCCTGCTGTCACTGGGAAAGGACACCGCAAGATTGAACCCAAAGCTAAGCACTTCTCCCATTGCAAGAAAGATCAATCTAGTAGGCCAAACCAAACTGATAATTCGAAGAGACTTTCAAAGATATCAAATCATACATATAAGAATTCGGAGAAGAACCAAATATTGTTCATAGATAATCTTGATCATAAACCCACAATTCATCGGATCTCGACAAACACGCCGCAAAAAGAATTACATCAAATAGATCTCCAAGAAGATCAAGGAGAACTTTGTATTGAGATCCAAAGAGAGAGAAGAAGCCATCTAGCTAATAACTATGGACCCGAAGGTCTGAGGTAAACTACTCACACATCATCGGAGAAGCTATGGTGTTGATGTAGAAGCCCTCCGTGATCGATTCCCCCTCCGGCGGAGCACCCGAAAAGGCCCCCAGATGGGATCTCACGGGTACAGAAGGTTGCGGCGGTGGAAATAGGGTTTTGTGGTGCTCTCAGATGTTCACGGGGTATATGAGTATATATAGGCGAAAGAAGTCGGTATGGGGAGCCACGAGGGGCCCATGAGGGTGGGGGGCGCGCCTACCCCCCCTGGGCGCGCCTCCCTTCCTCGTGGCCGCCTTGTTGCTTCCTTGACGTCCACTCCAAGTCTCCTGGATCATGTTTGTTCCAAAAATAACTCCCCCGAAGGTTTCATTCCATTTGATATTCCTTTTCTGCGAAACACTGAAATAGTCAAAAAACAGCAATTTGGACTGGGCCTCCGATTAGTAGGTTAGTCCCAAAAATAATATAAAAGTGTATAATAAAGCCATTAAACATCCAAAACAGATAATATAATAGCATGGAACAATCAAAAATTATAGATACGTTGGAGACGTATCAGGCAACCACGTACAAACAATTTGGTAAGATCTGCATCTGTCATATTGGGTATGTTGCCATTTGTCAAACTGGAGAGATTTACATTTGTTGATCTAGTAACGTTGCCATTTGTCAATTCTTGTAACACTGCGATTTGTCAAATTATGCAGCTAGAAATCATTTGCACTATGTAATTTTTGCAACTAAAATTCAGTAATTAAGCATAGATTTCATCCATAGATTAAGCAGTCGTTCTTAATTTATACAAACAGTTCAACTCGACAGCTGAACCGACCAAACTTCTCCCCAATTGTTGCCAACCACGTACTGAAACTGAAATAGCTAGTTTAACTATATATACTAGCTAATTTTAAGTACGTTGTACAGTTCGGCCACACATCTATAGTTAGATGAACTGAACAAAATAGCCCCTAAATACTACTACTACCACGGAGGGGCTTTGTGCTACTTCCGGCAGCCTCTCCTCTGCCGAGTGCGCTCAGTAAGAGGCAGAGGAGGAGGAGGAGCCTACCGACGAGCTGGACAAATGCAATACAGTGCATGCCGCTGTTGCACGTTCAGCGACGCTCGCCAGCTCGAACGCCCACTGCCGCTCTAGACGATCCCTCTCGAAGCAGCCGGACTGCTCGTAGATCTCCTGATTCCTCGCCTCTGCGTCGGCGTGTGCTGCGGCCACGGCTGCGGTAATTCTCTTTGCATGCTCGACGAGGCGCTCCTCCTCCTCCCGCAGGATCTCGATGTAGCGCGCAAGGTCGTTGACGCATGTGTGGGCCTCGACCTCCGCCTCCCTCCTTCGGGCGGCGGTGGCGGAGCGGGTGATGATCCCGGCGGTCGACGGTGGGCTGGCGGCCACGGCGACCGATGATGGGGTGGCGGCCACGACCACCACCTCCCGCCTTCGGGCCACGGTGGTGGAGCGGGTGATGGCCACGGTGTCCGGCAGTGGGGTGGCGGCCATGACAGCCACCTCCCGCCTTCAGGCCGCGGCGGTGGAGCAGGAGATGGCCCTAGCTTTCGACGGTGGTGTGGCGGCAACGGCGGCGGGCAGCGGCGGCGGAGCGTGTGGTGGGTGTTCCGCGCACACCCAACAGGGACGCCACGCGCACTACACTACGCCGGCGACTGGGCCACCGCCGCGGTGTAGACTCCCAGTTGGAGCTATCCTCTGATGACGGACGAGTGGCTGAGCGACGATGATGGACCGGTGCCATTGGAGATTGTGGGAGAAGCAGACGAGATAAGCTACAGGGAGGGAGGGGAAAATGCGACGCATGACTCGCCGGCCATGAGGGTTTTTATAGCAGGCCGGTAAGCATTGGGATTTTGGGGGATTTCACTGAGTCGGGCGGGAAGCTTGCGCGGGAACCTGTGAGGTTGCGTGGGAACAGGCTCACCGACGATTCATTGGCGCCACCGTTGGCCAAAAGAACGCCCCCGCGCGCTGCGCAAGCTTGCACTGTAAGCCGTCTGCGGCAGCAGGGTGACAAGACGTGCGAGAGGAGGACGAGAGGACACGTACACATACAGTTAATAAAAAAATGTTTGCGATTTAATTACCTACTATACCCCCGTCCTTGTTTATAAGTAGTATTTAACTAATAAAATACGAATGCATGTCGCCATAGATCATATCGTTGGAGTCGTATTTGAACATAGTTTCCATCTATACAATTTTTGTAACATGCATTAACACTTTTTTGGTTAAATTTAAGGTTATACACCAGCAAGCGTTTGCCCACAACACACACGGCTTATTCCATCACAAACAGCTCTGATGGATCAACTGTCTACCACGTATTGCACACACAACTTGCTGTTAGGTGCCGCAGCGAGCTGTGCTTGCCATTAGGCGCCGCGGCACGCTCTGTCGCATCCGTTGGCGCGCTCTGCTCGCGTCCGTTGGCGCGCTCGGCTTGTGGACAGCTTTTCCTTGAGGCGAGCCCGGAGCGCTCTACTCGCGTCCCTCCGGGCGCGCTCTGCCAGCGGTTGGGCGTGCGCACGATCACGTCGGGGGGCCCATATGCATGTGGCTGCGCCGCACACGTTGCCACGTGATGCAGTTACGTGCGGCACGATGGAGTTACGCGCTGCAAATTAGAACTGCCATCAGGGCCTGCAGATATTCCTGGCCGTCCGGCTTCCCCTTTAATTCCCGCGGCCATTATAACCTTAGTCTCTTCAACCTTTCGATCACGCCCCACAACACAACAAGCACACCCACGACGACACATAGAGAGGGGATGTCCGGCGGCGCTCCAATGGAGTTCGGCGAGCATAGAGTGGAGACCCACGCGAGGGAGACGGATCTCTCGGTGGTGTACACCATCGACCCGGCCGTGGTGGACGACTACATCAACAGCGTTGAGCAGTTGCTTGCTGGAGACAAGTACAAGGTGGTCGGCATCGACCTCCATTACACCGCCGGTCGTCCCGGCATAGATCAGAAGGTTGCCTTCGCCAGTTGTGCGTGCGCCATCATGTCCTCATCTACCACTACTGCATGGCCACAGAGCCTTGCGACCGTTTCAACAGGTTTGTCAACAACACTGACTACAAGTTCGCCATGGTGGATACCACCAACGATGTAAAAGTGCTCAGTGTTACGGGCTTGGCCTGCAAGAACCTTGTCGAAATCCGTGACCACTACACGGTCTGGGGCAGCACGAAGAAGGACTCCCTAGTCGAACTCGCCTCAGCCATCATCGACCCCTACTATGAAAAGATGAAGCAGGATGCCCAGAGAAGAAGTCCCGTATCCTGGCACGGGGCCTGGATGCGGCAACTGGATGAACCTCACCTCAGGTTTGCGGCGAAGAGCGTGTACACATGCTACGAGATGCACAGGCGGATCGTTGACATGAGGAAGTTCCTCGTTACCCAAATCGACGAGCCCGGATCGAGCCACAAACAGAGCAAGCGTCACAAGAAGTAGATGATGATTAGATGATTGTTTATGCTAGTTAATCATGCATGTAATATATAGTTTACTTTATTGGTGTGTGGAAATGCCATGTGTGTAGTAGCCACCTATGTAATTATGCATGTAATAGTTTACTTTGGTGTGTGCAAATGCCATGGTTGTAGTAGCCACCTATGTAAGTGGATGTTTAATTTGGTTATGCAAGCATGTCCTTATAAGTGTGTGTGTATATATATATATATATATATATATATATATATATATATATATATATATATATATATATATATATATATATATATATATGTTGTTGTTCTGTATGCAATCCCATCGCACAACACACATGTCTTATTAGCAGCAACCGTCTGTGTTATTATCGGTCTTCACACACATTTCTGATTACAGACCTGTTTGCCGCGTATCACACACATCTTGTTAAGTTGAACCATTTCTGTTCTCATGTCTCAACGCAAACAATTCATCCGAGTGAACCGCATGCCGTATATCGCACACACCTTGATTTGGCTGACCGTTTCTTTTGTGTTGCCTAATCACAAACAGTTCATCCGAGTGAACCGTATGCTGTGTATCGCACACGCCTTCATCTGGTTGCCCGTTTCTTTTGTTCCTCCTCATCGCAAACAGTTAATTGAACTGAACCATCTGCCCTTCATCGCACACGCAACTAAAACCTGAACCGTGTTTGATGCATCCGTCATCGCAAACGTTTTATACATTTCTGACAGTCTTCATACAGCACCGTTTGCGATTATTGCATCGCACACAGTTTCTCGAAGGGTCTCTGATCGTAGTGTCGCGTTAGCAGCATCCTGCAGTAGTGTGTGTAAGGCAATAACACTTCCATGTTGGCCGAACACATCCTCCACAACTCCGGTGGGATAAAACTTTTCACCCTTTGTTGTCATGCATGAATAAGCCATATGGACCTTTGGTATTTTCTAAATATTATTTGAAATAATGAAATGGGATAAAATTGATTAATTCCAATGATAACAAAATCGAGTGATAAATGTGACAGTTGGCTTCCTAAATCGAACTAGCAGGGCGTCGCGCTTGAGTATGAGCCTGTTGTGGATTTACCTTTTGTTGTTCTGTTTTACTAAGTAGCGTGAGAAGATTACGAACTATCGAAAATAGTGCAAATTGTTAGGTCGATTACAGAATCTGATGGCATACATAGAAAGATGAACGGAGGAGTACAATGAAGCGAACAATGGACCCAAAGGTTATACACTTCATAAAGTGAAAATAACCAGATTTTGTAGCTGATTTTTAAGCATTTTTGTTCAGTACATGAATCTAGCTTGATAGTCGTTGGCGCATATTATCCTCTAGTGATTGCCCCCTTCTACTTCTCCACTTCACTCATGCTGCCAAACGCTTGGAAGTACCATAGATTCCAATAAGTTGAATGCTATCTATCATTCATTCCCCTTCCATAATGCACCTTCAACAACGCAGTGAACATGTGAATTCCATCGGACTTACCATACTGAAGACACATTTGATTTGTTCTGCAGAAGCAAATAGAATTACTTAGGGTAGCAAAAAGGAGAGCTAAAGGCTCTGAACATACAAAAGATAATGCAAAAATAATTCACTAACCTCAACTAAAGTTGGCATGCCAATTATTTCTCATATTTTTAGCATTCACTTGATATGGTGATCAGGTAACATGGCAAAATCAGTAGAACATCATCCGCTCCCTTAGACCATGTATCGTAAAGCTATCAGGCATCGATGATGAACTCTTTATACAGGAAAGGGCACTATATTCAAAACATCAGATGATGAACATTCCCTTCACTTGAATTTCTGTTTTTAGAAGATGAGATCATGAGCCTTACATGCATTCGAAGTATAGCATATGGACAAGTATACAATACCTTTATTACACTGCCTATTGTCTCAAATAGTCAAAACTTCCTTGGTCACATATTATAAAGGATTGCTTTGTTGTATGCGAGAATGAAATGGAGCTTGCATATTCATCCCAATCCTTATTCAACCAGATCTTCAAAATAAAAAATCCATGAAGTAACTGAAGTGGGAAAAATTGATGCGCCAATAGTCTCTTATTTTGACTCAATTTTGTGCTTACCTGCTAAACAATGGAAAAGATGTGATTAGAGCCCTTCATCAACCTGGCATGCCTCATTGTAGCAGTGCCATGTTTCTTTCTTTCTATGTTACAACATGCGTTTTGCTATCCCTTCCGCCTGACAAATTGTGTGATTGAAATTGGAGTTCGGAGTTAGGATGTAGATACTAATTAATCGAACACATGGTGAATCATTGCGTCACCATACAACATAGCGCAAGGTAAGAAATATATTTAGTGCAATGGTTAATGTTCATCGTGTTTGTTATATTTTAAATTGAGTGAGAAATTTGAAAGGAATCTGCTGGATATTACCCTCATATATGATTATCATGTATCATAGGATTCCTTATTTTCTTTGTCATAATCAAACAAAGGCAAAAAAACAACAACTTACATCTTGAAATTTATCCAAGATATGAGTAATCTAAATATTTTGTAGTGCTGATCAAATTTTGCAAGCAATGTGATTCTATACTGAAATTTTTGTGCATTCTCAAAAGAATTAGAAAACAAAACTAAGCAAGGGTTGGTTACTTACTCACATGTTAACAGTGAGTAGAGCAAAGTTTGATGGGATTTATCCTGAACATCAATATAATAAAAACACAATGACATTAGACAAAAACAGAATCATAAGATGGTTGTTCTAAAAAACTGGACAATAAATGAGAAGGATGAGACAATAGCATGATTTTGTAAATGGACGGCTCAACATATATAAGCTAACAATTCATGCATGCTTATTTTTTGAGATATAAATAGAGAACATAAGCAAAACCATTAGTTGCGTATATTCGAGTCTTCACTTTGTAGGAGGTGTGAGATAATATGTAGACCAGAGTCCTCAATTTTCTCAAATGGTACCCAGAGTGTGCATGTAAATGAATATCCTCACCTCACACTTTATATCAGAAAGAGATGAACATCATATGACAATGAAAGTAGGTGGTCGAAAAAATGAAGTTATTTTTTAGTTCTTTATGTCTTTCAACATGACCTGCCACTACCAATCAAACATACATATGTGAAGTCGTAGAATCATTACTCAAATAATCACCACACAATTTGCCAATATCATAATTAGTACTATCAAAGTTTGCTCAGGGACTTCCATTGGTGCAATATTTAACAACCTTTTTAAGATGGTAAAACACTAAAACTATTATGTTAGCCAAGCAACCTTTGTATGATAAGTATAAACTATCATTACTCCATCCACAAGGGATAACTATAAAATACCAAAGTTGGGGACGCGGGCGTCATGATGTAGTGGAGGTGGTCGGCAAGGTGGAGGTGACCAAGGGAAGGTGCTGGAGCCGGGTGCTACATGTAAACTGTGTTGGGTTTTTCCCGGAAGAGGAGGGGAGATGCACTACAATAGAGATAAGTATTTCCCTCAGTGGGAACCAAAGGTTATCGAACCAATAGGAGAACCAAGCAAAGTCTCGTCGTCAGCACCTACACACACAAAAGCAAATACTTGCACCCAACTGAAAGTGCAATCATGCCCTTAATCTTATTTTGATGTTGATGACAACATGCATTTTGGGACTAATCATGTTTATCAAGTATATCTCAGGATTATGTCTCAAGGGCCGTGTGTGGATCATGCCTACGGACAAATATATATATATATATCACTCAAGAGCGGAGATACAAGACAAAAGCTTTGGCTCTTTTTTGTTTTGTTCTTGAGTATAGGCATCCCACACTATTAAGAGGGGATCATTGGATTTCATGAAAGACTTGCTCAAAACCCATGAAATATCCTCTCACATCATCTCTAATTCTTCCTCTGCACTGTGCACAAAAACTGGTGTGATTCTGAGCTAGTGGGTTCAGCTATCACCGGACGTCCGAAATTCTATGGACGTCCGACCTCTCATAGCCGACCGGGCATCCGACTCTCTCCAGATGTCCGGTGCATCTTCACCGAAAAGAAAATAGCGGAAATCCGGTCTCACCGGATGATTGGCCATCAGACGACCGTTCTTCTCTGGATATCCAGTACTACCCCAACAGAATAGATATTAGCAGATTTCCGACCTCACCGGACGTCCGGTCGCCGGACGGCCGGCGCCTTCCGGACGTCCGCTGGATATGTGCCTCATGCTTCTCCTGTGGCCTGGTAGGATTCCCAGTGACTGGACGACCGGCGGCCCGGCCGGACGTCCGGTCCAATCTGAGCCACCAGACATCCGGTACTCACCGGACGTCCGAAAACTCCTGTGCACTAAGTGACTTAACGGACAGTTTTTATGCTACTACTATATATAGCCTCCTCTCTCCCACGGGATAAGGTGGACCATCCACTTTGAGCTTTCAAAGAACACATCGCACTCCCTCTCTTGATCCCCTACACTAAATCCTAGATCCCCAAGGGATTTGGGAACATTTGAGAGAAGTTCTCCAATCAAGTTATAAATCCACTCCTTCCCCTTCTTCTCACCAAAGGAATTCGTGATTTGAGCAAGTCTTGAGCTTTTCCCCATCGTTCTTGTTACTCTTGGAGGTTGGAGACTCCTAGCCGGTAGGAGTCTTTCGGAGAGGAATCGACCATTGTGATTACCCCCGAAAAAGTTTGTGAGGGTTTGGAGACCACCCCAAGGTCTACCACTAGTGGTTGAGAAACGCCTTCGTGGTCTTGTCTCAAAGGGAGAATAGGGTGAGCCTTCGTGGCGTTGGTGTGCCTTCGTGGTAACATCCACCTCTCTAACGGTGACTAGCTTCCCTCCAAGGAAGTGAACATCGGCGTACATCCTCGTCTCCCGGAGTTGCTGTTATCCCTAACCCTAACTCTCTACTTGTGGTTACTTGTCTCCTAGCTCTTACTTATATCATATTGTACTTGCTTACTCACTTACTTGTTTATCTTGCTTAGCACTTAGCATCATACTTGCAATTGTTAGGCTCACTTTCATATTCCGCATTATTGCCTAAAATTGCTAAGTAATAATTAAAATTTGTAATTGTACCTATTCACCCCCCCCCCCTCTAGGTCCATCTTGATCCTTTCAATTGGTATCAGAGCCTCGTGCTCTATTCTTGGGGCTTAACCGCCCTAGAGTGAGATGAACCCCGATGGGACTCCCCTTGTTGCAGATCTGAAGAATACGGGCGTGGCTTCCACGGAAGCCAAGTCCTTCACTTCAGAGGATCTGGAACGAGCTCTTGCTAAGCAAAAGGAGGAGCATGATGCTTCTCTTGAGGCCTTGGTCCAAATGAGATTAGCCACACTAACCACGATGCTTGCACCACTTTCTGGTGGTGCGGCCTCGAGGCCAGCTGTGCCTACTCCTTCACTTGGCCAACAACCTCCTAGTAATGAACACTCCAGTGTTCCTTGGCTTTATGCAAGACCTCAAATAGAGAAACCTAAGTATAACCCTCAAGGCAAACCTCCTTTACTTGATGACACTACCGATTTTGCTTTGTGGAGAGTTGCTATGCAGGATCATCTTCGATATGGAAATGATGAGATGTTGGAGATCTTGGAGTATGGATTCCAAGTTGTTGACCCAAAGAATCTTACTCCAAGAGAGGTATATGACAAGAATCTCAATGACACAGCAACCATGTGCATAAGGAGAGGTATGACTGACAAGCAAAGGAGACCATACATACACATCACAAGTGCCAAGAAATTATGGGATAGCATTGTGAGGACCAAGACCGGTACCTCCACTCTCCAGCTTGCTTAATATGAAATTGCCAAGGGTCAATTGCAAAACTTTTGTATGGAGAAAGGTGAATCTCCCAAGCAACTACTTGAGCGTCTCATGACTCTCACCGCCGACATCGAGTCATGTGAATGTGACAAGACTCAAGATGGATTCAACTTGACTAAGCGATTTCTCGTGGATAAGTTGCTTCATGCTCTTGCTCCGTATCATCACCAAATGGTGTGGGACATAAGACAAAACCATGGATTCAAGGAAATGACTCCAGATGACATCATATCAACCTTCTAACTATTTGAAGAGTCCAAGGCAAATGCCACAAAACATCTTGCCATGCATGGTACCTCAACATCAAAGATCAATCTTGCATTGAAGGCCAAGCATGTATGTGAAGAAGAGCAAAGTGAAGAAGAAGAAGATGATGAGGATGAAGACGGTGATGAGATCGACTCCGATGAGAGCCCTTCATATGAAAACATTGCCCTCTTTGTCAAGAAGTTTAGCGCGGGAAAATTCAAGGGAAGATTCCAGAAGAAGAAAGTGAGAAAATGCTACAACTGTGAAGAAACCAACCACTTCTCTGACGAGTGCCCTTATGAGAAGAGAGAAGATAAACCAAGGTTTCCCAAGAAGAAGTTGCCAAATCCTTTGAACTCCAAGCTCAAGAAGAGAGATGGGAAAGCAATGGTTGCTCATGAAGAATCTGATCCGGATGATGTTAGTGGTGTTGCCGGAGTTGCTCAAGATTCTCAAAACACCTTGAGGCTAGTCAACAAGAGTGATGATGTTGTCACCTACAACTATATGAAAGACTACAAGCGCAACGCTCACAAGTGCCTGATGGCAAAGGCCATGGTAGAAGATGGAGAGGACCAAAGCTCTCCTGACAAGGTCAAGGTAACCCCACGATCAAACCCTCCTCTTTTCACTCTGTCTACTCCTAGTGATGAGTATCTTGATGCGGAGGACAATTATGATGATGATGATGATATAGATGATCCTATGCTTGCTAAACTAAATAAGTTCATGTGCTCTCTCAAAGGAAAGAAGCTCACTATGTTTCGTATGCTTATGGAGATGGTGAGTAAGCACACCATCACCATTAAGGAACTCGAAACCCTCATCACCGAGGAAAAGGAAAAATATGAAATCCTTGAGCGGAAAGTCCAATATGAGGAAGCACGAAATGATGAACTATGCTGGAAAATTGGTGCAAACATTGATGTTCATGCTAGAGATATTTCCTCCTTGAAAAAGGCTCAGGATTCTTGCCAAGAGTTGATGAATGATAAAAGTAAGCTTGCTAAGTCTGATGCTTCTCTCTCTAAGGATTGTGAGCTCCTTTCCGTGTCTCTCAAGACTAAGGAAGAAGAGCTCACCCTTCTTACAAAGAGTTTTGAGACACTCAAGCATACTTATCTTGAAACTCTAGCCAAGGCTTACTCTTCTCCTATTATTAATGTTGATGCTTGTACTACTAACTCTAGTAGTGATTTAGCATCTATTCTTGAGGAAAATCGCTTTCTCAAGGCTCAAATCGAGAAAGGTCTCATGGCATGTGCTCAAGGACAAAAGAACCTTGATGAGGTATTGAGCCAACACAATGAGGTGTTTGCCAAAGAGGGGCTCGGGTTTGACCCAAGCACAAGCAAGAAGAAGACGTATTCTCAAAAGTGTGTCACCCCTCTAAAAGAAACATTTGTACGAGAAGGGCACAAGGAGAAAGGTAAGGTTGTTAGTGGGTGATGTCTACTACACAACCTTCTTCTTGTAGACGTTGTTGGGCCTCCAAGTGCAGAGGCTTGTAGGACAGTAGCAAATTTCCCTCAAGTGGATGACCTAAGGTTTATCAATCCGTGGGAGGCGTAGGATGAAGATGGTCTCTCTCAAACAACCCTTCAACCAAATAACAAAGAGTCTCTTGTGTCCCCAACACACCCAATACAATGGTAAATTGTATAGGTGCACTAGTTTGGCAAAGAGATGGTGATACAAGTGCAATATGGATGCTAGATATAGGTTTTTGTAATCTGAAAATATAAAAACAGCAAGGTAACAAGTAATAAAAGTGAGCGTAAACGGTATTGCAATGCTAGGAAACAAGGCCTAGGGTTCATACTTTCACTAGTGCAAGTTCTCTCAACAATAATAACATAATTGGATCATATAACTATCCCTCAACATGCAACAAAGAGTCACTCCAAAGTTACTAATAGCGGAGAACAAACGAAGAGATCATGGTAGGGTACGAAACACCTCAAAGTTATCCTTTCTGATCGATCTATTCAAGAGTCCGTAGTAAAATAACATGAAGCTATTCTTTCCGTTCAATCTATCCTAGAGTTCGTACTAGAATAACACCTTAAGACACAAATCAACCAAAACCCTAATGTCACCTAGATACTCCAATGTCACCTCAAGTATCCGTGGGTATGATTATACGATATGCATCACACAATCTCAGATTCATCTATTCAACCAACAGAAAGAACTTCAAAGAGTGCCCCAAAGTTTCTACCGGAGAGTCAAGACGAAAACGTGTGACAACCCCTATGCATAAGTTCACAATGTTACGGAACCCGCAAGTTGATCACCAAAACATACATCAAGTGGATCACGTGAATATCCCATTGTCACCACAAATAAGCACATGCAAGACATACATCAAGTGTTCTCAAATCCTTAAAGACTCAATCCAATAAGATAACTTCAAAGGGAAAACTCAATCCATCACAAGAGAGTAGAGGGGGGAGAAACATCATAAGATCCAACTATAATAGCAAAGCTCGCGATACATCAAGATCGTACCATCTCAAGAACACGAGAGAGACAGATCAAACACATAGCTACTAGTACATACCCTCAGCCCCGAGGGTGAACTACTCCCTCCTCGTCATGGAGAGCGCCGGGATGATGAAGATGGCCCCCAGTGAGGGATCCCCCCCTCCGGCAGGGTGCCGGAACAGGGTCCCGATTGGTTTTTGGTGGCTATAGAGGCTTGCGGCGGCGGAACTCCCGATCTATTGTGCTCCCCGATGTTTTTAGGGTATATGGACATATATAGGCGAAAGAAGTCGGTCAGGGGAGCCACGAGGGGCCCACGAGGGTGGGGGCGTGCCCAGGGGGTAGGGCGCGCCTCCCTGCCTCGTGGCTTCCTCAAAGCTTCCCTGACGTCTACTCCAAGTCTCCTGGATTGCTTCCGTTCCAAAAATAACTCTCCCGAAGGTTTCATTCCGTTTGGACTCCGTTTGATATTCCTTTTCTTCGAAACACTGAAATAGGCAAGAAAACAGCAATTTGGGTTGGGCCTCCGGTTAATAGGTTAGTCCCAAAAATAATATAAAAGTGTTTAGTAAAGCCCATAAACATCCAAAACAGATAATATAATAGCATGAATACTTCATAAATTATAGATACGTTGGAGACGTATCAGCATCCCCAAGCTTAATTCCTGCTCGTCCTCGAGTAGGTAAATGATAAAAGAAATAATTTATGAAGTGTGAATGCTAGCAAGTGCATAAGTTTGATCAATGATAGTTCCAATCACTTTTTCTAGCATCATTATATATCATAGCAGTAGCTCATATCTTAAAGCTTCTCATGATCAAGTAACAAACTATTCACATGTTAAAGTATAGATCATAAACTTTCTTGAAAACTAACAAACCGCGTTCTCAGTCATCAAACAATTGCAATTCATCTTATTTTCGGGATGGGTCTATGTAAGATCTTTGATTTAGCAAATCCCACATACTCAACTATCATATAGTCTTCCATGATTGCTACCACTCAAAGCATATTTTTAGAAGAAATAGCATCCATCGAACACAGAGAAAGATAGGGGCTTAATGTTTCGCCTCCCAACTTATTTATCATATAGATAATTGTCAACAATAATAATTCATGATCAAATATATTTGAATGGCCATATATGCTTAGATATTTCTCCACCACATGATGCTTGCCAACTAAAAAGTAGGTTGGAATGAGAAGGAATACTACTGACTCTTGCATAAAAGTAAAAGATAGACCCTTCGCAGAGGGAAGCAGGGATTTGCAGAGGTGCCAGAGCTCGAAGCTAAAACAGAGATGAAAATAATTTTGAGAGGTATGCTTTCATTGTCAACATAACGACCAAGAGTTCCCAATATCTTCCATACTAGATATATTATAGGCAGTTCCCAAACAGAAAGGTAAAGATTTTACTCCCCCTCCACCAACAATCACACTCCACGGCTTGTCCGAAACAACGGGTGACGTCCAACTATCAACAATCCTGGGGGAGTTTGTTTAAATTATTTGCGATTTGTTTTTGATCTTTTGATCATAGGACTGGGCATCCCAGTTACCAGCCATTTTCTCGTGAATGATGAGCGGAGTCCACTCATCGTGAGAATAACCCACCTAGCATGGAAGATACTGGCAGCCCCTAGTCGCTACATGAGCGATTCGGGCATACAAAACAGGTTATTATTTGAAGGTTTAGAGTTTGGCACATGCAAATTTACTTGGAACGGCAGGTAAATACCACATATAGGTAGATATGGTGGACACTCATGGAATAAACTTGGTTCAAGGAATTTGGATGCACAAGCAGTATTCCCGCTTAGTACAAATATTTTGGCTAGCAAAGGATTCTAAATAGCAAGCACCACATGTTAGAGGATCCATAACAATATAACTTCTATACAAATATACCCAAGCATAACTCATTATGTTGTCTTCCTTGTCCAACTTCAACTAATTTGCTCAGGTTTGAAAATAATTAATGGGGCTCACAATCATAGAAGATGTCCAAGATAGTATATTTATATGTGAAATCTCTCTTCCTTCAATATTCTTTCATGAATTGTTCAAGTGACCAATACAATGTTTGCTAACCTTCAAAAAATTTACCACCTCTACTTCTTATATGTGAAGGCATTACTCCCCATGGGAAAGGCATATGAAACATATATAATTTCAGATTTATGACATTCAAATCATTCAACCATTTACTCATAGGATATAAGTGAAGCACACGAGTAAATGACAAACTACTCCAAAAAGATATAAGTGAAGATCAATGAGTAGTTAAATAATTATGTAGCTATGTGAAGACTCTCTCTCATTTAAGAATTTCAGATCTTGGGATATTATTCAAACATCAAGCAAAACAAAATAAAACGACATTTCAAGGATAGCAAACATCACGTGAAGAAGCAAAAACTTAGGATCAACCGATACTAACCGATAGTTGTTGAAGAAGAAAGGTGGGATGCCAACCGGGGCATCCCCAAGCTTAGACGCTTGAGACTTCTTGAAATATTATCTTGGGATGCCTTGGGCATCCCCAATCTTGAGCTTTTGTGTCTCCTTAATTCCTCTCATATCACGGTCTCCCTAAATCTCAAAAGCTTCAACCACACAAAACTCAACAAGGACTCGTGAGATAAGTTAGTATAAACCAATGCAAAAACCTTATCATACTATACTTTAGCAAATCACTAAAATTATTATTCAACATTGCATACTAAATTCCTCTGCATATTTAATAGTCCTATCCTCAAATAGAATCATTAAACAAGCCAACATATGCAAACAATGTAAACATAACAGCAATCTGCCTAAACAGGACAGTCTGTAAAGAATGCAGCAAGATCCATACTTCCCTAGCTCCAAAAATTATGAAAGAAAATTTCCACTGTATTAAATTAATCAGAGCTTAATATGAAAAAGGTTTCAACATTTTATCATTTTCTGACTTTTCTAGGGAATTTTTGCAACAGCGATAAACTTTCTGTTTTGAAACAGCAACATGTATACTTGCAAAATAAGCATGGTAAAGGCTATCCTTAACATTTTTATTGAAAATATAGATGCAAAACATTATTCTAAATAACAGCAAGCAAATACTAACAAAATAAAATGACACTCCAAGCAAAACACATATCATGTGGTGAATAAAAATAGAGCTCCAAGTAAAGTTACCGATGAACGAAGACGAAAGAGGGGATGCCATCCGGGGCATCCCCAAGCTTAGGCTCTTGGTTGTACTTGAATATAACCTTGGGGTGCCTTGGGAATCCCCAATCTTAGTCTCTTTCCACTCCTTATTCCATAGTCCATCGAATCTTTACCCAAAACTTGAAAACTTCACAACACAAAACTTAACAGAAAACTCGTAAGCTCCGTTAGTATAAGAAAATAAATCACCACTTAGATACTGTTTTAAACTCATTCTAAACTCATATTGGTGTAATATATACTGTATTCCAACTTCTCTATGGTTCATACCCTCCGATACTACTCATAGATTCATCAAAATAAGCAAACAACACATAGAAAACAGAATCTGTCAAAAACAGAACAGCCTGTAGTAATCTGTATGAAACGTATACTTCTGGAACTCCCAAAATTCATAAATAAATTGGTAGACCTGAGGAATTTGTCTATTAATCTTCTGCAAAAAGAATCAACTTAAAATCACTCTTCTGTAAAAAAATGACAGCTAAACTCGTGAGCACAAAGTTTCTGTTTTTTACAGCAAGATCACATTAACTTTCACCCAAGTCTTCTCAAAGGTTCTACTTGGCACTTTATTGAAAAAAAGCTATAAAACAGTAGGGGTAAATATTGGGTTGTCTCCCAACAAGCGCTTTTCTTTATTGCCTTTTTAGCTAGGCATGATGATTTCAATGATGCTCACATAAAAGATAAGAATTGAAACATAAAGAGAGCATCATGAAGAATATGACTAGCACATTTAAGTCTAACCCACTTCCTATGAATAAGGATTTTTTGAGAAAATAACTTATGGGAACAATAATCAACTAGCATAGGAAGGCAAAACAAGCATAACTTCAAAACTTTAAGCACATAGAGAGGAAACTTGATATTATTGCAATTCCTACAACCATATATTCCTCCCTCATAATAATTTTCAGTAGCATCATGAATGAATTCAACAATATAACCAGCACCTAAAGCATTCTTTTCATGATCTACAAGCATATAAATTTTACTACTCTCCACATAAGCAAATTTTTTATCATCAATAGTAGTGGGAGCAAACTCAACAAAATAACTATCATGTGAAGCATAATCCAATTGAAAATTAAAATCATGATGACAAGTTTCATGGTTATACTTATTCTTTAGGGAATACGTGTCATCACAATAATCATCATAGATAGGAGGCATGCTTTCATCATAATAAATTTGCACATCAAAACTTGGGGGACTAAAAATATCTTCTTCATCAAACATAGCATACCCAAGCTTGTGGCTTTGCATATCATTAGCATCATGGATATTCAAAGATTCATACTAAAAACATTGCAATCATGCTCATCATTCAAAGACTTAGTGCCAAACATTTTAATGCATTCTTCTTCTAACACTTTGGCACAATTATCGGGATCCTTATTTTCACGGAAGACATTAAAAAGATTAAGCATATAGGGCACCCTCAATTCCATTTTTTTGTAGTTTTCTTTTCTAAACTAAACTAGTGATAAAACAAGAAACTAAAAGATTCGATTGCAAGATCTAAAGGTATACCTTCAAGGACTCACCTCCCCGGCAACGGCGCCAGAAAAGAGCTTGATATCTACTACACAACCTTCTTCTTGTAGACGTTGTTGGGCCTCCAAGTGTAGAGGTTTGTAGGACAGTAGCAAATTTCTCTCAAGTGGATGACCTAAGGTTTATCAATCCGTGGGAGGCGTAGGATGAATATGGTCTCTCTCAAACAACCCTGCAACCAAATAACAAAGAGTCTCTTGTGTCCCCAACACACCCAATACAATGGTTAATTGTATAGGTGCACTAGTTCGGCGAAGAGATGATGATACAAGTGCAATATGGATGCTAGATATAGGTTTTTGTAATCTGAAAATATAAAAACAGCAAGGTAACAAGTAATAAAAGTGAGCGTAAACGGTATTGCAATGCTAGGAAACAAGGGCTAGGGTTCATACTTTCACTAGTTCAAGTTCTCTCAACAATAATAACATAATTGGATCATATAACTATCCCTCAACATGCAACAAAGAGTCACTCCAAAGTTACTAATAGCGGAGAACAAACGAAGAGATCATGGTAGGGTACGAAACTACCTCAAAGTTATCCTTTCTGATCGATCTATTCAAGAGTCCGTAGTAAAATAACATGAAGCTATTCTTTCCGTTCGATCTATCCTAGAGTTCGTACTAGAATAACACCTTAAGACACAAATCAACCAAAACCCTAATGTCACCTAGATACTCCAATGTCACCTCAAGTATCCGTGGGTATGATTATACGATATGCATCACACAATCTCAGATTCATCTATTCAACCAACAGAAAGAACTTCAAAGAGTGCCCCAAAGTTTCTACCGGAGAGTCAAGACGAAAACGTGTGACAACCCCTATGCATAAGTTCACAATGTTACGGAACCCGCAAGTTGATCACCAAAACATACATCAAGTGGATCACGTGAATATCCCATTGTCACCACAAATAAGCACATGCAAGACATACATCAAGTGTTCTCAAATCCTTAAAGACTCAATCCAATAAGATAACTTCAAAGGGAAAACTCAATCCATCACAAGAGAGTAGAGGGGGGATAAACATCATAAGATCCAGCTATAATAGCAAAGCTCGCGATACATCAAGATCGTACCATCTCAAGAACACGAGAGAGAGAGAGAGAGAGATCGAACACATAGCTACTGGTACATACCCTCAGCTCCGAGGGTGAACTACTCCCTCCTCGTCATGGAGAGCGCCGGGATGATGAAGATGGCCACCGGTGCAGGATCCCCCCTCCGGCAGGGTGCCGGAACAGGGTCCCGATTGGTTTTTGGTGGCTATAGAGGCTTGCGGTGGTGGAACTCCCGATCTATTGTGCTCCCCGATGTTTTTAGGGTATATGGACATATATAGGCGAAAGGAGCCAGTCAGGGGAGCCACGAGGGGCTCACGAGGGTGGGGGCGCGCCCAGGGGGTAGGGCCCGCCTCCCTGCCTCGTGGCTTCCTCGAAGCTTCCCTGACGTCTACTCCAAGTCTCCTGGATTGCTTCCGTTCCAAAAATAACTCTCCCGAAGGTTTCATTCCGTTTGGACTCCGTTTGATATTCCTTTTCTTCGAAACACTAAAATAGGCAAGAAAACAACAATTTGGGTTGGGCCTCTGGTTAATAGGTTACTCCCAAAAATAATATAAAAGTGTTTAGTAAAGCCCATAAACATCCAAAACAGATAATATAATAGCATGAATACTTCTTAAATTATAGATACGTTGGAGACGTATCAGTGGGAAGGCCACAAGGGGCATGCCCACTCTCAACAAGCCAAAAGGTTTCATGCCTCCATCCTATGTACTTCGTAAGACTAAGGATGGAGAGGTCTATGCAAAATTTGTTGGTCCTCAAAATGCATTCCGATTCTATGCTATTTGGATCCCTAAGACCCTTGTGACTAACTTGAGAGGTCCCATTGCAAAATGGGTGCCTCTAACCAAGACATAATTGTGTGTAGGTTGCTTTCTCTGGTGGAGTAACATGGGTGATTGATAGTGGATGCACAAATCATATGACCGGAGATAGCAAATTGCTCTACGATTTCATGGAAGCTATTCAACCATTTATGAGCATTATGTTTGGTGAGGATCAAAAGGACAGGTGCTCGGGTTGGTCAAGGTGGCTATCACAAATGACATGTCTCTTGCAAATGTCATGCTTGTTCAATCCCTTAAATATCATTTGCTTTCTGTTCGCCAATTGGCTTCTGTTGGTTATGATACACTCTTTGGACTAACGAATGTGAAAGTCTTTAAGAGAGATACTCTCGAAGTGGCCTTTGTTGGAGAGTTGGATGGCAACCTTTACACGGTTGATTTCTCGAAAGAGAGCACATTCCATGCAACTTGTCTAATGGCCAAGGCCGACAAGGGGTGGATTTGGCATCGCCGGCTAGCCCATGTCGGCATGAGAAATCTTCAAGATCTCTTAAAGGATAATCACATCCTTGGACTAACCAATGTCTCTTTTGAGAAAGATCGTGTGTGTAGTGCATGCATAGCCGGGAAGCAACATCAATCAAAGCACCCACCCAAGAATATTATGTCTACTTCAAGGCCTTTGGAGCTCCTTCATGTGGATCTTTTTGGGCCACCTTCGTGGGATAGTCTTGGTGGGAAAAAGTATGGACTTGTCATTGTTGATGATTACTCAAGATATACATGGGTGTTTTTCCTCAAGTCCAAGGATGAGATGAAGATCACCTTCATTGATTTTGCCAAGCAAGCACAACGCAAGTTTGACAAAGAAATCTTGGCAATAAGAAGTGATAATGGCTTTGAGTTCAAGAACTATACCTTGGAAGAATTTCTTAGTGATGAAGGGATTGAGCATCAATATTCAGCTCCATACACTCCTCAGCAAAATGGTGTAGCCGAAAGGAAGAACCGTACACTTGTGGAGATGGCAAGGTCCATGTTGGATGAATACAAGTCGCCCCATAGTTTTTGGGCCGAGGCTGTCAACACTGCATGCCATGCATCAAATCGGCTCTTCCTCCCCACAATATTGGAAAAGACTCCATATGAGCTCCTAACTGGGAACAAGCCAAATGTCAAGTACTTTCGTGTATTTGGGTGCAAATGTTTCATCCTCAACAAAAGGGAACATTTTGGAAAATTTCAATCCAAAACAATTGAGGGCATATTTGTTGGCTATGGATCAAACTCTCACGCCTATATAGTCTACAACAAATTCAATGGGTGTGTTGTAGAAACTTGTGACGTGGTGTTTGATGAATTTAATGTCTCCCATGGGGAGCAAGTTGATCTAAGTGATGTAGGTGAAGAAGATTGTTCTCAAGATATTTTGACCATGGGTGTTGGTGCACTTCTTCCAATGGAACAAGAACCTCATGATGATGAGGAAGAAGATGGAAGCTTCACACATCATCAAACTACTTCAACACCCATACCATCACAAGTTCCTATTGTTAAATCGATGCCCTTAATTCAAGTACAAGAAGATGATCAAGTCCCTCTTCATGATAATGTTCAAGAACAAGATCATCATCAAGGGCGAGAACAAGAAAGTGCAATCATTGATGATGAACCTCAACAAATGCAATATGAAGAAGAAGATCTTACACCACACATTAATGATCCATATGTTGAGGACGTGGATGATGGACATGAAGTTGAACCTCGCGAAACACTAACCTCCATCATGCCTCGAGTGGCCGGTCGAGTTGATGTTGACAAAATTCTCACCGGCATATCGGAAGGTAGAGTCACTCGTCAACATTTGACAAACTTTTGTGCTCACTTCTCGTTTGTGTCTAGTGTTGAGCCTCTCAAGGTAAAAGATCCTTTGATGGACAACTATTGGCTCGTTGCTATGCAAGAAGAGTTGAATAGTTTTGAACGCAACCAAGTGTGGTCTTTAGTTGAGAGACCAACTACGGAGCACAATGTCATTGGAACAAAATGGGTGTTCAAGAACAAGCAAGATGAGAATGGTGTAATCATCCGTAACAAGGCAAGGTTAGTGGTGCAAGGGTACTCACAAGTTGAAGGTTTGGACTTTGGTGAGACCTTTGCTCCCGTTGCCCGTCTTGAATCTATTCGCATCTTACTTGCTTATGTTGCTTTCAATGGTTTTACATTACATCAAATGGATGTGAAGAGTGCTTTCCTTAATGGTCCTCTACAAGAAGAAGTATATGTATCACAACCCCCTGGGTTCGTTGATCCCGATCACAAAGACTATGTGTATAAACTTCATAAGGCTTTGTATGGCCTCAAACAAGCACCTCGTGCCTGGTATGATCATCTTAAGAAGTTTTTACTCGATGATGGCTTTGTGAGAGGGGTGATCGATCCCACTCTTTTTACTAAGAGGGACAAAGGTGGTTTGATCTTATGCCAAATCTATGTAGATGATATCATTTTTGGTTCTCCTAACATTCATTTGTGCAAGAAGTTTGCGGCCTCCATGACCAAGAATTTTGAAATGTCACTCAATACGGATTTGAAGTTCGTTCTCGGATTCCAAATTCAACAATTTCAAGAAGGAATTTTCTTGTCTCAAGCAAATACCTCAAGGATATCCTAGAGAAGTTTGGCATGTCTGATGCTAGTCCATGTAAGACACCCATTCCAACCAAAATTGTACTCACTGAAGACACAAACGGTATCCCTTTTGACCCATCTAAATACCGCTCTATGATTGGTTCATTGCTTTATCTTTGTGCATCTAGACCAGACATCATGTTCAGTGTATGCATGTGTGCTAGATTTCAAGCTTCCCCTAGGGAAAGTCATCATAAGGCGGTTAAGCATATTCTTAGATACCTTGTTCACACCCCAAAGTTGGTTCTATGGTACCCCAAGGATGCTAAGTTTGATCTCATTGGGTACACGGATGCGGATTGGGCTGGAGACAAAGTGGATCGTAAGTCCACCTCCGGTGCATGTCAATTTCTTGGACACTCCTTGGTAAGTTGGTCCTCGAAGAAACAAAATTGTGTTGCCCTCTCCACCGCCGAAGCTGAATACATTGCAACCGCCAGTTGTGCAACTCAATTACTATGGATGAGGCAAACTTTGAAGGATTACGGTATCACCTATGGAAATGTGCCTCTTCTATGTGATAATGAAAGTGCCATCAATATTGCTGAGAATCCCAAAGATCATACCCGCACCAAGCACATAGATATTAGGTATCACTTCTTGAGAGATCATGTGGAGAAGGGTGATAATGACATTGCTCATGTTGGCACAGATATGCAACTTGCAGATATTTTCACCAAGCCATTGGATGAAGCAAGGTTTTGTCAACTTAGGTGTGAACTTGGTATCTTGGAGCTTGACAACATTATGTGAAACCCAGTACATATGCATGCATTTTTCATCATGTCTTGTCTTGATGTAGGCATATATTTAGGGGGAGACACTCAACTCATGAGTACTCTCACCCTATGTAATGCATAAAAAGAACAAACACTCTCAAAGCTACCATGTTATTCTAACTATGGTGCTTTCAATGATGGAGTAGTGATTATGCACCCAAAGTTCAAATTCTTTTGGTGCCATGTCACACATACTCACACATGGTGGCTTCGGCCACCGCTCTTGTCGTTAGAACATTGTCTGAGCGGTGTGTTTTATTTTTGGTTGGCATAGGATACTCACTGCTTAACATTGTGTCTTTGCATCTTACTACGTACTGATCATCACCTCACTATCATTGTCATTAGCACCAATAATAACACCTTATCCTTCTCAAAAATTCCTAAGTGCTTCCGGTCGTCCGATAGGTACCGGACGTCCGTAAAATCCCTTCTGTTGTCCTCATACCGGTCGTCCGGTGAGACCGGACTTCCGTTAATTTCAGCCATGTCTCTTCGCGTCGGACGTCCAATTCTTCTGGTCGTCTGCTCCCTGGCTTCTGGCAGTTCCCCTCTCAGGCACCGGATGTCCGTTAATCACCGGTCGTCCGGTCATTTTCTGGCCCGCATATATAAGGCGGGGTGTGTTTAGAGCAGTTCCTAAACCTAAATCGCCCGATCCCCTTTCTCTTCTCCGCTCTTCTCCACCGCCGCCGCTCTCCGTCCTCGCTGCGGTCGTGCGCTGGCCGAGGCTCTCATCGTCTCAGCACGAGCTGGGTCGTCTCGGTCGCCATCACCCCTCCGGCGCCGCCCCGTGGATCTCCTTCCCCATCTCGTTCATCCTCCTGAGGTAGCAACACCTTTTCTTCTCCTCTCATCAATCGAACTCCTCTTTGATCTATGGAGCTGGATAGTTGATTTGGGACCCCCTCCTCCTCTAGGTCGAGATGCCAAGGACTAAGCACTCTGCTCACAAGCAAGTCACTGGTGGGCCATCTCGTCCGTCCCGCCGTGGTGGTTCTGATGATTCACAAGAGCAGGAGCGTCCTCGAAAGCGTGCCGCCAAGCCTCGCGGTTCCTCTAGCGACTCCTCAACGGAGGAATCCGACTACGAGGATGAATTGGAAGATATTGAGCGGGCCGAGTATGTTGCGGTTCACACCACTGCACCCAAGCCGGGGACTCGTCGGCCCACCTTCAAGCCTCCTCCTCCTTCGGTGCAACCTCAACGTGATGCCCGTCGCATCTCTCTTGAACCTCCACTTCCTCTCATCCGCAACATTAAAAGGTTCAATGAGGTTCCCATTGCTTCCTATCTTAAGCTTCGTCATGATGTTGACCAATTTTATGTTGCTAGCGACTCCCAAGACGCTCGCTTTCACACTAATGTCCATGCAGACATTTTTGCCACTGTCATCATTCCTAAGGGTCTGTCTCTGCATGTGTGCGTTGACTTAGAGCACATTCGTGCTCATCCCGTGAAATATCTGGGGGCTATTGAGCTCATCGAGTTGTCTAATCTTGCTGCTCCATTTGCATTTCAGCATGATTTTAACCAAGCCGCCATTCATCATTCTATGCCACATGTTTCTTTGGTCCAAATAACACTGTCACTTGGATGACCTCCGACACCGTGCTCACGACCTCTTATTCTCAATTTGTTGCTGCCTTTGGTTTTCCTGACACTGGTTTCAAAATCCATAGGGATGACCCCAACCATAGGCCCAAGGGCATTGAGGTTTGTATGGATCTTCTCAAACCCATAGACGAAATGACTAATGAGGAGAAACAGAAGGGTCTGAACCAAGTCTCCATTTGGTGCTCTCCTTTCTACATTATCTTTTAGTGTGTCATTCGCACCACTTATCCCAAAATGGGTGACAAGGGCTCTTGCAATAGCTACTGCATCGATCTCATGCATCGCCTCTATGCGTCTCCCAAAGGGAAAATCAATGTCCCTCATTTTCTATGGCATGAGATCCGTCTCGCTTGTCTTCAGCACAAGCGGGCCTTTCCTCATGCCCCCTTTCTTTAGGCATTCATTGAGAGTGTAGCTTCGTTTCCCATTGTCCGCACTCACTTGCATGAGCGGTGGCTCATTCCCGCACACATGGCGGATGATTGGGTCCCCAAGGACTCTTCTGCTACTGCTCGTAGAACTGCTGCTAGCGTTCCTCCTACTGCTCGTTCTACTCCTTCCGGATCTGCATCATTTGGGCGCATTGCTCGCTTTCTTGGGAAGGCTCACTCTACCATGATGAAGGTTTTTACCTTTCACTGCTCCCAAAATCATGATGTTGTCACTCGCATGGTCACTTCCAAGAATGCTCTGAAGGCTCGTCTGAGAGACTCTGGAGTTTTCGATGTGAGTGATGATGAACGTCTTCCTGACGAACCACCTTCTGACTTTGGCTTTCCTTTGGGTCCTGAGTAGGCTGGTGGCAGTGGTGCTCATGATCATGATGATGATGGTGATGCTATTTGATGATGTTATGACCCCTTTTGGGTATTTGATGCTAAGGGGGAGTAGGCACTTATCTATGTAATGCAATGATATTAGCTTGTATCGAACCAATGTTATGTTGATTATCGCTTTATGTATTATGCTATGAGTGATGAACCGTTATGGGAGCCTATTATCGCTTTATGTATTATACTCAAGAGCGGAGATACAAGACAAAAGCTTTGGCTCTTTTCGGTTTGTTCTTGAGTATAGGGATCCCGCACTATTAAGAGGGGATCGTTGGATTTCGTGAAAGACTTGCTCAAAACCCACAAAATATCCTCTCACATCATCTCTAATTCTTCCTCTACCTTGTGCACAAAAACTGGTGTGATTCTGAGCTAGTGGGTTCAGCTATCACCGGATGTCCGACCTCTCACAGCCAACCGGGCATCCGGCTCTCTCCAGATGTCCGGTGCATCTTCACCGAAAAGAAAATAGCGGAAATCCGGTCTCACCGGACGACCGGACATCGGGCGACCGTTCTTCTCCGGATATCCGGTACTACCCCAACAGAATAGATATTAGCGGATTTCCGACCTCACCGGATGTCCGGTCGCCGGACGGCCGGCGCCTTCCGGACGTCCGCTAGCTGTGTGCCTCATGCTTCTCCTGTGGCCTGGTAGGATTCCCAGTGACCGGACGACCGGCGGTCCGGCCGGACGTCCGGTCCAATCTGAGCCACCAGACATCCGGTACTCACCAGACGTCCGACAACTCCTGTGCACTAAGTGGCTTAACTGTCAGTTTTATGCTACTACTATATATAGCCTCCTCTCTCCCACGGGATAAGGTGGACCATCCACTTTGAGCTTTCAAAGAACACATCCCACTCCCTCTCTTGATCCCCTACACTAAATCCTAGATCCCCAAGGGATTTGGGAACATTTGAGAGAAGTTCTCCAATCAAGTTATATCCACTCCTTCCCCTTCTTCTCACCAAAGGAATTCGTGATTTGATCAAGTCTTGAGCTTTTCCCCATCGTTCTTGTTACTCTTGGAGGTTGGAGACTCCTAGGCGATAGGAGTCTTTCGGAGAGGAATCGACCATTGTGATTACCCCCGGAAAAGTTTGTGAGGGTTTGGAGACCACCCCAAGGTCTACCACTAGTGGTTGAGAAACGCCTTCGTGGTGTTGTCTCAAAGGGAGAATAGGGTGAGCCTTTGTGGCGTTGGTGTGCCTTCGTGGTAACATACACCTCTCTAACGGTGACTAGCTTCCCTCCAAGGAAGTGAACATCGGCATACATCCTCGTCTCCCGGAGTTGCGGTTATCCCTAACCCTAACTCTCTACTTGTGGTTACTTGTCTCCTAGGTCTTACTTATATCATATTGTACTTGCTTACTCACTTACTTGTTTATCTTGCTTAGCACTTAGCATCATACTTGCAATTGTGAGGCTCACTTTCATATTCCGCATTATTGCCTAAAATTGCTAAGTAATAATTAAAATTTGTAATTGTACCTATTCACCCCCCCCCCCCTCTAGGTCCATCTCGATCCTGTGGGCAAGAGGGTTGCCAATCCCCTTGAACTCGTTACTTGCAAGGATTAATTCTGATAATGATAGATGGATAAAAAGAAAGGTAAAACAAAAATACATAAATTGCAGCAAAATATTTTTGGTTTTAATAATATTATAAAAGTAGACCTGGGGGCCATAGGTTTCACTAGAGGCTTATCTCTCGAACACATAGCATACGGAGGGTAAACAAATTACTATTGGGCGATTGATAGGAAAGCACATAGTTACGGCGTTATTCATGGCAATGATCACACATATAGCCATCACGTCGGTGACAAAGTAGACCAACTCCTGCCTGCATCTACTATTATTACTCCACCAATCGACCGCTATCCAGCATGCATCTATGGTATTAAGTTCATAACAAGCAGAGTAACGCTTTAAGCAAGATGACATGATGTAGACAAACTAAACGCAAGCAATATGAATAAACCCCGTCATTTTATCCTTAATGACAATAATGCAATACATGCCTCGCTACCCCTTCTGTCACTGGGTGAGGACACCGCAAGATTGAACCCATTACAAAGCACATCTCCCACTGAAGATAAATCAATATAGTTGGCCAAACCAAACGAATAGATGGGAGAGAAATACAAAGCTATCATAATAATTGACGGTGTCCTAGACTGGGGGGTACTAACCTAGTTGGCCCATGGTCCTTGGGCCGAGCCAGTGGGCCCTCATTCCCCTCGAGGTGGACTCCGGAAGCTACACGCTAGGATGTGATCAGGACTACATCTGCCGAAGACTTGACGTATACTACAAGAGTTCTCCTACCGCTTCCACGCCTAGATACCGACCATGTAACCCTAGGTGCCCTACCTGGCATGTATATAAGCCAAGGGGTTTATCCCATAGAGGGGACTTCAACACAATTGCATTCACCTAGCCCTAGGGTTAGAACACAACTTACGATCTCGAGGTTGATCCTGCTTGTACTCGATACATCTACGTCAATATAAGCAAGAGCAAGACGTAGGGTTTTACCTCCATAAAGAGGGCCCGAACTTGGGTAAATATCATCTCCCCTGTTCATGTTACCATCTATTCGAGATCCACAGCTCGGGACCCCCTACCCCGAGGTCTGCCGGTTTTTACACCGACAATCATGCATAATAAAGTTCAGAAAAGACTCAATTACTTTCAATGAATAATCTAATCATAAACCCATAATTCATCGGATCCCAACAAACACACCGTAAAAACAAGATTACATCGGATAGAACCCACGAAGATCGAGGAGAACAATGTATTGAAGATCAAAGAGAGAGAAGAAGGCACCTAGCTACTAGCTATGGACCCGTAGGTCTGTGGGAAACTGCTCACGCACCATCGGAAGGCATCAAGGATGATGTAGAAGCCCTCCGTGATCGATTCCCCCTCTTGAAGAGTACCGAAAAAGGCCTTCGGATGGGATCGCGGAAGAACAAAAGCTTGTGGTGGCGGAAAAAGTGTTTCGGGTGTCTCTTTGGGGGTTTCCCAATATTTTAGAATTTATAGAAGTGGAGTTAGGTCTGGCAGAGCCATGTGGAGCCCACAAGGTAACAGGGCGCGACCACCCCCCTAGGCGCGCCCTATTGCCTTGTCGTCTCCTAGTTTGTCCCGTGATCTCCTCCCGAAGCTTCTAGGGTCTCTTATGTCCAGAAAAAAAATCGTCAAAAGGTTTTGCAGCGTTTGGATTCTGTTTCGTACTGATTTTCTGGAAATCTAAAAACAAGCAGAAAACAACAATTGTCACTAGGCACTGGATTAATAGGTTAGTTCCCAAAAATGATATAAAATAGCATAAAAATGCATATAAAATATCCTAGATTGATAATATAATAGCATGAAACAATCAAAAATTATAGATATGTTGGAGACGTATCAGCGAGGAATTAGGGAGACGACCGAGGTGAGGTTGGCATGGTAGGCGAGATTGACAGGGGACGACGGAGGAGTGCCTGGTAACGGATGACAGTGAGGCTACCGAGTTCCTAGCGCTGGCTCCCGCAGCTAGTGGGGAGAGGCATTGGCTGAGAGAGCGTGATGGTGAGGTCAGGTGCGAGGGTGCCATGTTGCTGCATAGACCATCCCAAGAAATCCATGTCGGTGGTCGCTGATTCCCATATCCAACGTGAGAGGCGTAGTGAAGTGGGAGATGCTAGGGGCATGCGGTGCTCTACTGCCATGGGGAGAGGCGGGGCGTCCTTCGAAGGCCACATGAGAGTCGACAGTTCTGATCTGTAGGGAGGGTGGATCTGAACTGGGAGGAGGAAGAAGAGAAAGAGACATGGCCGCGCCAGATCGAGGCAAGAGGATAAAGCGGTGGGGTGGGACCAATGCAGTTGTTGGAGTCCATGAGAAACTCTAGTCTAGTCTAAACACACACTCAAAACATCTACGACTGGATTTAGCAAATCCACCCCCCCCAATAAATGTCTAAGAACACACACGTTCAGTGTCCGGGCATGTCCTTTTTGAACCCCTATTTGTCCATCCATGCAGCCATACTCCTCATTTTATCCATGATATGTCTGGTCACTTGCATGTGATTGGTGAAGATAGAGAGAAAGAAAAGAAAAAATAAAGAAAGAGAAAAGGTGGTCTGGGGTGGGCTGGGTCCTATGTGCCAGACTGACCGAGCGCGTTCGGGCGTGTCTACGAGTCCTCATACCCTTCCTACAGTTGGTCTCAATATGAGGGTCCGCGCACAGCTGAGACGTATAGGGATGATATGAGGGGTATGGTTGTGTCATATTTTCCTTCTCTCTCTTGGCCGGTCACTGACCGGCGTCCGCTTATGTTTGAGGAGAATTTGAGGAAGCCGGTTGTATATGGTCTTACGAAACAAGGAGTGAATGTTGTTTAAAAAATTGGAGAGCCCAAGATTACAAATGTAGCGACCCGACCTCAGATGGTCAAGTCTCTGTGCTTAAGTGTCATCCCTGGATCGGTATGCTGACACACACAGTACTCGAGGATTTATAACAGACGTAAATCACATGTATAAAATAACGTAAATACTATTACCTCAATCCAAATAGCGGAAGTAACAACAAGGTTGTGGATTCCCATCAACACCAACGGCAAAGTTGAGTGTAGAAATCGTAACCCTAACGTATCACTTACTCGTCGTAAGATCCTGCAACATGAGACGTTGCAGCCACAAAGGGTCAGTACATTGAATGTACTGGCAAATTCACACCATAGAGAAATGATGAACAAAGGCTATCACTAGATGCATATATGGCTGGTGGAAAAGCTCTATGGTTATAAGGTTTTTGCGAAAAGCCAATTTTTCCCTACTGCAAAGGAATATATTTTATTTAACTACAAAGTTTGTTGAAAACATTGAGAAGGTAAACCCCCTCTCAATCCCAATTAAAAGTAATCATTAACAACCCAACAAATTATTTAAGTAACATGATGAGATCAATATGATAATCCAAGAACCAGATACTCAAGATGTCCATAACCGGGGACACGGCTAACCATGATTAGTTTGTACACTCTGCAGAGGTTTGCGCACTTTTCCCCACAAGACTCGATCTCCTCCGTTGGATTTCTCGCACTACATGGTGTTTGAGAAACGGATGACCGAGACACAGTCTTTCACAAGCGTTAGCACCTTACGATGGGTAGACCGGTACACCTACATCCCCTACATCTGCTAGTCTACCACTGTAAGAGTTCACACGACTTAATCAACTATGCTAGAGCCCATAATAGCTTGTGGCTGCACACGGAAGTTTCTAGCATGAATAATCTTATGATCCCTTTGAGCCTGGGTGGCAGTCCATAGGATAATCACACGGTACCCCGGGATTTCCAAAAATACAGGCGATCACTGGAATTCCCCAGGTGCCTCAATCCACCCAGATGTGTATTTAAGTTGCCACCTTAAGTTGAACCATTAATTAACAATCTCACAACTGTCATGAATACATTCAAACCCAATCCATGTCTACGAGCATAGCATAGCAATATAAGCATAACGTAGAAGTAACTCCCAAGGTTTGATTGCAGGTCAATAGGTTCCTACCTCATCAACTACTTCCCAATACCCACATGTTATCAAGTCCTAACCATGCAGTGTTTGAGGGTGAAACTAATGCATAAAAACTAGGTATGAAAGGGATATGATCAAAGTGTGAACTTGCGTGTACTGTTGATGAAGATGATTCACACTCATAACTCTTGATAGTTCTACTCGTCACACTCCGGTCAATCTATCGTAAGCGAGCAATAGTAACCACACATAAGCAATCACTCAAAAGATCGGGAAGAACGAAGAAGACAGTTCGGAAAACATCAAAACCAAGCAAATAAATCTTGCAACATAAAACAATTTCTAACAGTACCAAAATTATGTGAATTTGTCCTTGTCAGAAAGTTTAGGTCAAGAGCTTCAATTTGCAAAAAGAATCAACTCAAACGGAGCTACGAAACTCAAATTATGATCAGACGAACTTCAAATTCAAATCTGTTTGAAATCAAATTTTAAACTTTCAAAAACATGTTTAAGTTGATTAACTGGATAGAGGGGACCATAACGAAGAAGTGGGCATTGGTTTTGTTGGATTTGGATAAACGAGTAAAAAGATGTGGTCGTTTGAAGTACAGGGGCTAAACTGTAAAATAAAACAACTACAATTATGTCCCTGGCGTAAATAAACAGAAAACGAAAAGACTAAATAACGAACGCTCATTTATAAGATCTAAATAGTGGACGTTCACTGTTTAATAAAACCCTAAAAAATATCTAATCTAGGTTTTTTTTGAAAACCCGAACTAAACAAGGAAAACCAAGAAAACCGGGGCGGCGGTTATACCGGTTCACGGCGGAGTAAACCGGCGGCGGATCTGGCGACGGCGGCATTCTCCGGCGAGGTCGGCGGCGGGGCTGCACGACGCGGGCGGCGCTGCAGGCGGTGGGGCAAGGCGGCAGCGGCGGGACGCGTCGTGGGCGGCGCAGGGCAGCGGTGCGGGCGGAGCAGCGGCGGCGGCAGTTGCGGTGAGATGCGACGGCGGCGAGGAGAGAGAAGAGAGAGGGGGCCGGGTGGCCCGGTATTTAAGGAGGAGGGGTGGCCTCGGGAGGCGTGGGGAAGCGGCAAGGCGGCGGGCGCGGCTCGGACACCGACCGGAGTCCGGCTCGGTGACGGGGCGACGGGGACGATGGCGGTGCGCGGAGCTGGGCCTTGGCCTGGCAAGAGCTGGGCCAGCCCAGTTCGGTGGAGGGAAATTCTTTTTTTTAACAAACAGAGAAAGAAATAATAAAAACAAAAGAAAATAAAAATATTATATAGGCATATAATATATCAAAATTTTCAAAAAAAGATTTCCTACAAGCTGAACATTTTTGTAGAGTCAAATAAAATCCACACAAATTCAAATAAAGCAAAGAGTGCTACTGCTCTAGCAAAATCCAGTAAAAATCATTTTAAAAAATACCAAAATTAAATCATTTTTATTTCTCTCCAATTTTCTGATGTAGGGAATCATGTTACCCTATTTTTCATTTTATTTTTGGAGAAAAATAATTTGAATAAAAGCCAAATAACTCCAAATTGAAAATAATTTCAAAAGGACTTTGAATTTGATCCTTTTAACTTCCAACTCATATTTCATATAATTTGAAGAAGTCATTTTATCTTCTCTCGTGAAAATCATTGAGTTGCATAAAGTTTCAGAATTGGAAATGTTTTCAAATGAAATTCAAATATTTTCAACACCCCTTTTCATTTAAATAAATGGAAGAAGTCATGTCATCTTCTCTCCAGGGTTTTGTGGTGAAAAGAATTTGAATTCACGGAGATCATAAAATGCAAAATGAAAGTTTGGGAAAGTCCTTTTATTCCCTCTCATTTAACTTTCAAAAAGTTTCGAATTTCACTCACTTTCAGCAATCAATCACACAACAATCAAGCAATCAGTCAAAACTATCTATTTATTATAAAATTCCAAAATTTAGAATTTTGGGATGTTACAAACCTACCACCCTTAAAATGAATCTCGTCCTCGAGATTCGGAGAGGCTAGAAAGAAATAGGTTGGGTTCGGGGTCTTCTCAAAATCCATCGATCATCACAGGGGGTCTGGGGTGCTACCACCCTTAGAAACATTGTTACGGTTCCATCATAACTCATATACTCCATCCTTATTCTTGACAGGGCCGGTCTTCTCAGATCGTAAGGATAGTTCCTTCTCTGGCTCTTCCGGTAGCGGCATAACCTTTTCCTCAATTCTTCTGTACTTTCATCCTGGTAAGGTTATTCCGAGGCTGGGTCTTCTTAGCTGACAGGTCTGGCGCCAAAACTAAACAACTATCGATATCTCATGGTGGTCATCAATTTATGGTTTCTCCTGCAGGAAATGGGTCTGGGTTGATCCTCACCGTATAACCTACGGTTGGCACAGCTGCCTTGTACAAGGGAAAAAATTGCTATACCATTTTAAGGTTGAAACAAGGTTTAGTATCGTCGTCTCTCTACTATAGGTAAGCCACTCAGATTTACCATCCCGTATAGCAAGGCGAATAATAAGAGTAAGTCGGTATGGTGATCAATCCATCCCGCACCCAAACCATTACCATGTATATGGTTTAGCGAATCTCGCATTCTAACACTCGGTCATCCTCACAAGCATTGCAGAATTTCTCTTGTCAATGAACTAGGTTTGGATAAATCCATTGATTCTGCAAGCCAAACAAACATCTATCGTTCCTTCACAACTCTCAGGTTTTTGCGTAAACTCCTATAAAATCGTCTGTTGCTAAAATCGTAACTTCTTCCAGGGTTTTTCCTTTAGCAAGAGTGTGCTTGCTTCTTGGCAGGTCCTGGGGCCTGTGGATTATGGCCCATCTCATCACTTGTAGTCCTTGAACTTATCATCGAGCAACTGATCATTATTCCAACTTCCAACTTCCTAGTATTCTTAAATCCATCCAGTTGTACTATCTTCCTTCCTTCTATTGGCACCAAACTAGGACATGATTACTCAGACTCATCATGGAATTTCCATTGATCCATATTTCCAACATCATACCTGCTTTATATCCAATAGTACTTCATCTCTTCATATTCTTGGGGTATCCAACATATCGAGATAAAACTCGTACTTATTTTGTCCGAAATCCACTTCGGGGAATAACATCATTATCCTTTCCAGGGTCAGGCATCCTTACAGGGGAATATTGGCCATCTCTGCGTGGCACTCTTCAACTGGGAAACGTGAAACACATCATGAACTCCTGACAGTCCTTCGGGTAACTCCAACTTGTAGGCCACTTCTCTCATACGCTCCAAAACTCGGTATGGTCCTACAAATCTCGGGGCTAACTTTTCCTTAACTCCAAATCGTTTAACTCCTCGCAAAGGTGGCACACGAAGATGTGCTCTGTCTCTGATTTCATAGACTACCTCCTTGCATTTTGAGTCTGCATAACTCTTTTGCCTGGACTGAGCTACCTTCAGTCTATCTCGAATCAACTTAACATTCTCTTCTGACTCGTTGATCACATTTGGTCCAAACAACTGACGGTCTCCAACTTCATCCCGCATCAACGGTGTTTGGCTCCTTCTCCCATACAAAGCTTCAAAAGGGGCCATCTTTAAACTTGCTTGGTAACTGTTGTTGTATGAGAACTCCGCGTAAGGTAGATTATCATCCCTACTAGATCCATAATCTAGCGCACACGCTCTCAGCATGTTCTCCAGAATCTGATTGACTCTCTCGGTCTATCCATCTGTCTGCGGATGAAAGGTTGTACTGAACTCTAGCCTAGTACCCAAAGTCTGGTGCAGCTGATTCCAAAACTTTGAGGTAAACTGTGTTCCTCTATCTAATACGATGGTCCTAGGAACTCCATGCAGACATACGATCCTGGTCAAATATATCTTGGCCAACTTCGCACTTGTATAGGTGGTTTTCACTGGGATAACGTGAGCCACTTTGGTCAAGCGAATCAACTACTACCCAGATAGAATCATATCCCGATTGGGTTCTGGGAAATCCGGTAATGAAATCCATGCCAAGCTTATCCCACTTCCATTTGGGTATCGGCATAGGCTGTAGTAATCCTGCTGGCTTCTGATGATCTGCCTTTACTCTCTGGCATACATCACCTATGACTACATACTCCGCAATATCCTTCTTCGTACCAGTCCACCAGAAACGCTCCTTCAAATCCAAATACATCTTGGTGTTTCCAGGGTGAATCGAGTATGGTGAGTCATGAGCCTCCTGAAGTATTAACTTCCTAATCTTTGCATTATTGGGCACATATACACGGTCCTTGAACCATAAGGTGTCGTGCTCATCCTTACGAAAACCTTTGGCCTTTCCTTTGATCATCCTCACTTTTACCTCAGCAATCTCTTTGTCATCCTTCTGAGCTTCACGGATCTTTCCCAACAATGTAGACTGAACTTCCCTTGCTGCAACAAAACCTTTGGGAACAATCTCCAACCGAAGTTCCCTGAGATCCTCGGCTAACTCCTTTGGTAATCCTCCTATTATGAGGGTATTCGTCCTGGTTTTCTTTATGGTTGTGTCCTATTTCTCCACAAAGCTTGTATGCACAAGGTTTCTTCATATCCTTTCCATAAGGCCTCAATTTCTAGGACACAAGCCAAGACTTTAACAAAGTCCACTTAAATTCCTTCCAAGTGGTTACTCCTTGCCATCCATTGATGGTTTGGTACGTCCTCTACCAGGTAGTGGCACCTCTTTCAAAGCACTCAAGAGCATGCAGGGTCATATCCTTTCCGGCTATAGGGTTATTCTCCATGTGATCCTCCATGTTCTGAATCCATCGGTCCGTATCCAATTGACTTATCGGTCCTGGAACTGTGAGTTCATCTCCATTCATCCTCTATTGGGTCCATGGGTTTGGGGTGAGATAAGAGAGATAGAGAGGGATACACACAACACAACCAATAGTTTTGAAAAGACAGATTTTTATTTGTGGCTGTCGGAAAAACATCAAACAAATGATAGCTCACAAACGTCGCATCTAACATAGGTATATAACCGGGTTTGGTCTTCTAAAGGTCAATAAATCTTCAACATCGTCAAACTCCTCAAGTCTTGTTCATGTCTCCGATGGCTTCTTCCGATCGTGCTTGACCTTCTCAAGTTCTTTTGCCAGATCATCTCTGTTGTCGCGAAGTCTCTCGTGGCGTCCTTTAATATTCTGGAGTTGCGTTCCAAACTTCTGGGTTTCAACATCCTTGGCATGAACCATGATCCTACTGTCCTTCAGTTCTTGGCGAATCTTTGATGTCTCAAGGTTTTGCTCCTCTAGCTTGGCTACTTTCAGCTTCTGGGTCCTGAGTTCTTCACGAAATGCTTCCTTATCAAATACAGCTTCCCGAAGGTCCATCTTCAACTTCCTCATGTAATACTCCAGATCATGGTGATACACCAGCTAAGGTTAAACTTCATCTTTTGCTGATAGGTGCTACATCAGCCTTCTACCATCCAATCCTTCCGAATAAATGCATGCTTAACTCAGCATGGTGACAATAGCATAAGCGGGCGAAAACATCATGAATAGTTGTGTTTCTGCCCTTGTCATTACCATGAGCTATCATTCCATAGTTGATATCTCCTGCCTTAGGGTTTTCTTGACAAAAACTTTGAGTTCTAATGCTCCATGTTCCGGTCTTTCTCCGATACATCTTGATCTCGGGTATTGATAGCTTCCATAGTCTGCCAAGTTCCATAAGGGTAGCCTTCCTAGGTCATATAAATCTGGAAAATTCTACAGGGCCTTCAAATTCTCCTAGTCTTCGGAGTCTTCACCTGTTGTAGTTTCCGTTATTCAGATGCACGGTAGAATCTCCTTCATTCCGTAGTGGTCGTGGTTGTCCGATATCTTGTACTTCTTGGAGTGGTCTCATCAGTCGAATCTTTGAGTGGTCAAAAGGGAAAAGGGGCATGGTCTCACTAAAAGGGAAATTTGAATAAGCTCACAAAAGAAGAGAGGTAAAAGATCTTTTTGAAAAATAAAGTTTTAGAGAAAATCCTTCCTATGGGCTTGCCAGTTTCTAGGGTCACGTCCTACAGTCAACATGTGCTCTGATACCATCTTGTAGCGACCCGACCTCAGATGGTCAAGTCTCTGTGCTTAAGTGTCATCCCTGGATCGGTATGCTGACACACACAGTACTCGAGGATTTATAACAGAGGTAAATCACATGTATAAAATAACGTAAATACTATTACCTCAATCCAAATAGCGGAAGTAACAACAAGGTTGTGGATTCCCATCAACACCAACGGCAAAGTTGAGTGTAGAAATCGCAACCCTAACGTATCACTTACTCGTCGTAAGATCCTGCAACAAGAGACGTTGCAGCCACAAAGGGTCAGTACATTGAATGTACTGGCAAATTCACACCATAGAGAAATGACGAACAAAGGCTATCACTACATGCATATATGGCTGGTGGAAAAGCTCTATGGTTATAAGGTTTTTGCGAAAAGCCAATTTTTCCCTACTGCAAAGGAATATATTTTATTTAACTAGAAAGTTTGTTGAAAACATTGAGAAGGTAAACCCCCTCTCAATCCCAATTAAAAGTAATCATTAACAACCCAACAAATTATTTAAGTAACATGATGAGATCAATATGATAATCCAAGAACCAGATACTCAAGATGTCCATAACCGGGGACACGGCTAACCATGATTAGTTTGTACACTCTCCAGAGGTTTGCGCACTTTTCCCCACAAGACTCGATCTCCTCCGTTGGATTTCTCGCACTACATGGTGTTTGAGAAACGGATGACCAAGACACAGTCTTTCACAAGCGTTAGCACCTTACGATGGGTAGACCTGTACACCTACATCCCCTGCATCTGCTAGTCTACCACTGTAAGAGTTCACATGACTTAATCAACTATGCTGGAGCCCATAATAGCTTGTGGCTGCACACGGAAGTTTCTAGCATGAATAATCTTATGATCCCTTTGAGCCTGGGTGGCAGTCATAGGAGAATCACACGGTACCCCGGGGTTTCCAAAAATACAGGCAATCACTGGAATTCCCCAGGTGCCTCAATCCACCCAGATGTGTATTTAAGTTGCCACCTTAAGTTGAACCATTAATTAACAATCTCACAACTGTCATGAATACACTCAAACCAAATCCACGTCTACGAGCATAGCATAGCAATATAAGCATAACGTTGAAGTAACTCCCAAGGTTTGATTGCAGGTCAATAGGTTCCTACCTCATCAACTACTTCCCAATACCCACATGTTATCAAGTCCTAACCATGCAGTGTTTGAGGGTGAAACTAATGCATAAAAACTAGGCATGAAAGGGATATGATCAAAGTGTGAACTTGCAGGTACTATTGATGAAGATGATTCGCACTCATAACTCTTGATAGTTCTACTCGTCACACTCCGGTCAATCTATCGTAAGCGAGCAATAGTAACCACACATAAGCAATCACTCAAAAGATCGGGAAGAACGAAGAAGACAGTTCGGAAAACATCAAAACCAAGCAAATAACTCTTGCAACATAAAACAATTTCTAACAGTACCAAAATTATGTGAATTTGTCCTTATCAGAAAGTTTAGGTCAAGAGCTTCGATTTGCAAAAAGAATCAACTCAAACGGAGCTACGAAACTCAAATTACGATCAGACGAAGTTCAAATTCAAATCTGTTTGAAATCAAATTTTAAACTTTAAAAAACATGTTTAAGTTGATTAACTGGATAGAGGGGACCATAACGAAGAAGTGGGCGTTGGTTTCGTTGGATTTGGATGAACGAGTAAAAAGATGTGGTCGTTTGAAGTACAGGGGCTAAACTGTAAAATAAAACAACTACAACTATGTCCCTGGCGTAAATAAACAGAAAACGAAAAGACTAAATAACGAACGCTCGTTTATAAGATCTAAACTGTGGATGTTCGCTGTTTAATAAAACCCTAAAGAAACAGATCTAGTCTAGGGTTTTTTTTTGAAAAACCAAACTAAACAAGGAAAACCGAGAAAACCGGGGCGGCGGTTATACCGGTTCGCGGCGGAGTAACCCAGCGGCGGATCTGGCGATGGCGGCGTTCTCCGGCGAGGTCGGCGGCGGGGCTACGCGGCGCGGGCGGCGCTGCAGGCGGTGGGGCAAGGCGGCAGCGGCGGGAGGCATCGTGGGCGGCGCAGGGCAGCTGTGCGGGCGGCGGGAGCTGCTGCGGCGGCGCGGCAGTTGCGTCGAGATGCAGCGGCAGCGAGGAGAGAGAAGAGAGAGGGGGCCGGGGTGGCCCGGTATTTAAGGAGGAGGGGTGGCCTCGGGAGGCGTGGGGAAGGGGCAAGGCGGCGGGCGCGGCTCGGACTCCGGCCGGAGTCCGGCTCGGCGACGGGGCGACGGGGACGATGGCGGTGCGCGGAGTTGGGCCTTGGCCTGGCAAGAGCTGGGCCGGCCCAGTTCGGTGGAGGGAAATTCTTTTTTTTAACAAATAGAGAAATAAATAACAAAAACAAAAGAAAATGAAAATATTATATAGGCATATAATATATCAAAATTTTCAGAAAAAGATTTCCTACAAGCTGAACATTTTTCTAGAGTCAAATAAAATCCACACAAGTTCAAATAAAGCAAAGAGTGCTACTGCTATGGTAAAATCCAGTAAAAATCATTTTTAAAAATACCAAAATTAATTCAAATTTATTTCTCTCCAATTTTCTGATGTAGGGAATCATGTTACCCTATTTTCCATTTTATTTTTGGAGAAAAATAATTTGAATAAAAGCCAGATAACTCCAAATTGAAAATAATTTCAAAAGGACTTTGAATTTGATCCTTTTAAATTCTAACTCATATTTCATATAATTTGAAGAAGTCATTTTATCTTCTCTCGTGAAAATCATTGAGTTGCATAAAGTTTCAAAATTGGAAATGTTTTCAAATGAAATTCAAATATTTTCAACACCCCTTTTCATTTAAATAAATGGAAGAAGTCATGTCATCCTCTCTCCAGGGTTTTGTGGTGAAAAGAATTTGAATTCACGGAGATCATAAAATGCAAAATGAAATTTTGGGAAAGTCCTTTTATTCCCTCTCATTTAACTTTCAAAAAGTTTCGAATTTCACTCACTTTCAGTCAATCAATCACACAACAATCAAACAATCAGTCAAAACTATCTATTTATTATAACATTCCAAAATTTAGAATTTTGGGATGTTACAACAAACGCATGGGAGGCATCCTTGCTTAGGGCCTATTCTGAAGTCCTGTAGCTTCCAACTCAAATTCCAAACTTGGAGTTGGGCCGAACGTTTTAGCTCCTAGAAGGGAAATCTGAGAAGTTGAGGCAGTCCATAGTGCAAAAATGTGAAGCTGGGAAAGCCCAGCTCCACCAAACTGAGAAGCTGAGAGTTCAAAAAGCAATTGATCATCTCGGCCTTTTGTACAGAACACGTCGTTTACAAGTGATGCCGTATTTTTCTCCTCCCTAGCCATCGCGTCGCCTAACCTAGGCGACACAGGTGACAACCCTAGCCCTGCTTGTAGCAGCTCCTCCCACCAGCTCCTTCCTCCTTGTTGCCGCCAGTGGCCATCGCCAGGCAAAGCCCGTGTAGTGGCGGTGGCAGCAGGGTCTTCCTTCCCGCGGGGTGCTCGATCTATGACGGGGTCTCCCCCCCATTGTGCTTGCTTCATGGGTGCGACGTCCATGGGCACTCGGCGGTGACCTCAGGTGGCTCAGGGTTGGTGTGTGGCACACGTGTTCATTGGATCCATGGTGCATGCTGGTGAGGGCACATGCGCGCAGCTGGGAAGGGGCGCGCAGCGAGGATGCAGGTGTGCAACTATGCAAGAGGGCAAATGGGGGCACACAAGGGGCCGATCAGCGTGGTTCTGCACCGGGCGGTCGTGCGCCGGGCAAGGTGCATACACATTTGGTGGTGCTCTCGCGGATCTGGCGTGACGCGGATGTGTAGAGGGTCTGGCTGGCTATGTCGGCGTGGCTCCGAGGCCACGACAATGCAGAGGAGCAATTTTGTGGTCCATGTGTGGCTGATCTTGTCTCTAGTGGCCACGATGTTGCCCGTGGTGTGCGACTGATTCTTGGGTGCGCCCGGGAGCCATGGTGGTTCACGGTCTCGGGCGGTGCACCTATGCTCCTTGCGGGCATGGTGCTCAGCAGGGTGAGGCGGTCCATCGATCATGGATCTAGTAGCTGGCGGTTGTGACCGGCCGCCATTGGTCTTCGCGAGGCGCGGTTGGCTGTGACGGCGATGACCTCTTCGTTGAAGGGCTAGTTCGTTGGTGGTAAAGGTTGGTGGGCTTGCCGACGCTGATGTGATGTGCGACTGAGGTGTTGTTGGGAGCTTGGGGTGAAGACCCTATATCGGTTGTGGTCGTGACAAGCGATGGCGATGGTCGGGGCCATCGCTGACCTTCCTGGAGGCACTGCTGCATTGCCGCCACACCCTTTTGCGCGGATCTGGCTACTGTTGAAGCTTCGAGGAAACCCATGAATTGTGTGATTGGACGATGGTAGTGCCTTGATGTTGTATTCCCTCTTCGGGGCTTCGTCTTTGGAGCTGGGCACTGCCGAGCAGGACTAGTGAAAGACGACGGTGTTGGCATCGAGACTTCTGTGACAACGATGACGTGGAGCGATGTCAGAGACGCGAGAATGGTTTAGCTAGTCGACACTTCTCCGGCGTGTCTGCGGGGTTGCGTCGGCTAGTTTGTTGTTGTGAAGGCGAAGCTGCGGTGGCGGGGTCCAGGTGAGGTACGATGATGGGCAGCACATGGTTCATTCAGTGATCTTCCATGGCGCTAGCCGTGCCTCATTCATAGTTCTGTTGGGTTCTACGGTAGGGTGCGTCGACTGCAAATTAATATTTTCCTACGTGCAGAACAACCAGGAACATGCTATGGGAGATGGATCACAGATCGTTACCACTAGACGCGCAGTGTCGTGCAGCGGAATAAGAGTTGGGGCAGCGCATATGCGTGGATCATCTCCTCCTTGTCCGATCTCCCTCGAACAGCCGGTTGATGACCCACAAGTGTAGGGGATCTATCGTAGTCCTTTCGATAAGTAAGAGTGTCGAACCCAACGAGGAGCAGAAGGAAATGACAAGCGGATTTCAGTAAGGTATTCTCTGCAAGCACTGAAATTATCAGTAACAGATAGTTTTGTGATAAGGTAATTTGTAAGGAGTAACAAGTGTAAATAAAGTGCAGCAAGGTGGCCCAATCCTTTTTCTAGCAAAGGACAAGCCTGGACAAACTCTTATATGAAGTAAAACGCTCCCGAGGACACATGGGAATTATCACTATAAAAAAAAGACACATCCGTGACATTTTGGGCCGAGCGAATTTTTTTCTGTCATACATATGACACTTCTATGACGATAATTGTGACAAAACCCGGTATCATCATAGATGTGGTGGGCTCCTACTTCTATGACAAAAAATCATGACAGAAAATGGGCTTTTCGTCCTGGGTGGGCCGGAGATGCAGTTGCATGACATTCTTTGGGCCGTCCATGACGGAAAAAACCATGGTAGAAGCGAGGGCGAGGAAAATTTCGGGGAGTTCCCGGTTATGGTGGGAGGTCGGGGGCCCAGCGATGCGAGTTTCTCTCGTACACATACGCGCGTGTGTGTGAGGCGTTGGCTCTAACTAAACCCGAGCGAGGCGTTGGGCTCTAACTGAACCCGAGTGATTGCACTGCAGGCTACGCGTTACTGAACCCGAGCGATCGATCGATGGCTGTTAGCTGACCCCGATCGAGCGATTCCTTCGCTACTGCTGCTAACTGAAGTCGATCGATGCTGCCTCTGGATGAACAGTGAGCGTTGCTGGGGGGTTTGGATGAACAGTTCCCGGTGGGGGTGGATGAACAGGACCCCGTGGTGTTGCCTCTGGATGAACAGGACCCCGATCGATCGAGCCGGTTGGGGCTGGATGAACAGGACCCCGTGGAGGGCAGGATGAACAGGACCACCCCATGGAGGGCAGAATGAACAGTAGACGGTGGAGGGCTGGATGAACTGTAGCCCGTGGAGGGGTGGTTGAACAGGAGCCTGTGGAGAGGGCTAGTTGAACAGTAGCCGGTGGAGTAGCGCGTGGTGGAGGCTGGATGAACAGGAGCCCGTGGATGAACAGTCACGGGTGGAGGCTGGAGGAGGTCGACGGTGGATGAACTGTAGCCCATGGAGGCGGGAGGGGGTCGACAGTGGAGATGAACAGTGTCCCGTGGAGTCCTGTTTTGCGGTACGCCACACCCCTCCCGATGAACAGGACCCCCGTTTCGACCGTAGCGCTCCAACACAAGTCCGTTTCCTCCGTTTTGCGGTACACCACACCCCTCCCGATCAACAGGACCCCCGTTTCGACCGTAGGAGGTTCGTTTCCCCCGTTTTGCGGTACGCCAGACCCCTCCCGATGAACAGGATCCTGTTTCAAACATGGCCGGTCGAACACAAGGCCGTTTCCTCCGTTCTGCGGTACGTCGGGCCTCGTTTCCATCGGCTGTTCCGTCCAAGCCCTCCCGATGAACACGACGGCGCATTCCGTTCCGAGCCAGCCGGTTGGCTCCCCATGAACACGACGACGATGATGTTTCTCCGTTCCGACCCAGCCATGTACACGAGCCCTGGCCGTACGTATGCGCGAGTAGGCGTTTGAGAACCTGCCCGTATGTACGTATGTGGCCGTATTTTCTTTCTTGCACACTGGCCGCTGTACGTACGTGTACATGCTACGTGCGCGCCTCTACTACGACACGTGCGCGCCTCTACATCGACCAGTATGTACGTACACGTTCGCGACCAGAATGACAATGCTACGTATGCTTCGACCAGGTGGGTCCCGACTGTCAGGCACTTCCTTGCCTGCAAAGATGTAGCTGGTGGGTCCCAGCATTCAGGGGGGCGAATCGTTTTTTTTGCCCGGACGCACTTCCTTGCGTGCGAAGATGTAGCTGGTGGGTCCCAGCAGTCAGGGGCAAACGTTTTTTTGTGAAATACAGTGGCCCGTCCGGTGGGTCCCAGCTGTCAGGTGGAGGAATCATTATTTTCCGCTTAATAAGGAGGCACCTCATTGCTGCGACCGTGGACCCAGCTGTCAGCCTCTCCACGTACAGTCCACGTCCGATGGAAGTCGTTCCTTGACCACATTGACCACGCCGCGCCGAGAGCACCAGGGTCCTGGACGACGGCGAGGCCTAGGAAGGGGACGACGGGGAGCCGGGGAAGACGCGGCAATGGAAGCCCGCGCGGAGAGGAGTACGAGGGTTCACTGGTTCGGCTGCGGTGTGAGGCTGCCGTCGCTGCAGGGCCTGGCCAGCGGTGGGAATAGTAGGGGTGGTGAGGCCTCCGCGGCAGCACAGCCGGCCACGGGAGGCAGGAGCATGCGGCACGACCGGCGCTGCTTTGCGCGGCTGGATCAAGAAGACCAGAGGTTGAAGAAGCACTATGGCCGTTGGATGGACATCGTACGGTCACTGGAGCTAGAATCGTTCATATTGACTAAAGTTGACAAAGGCCCCCGTCCCAGTCAACTTAGTAGGCCCACAAGCCAGCCTCCCACCATGGTGGGTCCCAGCTAGCAGGGGGAGTATTCATTTTTTTGTGCGTAATAAGGAGGCACTTCCTTGCGTGCGAAGATATAGCTGGTGGGTCCGAGTTGTCAGCGGCGGTAATGTTTTTTTCACGAAATACAGAGGCCCTTTCGGTGGGTCCCTGATGTCAGGTGGAGGAATCATTATTTTGCGCGTAATAAGGAGGCATTTCCTTGCGTGCGGCCGTGGACCCAGCTGTCGGCCTCTCCACGTACAGTCCACTTCAGATGCATGTCGGTCGTTGACCATGTTGACCAGGCCGCGCCGAGAGCACAAGGGCGGTGGACGATGGCGAGGCCTATGAAGGGAATGACACGGAGGCAGGGAAGACTCGGCAGTTGTTTCCCACGCGGAGGGGAGTACGACTGTACGAGGGTTTACTGGTTCGTCTGTCGTCGCCGGAGAATAACAGCAGGTGTGGGTGAGTAGAGGGATGGCTAGGCCAGCGATGGGAGTATGGTGGGGCGGTGAGGCCTGCGCAGCAGCAGAACCGGCCGCGGGGAGGAGGGAGCAAGCAGTCCCGCCGGCGCTTGTTTGAGCGGCTGGAGCAGGAAGAGCAGAGATTGAAGAAGCACGACGGCCGTTGGATGGCCATCCAACAGTCACTGCTTGTGCGTCAACCTTTTTTTAGGAAAGCCTCAAATCTCTAGAAAACAGCATACAGCCCATCTGCCATTATTTCTAAAAATTTACAGCCCATTTGCTAATTATTAAGGTTTTTTTGGAGCCCATATTCTTTCTGTTAGCATTACAGCCCATATTGTGGCCACGGTTAAAAAATTATACGAAATTTTGCATATTTCGGTGCGGTCCGAACTGTTTTTAATCCCGAAAATTCGACTCACATTCAAACTGATTTTAAAAATAAATGTATATCAATATAAAATTCAACAAATTCTCCACGCATAAAAATTAATGTAATTTAAAATCTCGAAATGAAAAAAAAGATATTTGAAACTAATTTCCGGTTGGATGTGTTTTAAAAATGTATAGCCCATTTCTCATTACTGATGGGCCATTTTCTCGGCCAGCCAAATGAAAGCTCTCCTCGTCTTGAAAGATTTGCAGCCCAACAGGCCTGACAAAGCGACTTACTTGGCAAATCACAAAAAAACTGGGTTGTGGCCGTGGACCCAGCTGTCAGCCTCTCCACATACAGTACTCTTCCGATGGAAGTCGTTCCTTGACCACGTTGACCACGCCGCGCGGAGAGCACCACGGCGGTGGACGACGGCGAGGCCCCGTCCCTTCGCCCCCCCCCCCCCACCCCTCCGCCCCCACCCCACCCGCCGACGCCCCGCCGCCTGGTACCGCCCCCGACGCCCCGTCGCCCCGCCACCCGCCGCCCGGCGCCGCCCCCGGCACCGCCCCTGCCGCCCGGCGCCCCCCGCCACCGCCCCCGCCGACCGTCCCATTGCTCCGGTGAGGGACCAATTTTTTTTGTTTTTTCATTTTTTTCTGTTTAATTGTTAGTGCTAGATTGTGTTAGTGTTAGTATTAGAAAAGAATGAGAAGAAGTAGAAGTAGTAGAAGAAGTAGAAGAAGAAGAAAAGAGAAGAAGTAGAAAAAAGATGAAAAAAGAAAAAGAAGAAAAGAAGTAGAAGAAGAAGAAAGGAAGAAAAGAAAAGAAGTACAAAAAAGATGTAAAAAGAAGAAGAAGAAAAGAAGTAGAAGAAGTAGAAGAAGAAGAAAGGAAGAAACGAAAAGAAGTAAAAAAGTAGAAAAAAGATGAAAGAAGAAGAAGAAGAAAGGAAAGAAGAAGAAGAAGAAGAAGAAGAAGAGAAAGAAAGAAGAAGACCCCTCCGGCCCCACCCCACCCGCCGACACCCCGACCCCGACACCACACCCCGACCCCGACACGACACCCCGACACCCCGACTCCGACACCACACCCCGACACCCCGACCCCGACACGACACCCCGACCCCCCCGACCCCCTGACCCCCTGACCCCCTGACACGACACCCCGACACCCGACCCCCTGACCCCCCAACCCCGACACCACACCCCGACTCCACCCCGACACCCGACCCCCTAACCCCCTGACCCCGACACGACACCCCGACCCCCCGACCCCGAAACAGCACCCCGACCCCGACACGGCACCCCGAAACAGCACCCCGACCCCGACACGGCACCCCGACACCGACACGACACCCCGACCCCCGACACCTCCCGAAAAGGTGTTCTTTGGCCTTGCAGAGGCCGATGGGGTCATATATTTGTGAATTATTAGTTAGGTCATATATTTTTCGATTTTGTTATGAAAACATCATATATAATTGTGTTGATCGGGTAGATTTAAATGTGCAGTTGTTTCATCGCTGCGAGGTTTGGTGGTCGACGAGCTCGCCGTGCGTTTGACGAGCTCTGCCCCTTCGTTCGTGGGTGAGCACAAATGACATGTCCTCCTCCCCCGTTAATTATTTGCTCTGTTCCGGTGTTCGTGCCGATGAAACTTGATAGCTAGCTATATATGTGTCTTGAATCATCAGTATGCGTAACCAATATGTGTCTCCCATTCGAAAGCGTCATAGTTATAAATATGCATGCATTTGCATATTTATAACCTTGATTCTTTCGAATTGTCCAACGCTATCCATGAACAGCCCGAGTATGTTTAGATTGGGTTCGTTTTCCCATATGCTTTGCTCCGGATCTGACGCATAAGTTTCGTCAGTGCCTCCCCTGTTGTTCTCCGGGTACACATCCTCTCTGTTTATTGCAGAGACGTGTATCAGGAGAACAGCGGGGAGGTGCTGCCGAAATTTTGCGTAGGATCCGGAGCATAGCATGGGAAAATGAACCCAATCTAAACATACTCGGGTGGGATTAGGACCTATCATTACCTATTAGAGTGTAGGTTGCATGGACGTAATAAAATTGACAAAGTAGATCAACTGATGAATATATACATGGTGAATTATATATATATATTTGTTGTGTGTCTAGTAGCTCTGAAAGTCAAGATGAGTGATCGTGCGTGGATGTACACCGGTCACACTGGTCAGAACAAATGGAGCACTGGATGGTTCACAAAAACCAAGGGGTTTGTGCGAGCCGCATTTGCAAATGGCCAGAGGAAAACCCGGTGCCCCTGTTTACGGTGCGGCAATTGGGAAAAGAGGACAGAGGCTGAAATGGGCAAACACCTGCAGAAGAGTGGTTTTATGCCCGATTATACGGTGTGGACATTTCATGGTGAGTCTGCCCAACGTGACCGAGCTGAGGTGGATCGTCGTCGCACCGACGAGCATGGTACCGGGATGGAAAACATGGTGCAAGACTTCGATGATGCTCGGGATTCGGACGAGGAGATGGAGGAATCTGCAAAGGCCTTCAATGAAATGTTGGAGTCTTCAAAACGTCCGCTCCATGAGCACACTGAGCTTTGTCAATTGGATGCCATCTCACAAGTAATGGCTCTGAAGGCTCAGTTCAACTTGGGCAGAGAATGCTACGATGCAATGATGACAGTATTTGGACGCTTTCTACCCAAAGGCCATGTAATGCCTGCAAACCTGTACCAGTCGGACAAAATCCTCCGTGCACTGAAGATGCCCTATGATAAGATACATGCCTGTGAGAAAAGATGTGTCTTGTTTAGGCTTGACTATGCGGACTTGAACTATTGTCCCATTTGCAAGTCTTCCAGGTATGTTGTGGTAGACAACGGTATGGGTGAGAAGACACAGACCAAAAATCCCCGTTAGTGTTCTTCGGTATATGCCAATCGTACCAATCCCCGTTAGTGATACGTACTCAGCTATCTTTCTCCATTACATTGTGTGCGCTTCCATCAATGATTACAAATGGTCATGTGAGTGGTGTTGCAGGCTGCTATACAGAGTGAGAGAGATAGAACGGAGAAACTTCTGGTGGAGGCGGCGGAGAGGCAGCGGGAGTTGGAGGAGAGGACGACAAAGATGTTGGAGGAGGAGAGGGCACGGAATGACATGCAGGCAAGGGCCATGTACGAGCTCCTTGTGGTAAGTTTCTTCTGCAGATTAGCCAAAACATTCATGTAGTGTTTGTCTCATTACTAACTAGTATGACTGAGTCGTCAAAACCAAATGTGCAGTCTGTGTGCGAGAAGACCGGTCAGACCGCTCCGCCAATGCCAGTGACTGCTCCTGGGACCACGGTGAGTTTAATTTGAATGGACATTACTTGCTAGTCTTAACATTTGAGTGTCATCATGCTAACAAGACATTGGAAATGATCTTTGGTGCAGCGTAACTCCAGACAAGCATCGCACGATCCTTCTCCAGCTACCGACACGAGCCAGCCCACTCCTACACCTCCTGGATCATGGTAAGTTTATCTAGTGTTTTGCTTAACACATGCATAAAGACCTAGACTTAGCTTTATTTCCTCCAATGCTTACCATAATTGTGACGCCCGGATAATTAGACTACAGTAATTCCCTGCTATTGATGCCACGTCACCTCTGTCACTGTAGTTAATCCCGCGTTAGTTCAAAAACCAATTCAAATTCAAAATTGAATAAAAGGCAATCAACAAAAGTTTTCAAATTTTAAAACTAAAATGTTCGGGTTGTGCCAAATAATGCGTAGGTAATTATGGTGGAGAACCACACTTTTATAAAATGTTCAAATATTCAAATGGTAATAAAACAGTAGCAAAACTATTATTTAAATACTTTAAATACTAAACAATTACAAAATATTTTATTTTAGGTGCCAAGTTAATTGTGGCAGTGGACTAATTAGTAATACTAATTTAGGTACTCATTTGGCATTTTATAAAACTAAAATAAAATGTAACTAAAATAAAACAGAAAAGAAACACAAAAAAAATGAAAAGGAACCCCCCTGGCCAACTGGGCCAAGCGACCCAGCCGGCCAGCCCATCTACTCCCCTCCATAACCCCCACTACCCGAAACCCTAGCCCACGCACCACTTCCCCCCCCCCACTCCCCACGTCTTTCCCCTCCCGACCCGATCTGGATCGGGAACAATCCCCACTCCCTCCTCTCTCTCTCGATCCAGTCTGGATCGGTGCCCCATCGCCCGATCCCGCCCACATCGTCGCCCCTCGCCACCGTTCGCCGGAGCCACCCCGTCACCGGAGCACTTCCTCGCCTTTTTCCCCGTCGGATCTCTCGAGCCCGGAGCCGCTCGACCCCCCTGCGAACCATCGCCGGACGCCGCCCCCGCGGTCCTCTCCGTCACCGGCGCTCCCCGTCCCCGTCGCCGATGCCACCTCGCCGGACTGCTTCTCCTGCGTCGCCGTCGTCCCCGACCCCCTCCACGAGCCCCGCTGCCCCATCCCTACAAATCTCGGTGAGGCCACGGCCTCATCCTCCGCCTTCCCTGCCTCTGATCGAGGCCGACCGCACGCACTCGCACCCCCGCGTCGGCCATGCCGTCGCCCCCCTTTCTGCTCTTGGCCGTGCCCCGCCGTGAGCACCGCTACCTCCCCTCCTCTTTTCCCGCAGGTCACCGCACACGTCGTCCTCCCCGTAGCTGTGCTCGCCGCCCCCGTGTGCGCCCACGGCCGCGCGCGCTCTCGCGCATGCCTTGCCGTGGCCACCCGCACCGCGGCCTTGTTCGGCCGCCCCTGTGCCCGCGACGGCGCCCCGCCACGCCGCTGCTCCGGCCCCGGCCACGAGCCACGCGCCGATCCCTTCCTCCCCCCTCCCCTGCTAGCCGCGTCGGGCGCCGGCGCCCACGCGCCCGCTCCGGCCCCGTTCCGGCCTCGCCGTGCCCTGGCTTCGCCCAGTGGCCGCGTGCGCGCGGCATAGCCGTAGCTGGCCGGCCACAGCCGCCGCCCCACCCTGGGTCACTGACCACAGGGGCCCCCGCCCTGGCCAGATAGGCCTATGACAGTGGGGCCGGCCCCAGAACGTTTAATAAAAAAAAGAATTAAAAAAATAATAATAATAATAAATTAATTTATAAAAATTAATAAATAACTAAATAAAGAAAATAAAAATAAAAATAAAAATAAAAATAATTAATTAATTAGTTAATTAACCCTGTTTAGATTAATCTAATTAATTAGTTAATTTAATTAATAGTTAATTAATTAGTTAACCCTAATTACCCTAATCAGTCTACGACATGTGGGACCCACGTGTCAGATGACTGCTAACGTCAGCATGATGTCATGCTGATGTCATCACAACACTGTTTCGGATAATGTATATATTAAATAATTAAATAAATTCCAGAAATTAATTTAAATCTTTTAAAATTCATATAAAATAAACCGTAGCTCGGATGAAAAAACTTTGTACATGAAAGTTGCTCAGAACGACGAGACGAATCCGAATACGTAGTCCGTTTGTCAGCCACACGTTCCTAGCATAGCGAACATGGAACTTTCCCCCTCCGGCCCGTCTGTCCGAAGACGCGAAACATCGGGAATACTTTCCCGGATGTTTCCCCCCTTCGTCGGTATCACCTACTACCGCGTTAGGGCACACCTAGCACCGTGTATTGTCATATCACGCTTTGTGATGCTTTGATTGCTTTGTTATTTATTGTGTTCCCCCTCCGTTACTTCTTTCCGGTAGACCCCGAGACTGCCGGTGAGCCCAGTTCGACTACGGAGTTGATGACCCCTCCTACTTGCCCGAGCAACCAGGCAAGCCCCCCCTTGATCACCAGATATCGCCTATTCCTTCTCTATACTGCTTGCATTGAGTAGTGTAGCATGTTACTGCTTTCGGTTAATCCTATACTGATGCATAGCCTGTCATTATTGCTACAGTTGTTACCCTTACCTGCTATCCTACTGCTTAGTATAGGATGCTAGTGTTCCATCAGTGGCCCTACACTCTTGTCCATCTGCCATGCTATACTACTGGGTCGTGATCACTTTGGGAGGTGATCACGGGTATATACTATATACATTATATACATGACACATGTGGTGACTAAAGTCGGGTCGGCTCGAGGAGTACCCGCAAGTGATTCTGATGAGGGGGCTGAAAGGACAGGTGGCTCCATCCCGGTAGAGGTGGGCCTGGGTTCCTGACGGCCCCCGACTGTTACTTTATGGCGGAGCGACAGGGCAGGTTGAGACCACCTAGGAGAGAGGTGGGCCTGGCCCTGGTCGGCGTTCGCGGATAAATAACACGCTTAACGAGTTCTGGGTATTTGATCTGAGTCTGGCCATTTGGTCTATACGCACTAACCATCTACGCGGGAGTAGTTATGGGTATCCCGACGTCGTGGTATCAGCCGAAGTTCTTCTTGACGTCAGCGACGGAGCGGCGCGCGCCGGATTGGACTAGAACGCCTACTAGGCTAGGTCTGCTTCTGGCCACCCTCGCAACGTGCAGGTGTGCAATGGGCGATGGGCCCAGACCCCTGCGCGTAGGATTTAGACCGGCGTGTTGACCTCTCTGTTGAGCCTAGGTGGGGCTGCGACGTGTTGATCTTACGAGGCCGGGCATGACCCAGAAAAGTGTGTCCGGCCAAATGGGATCGAGCGTGTTGGGTTATGTGGTGCACCCCTGCAGGGAAGTTTATCTATTCGAATAGCCGTGTCCCTCGGTAAAAGGACGACCCGGAGTTGTACCTTGACCTTATGACAACTAGAACTGGAAACTTAATAAAATACACCCTTCCAAGTGCCAGATACAACCCGGTGATCGCTCTCTAACAGGGCGACGAGGAGGGGATCGCCGGGTAGGATTATGCTATACGATGCTACTTGGAGGACTTCAATCTACTCTCTTCTACATGCTGCAAGATGGAGGCTGCCAGAAGCGTAGTCTTCGACAGGATTAGCTATCCCCCTCTTATTCTGGCATTCTGCAGTTCAGTCCACTGATATGGCCCTTTACACATATACCCATGCATATGTAGTGTAGCTCCTTGCTTGCGAGTACTTTGGATGAGTACTCACGGTTGCTTTTCTCCCTCTTTTCCCCTTTCTATACCTGATTGTCGCAACCAGATGCTGGAGTCCAGGAGCTAGAGATCCCGAGGATGATTCTACATGGAGTTCGGCTTCGAGGAGTAGTTAGGAGGTCCCAGGCAGGAGGCCTTGCCTTTTCGATCGTTGCTACTTTTGTGCTAGCCTTCTTAAGGCAAACTTGTTTAACTTATGTCTGTACTCAGATATTGTTGCTTCCGCTGAGTCGTCTATGATCGAGCACTTGTATTCGAGCCCTCGAGGCCCCTGGCTTGTATTATGATGCTTGTATGACTTATTTATGTTGTAGAGTTGTGTTGTGATATCTTCCCGTGAGTCCCTGATCTTGATCGTACACATTTGCGTGCATGATTAGTGTACGGTCAAATCGGGGGCGTCACAAGTTGGTATCAGAGCCAACTGCCTGTAGGAATCCCCCTTCCAAACTCCTTGGCCGAAGTCGAGTCTAGTCATTGAAAAACTTTTACTAACATGGCTGTGTGTCTTACGGGCCCACGTCACCATTGGGTGGTAATAGTATCTTTTATTCCTCGACCTTTACTCTGGGACTCTGAACTCTCTCCTATCCGGGTTAAATGATTTTGCTAAAAAGACTAACTGTAGGTTCTCGTAAATACTTTCTCCCGGAGAGCCCCTTCCGGCCAGATGATCGCCTGCTGCACCAGAAGATTCTAAAGACACTCTCTGATGCTTTCCCGAGACCCTTGTGCCCTTCGCCATTGCAATCCCTACCACCGATAAATCTTTATGGATAAATACATACTTTTATCGTTCATACCTTCATCCCCAGTTGCCCTTGTTATTACAAGGTGCCCTCAAATATTGTCCGATGTTCTCGAGACTTTATGCTCATTGCTTTTGCAATTCCCTACCACTGATCTATGGATAAATACTTACACCCGTCGTTCTTAATTTTATTCCAAGTTGATCTTGTTATTACAAGATACCCCGAAATTATCTCTGTTGTTCCGAGAATCCTTGAACTTACTGCCTTGCTGTTCTTTGTCACCTGAATACCCCTACGGATAATTCTCGCACTTACCGAGTATCCGCTCATCCCCAGTTGAATTCAAGTATATCACAAAAGTGTTCAGAATACCATTCAATCTTCCGAAAATCCTCAGGAGCCTATTACTCTTGAAATTCTTGCTTACTAGCATTATGATTAATCCCATAAGTCTCGAAATCTTATTGGCACCCTTTGTCATTATCTTTTTGAGTCCATTGATTCAATATGTTGCGAATGCTCGCAATCCTCAATCAGATCCTAGAATTCATCCTTCTGGCTCAGACATCATTTTTAACATGAGCTGGATCTCAACCAATCAAATCGTCATCGATTGTACCCCTAAGCCTACTCAACTTATCCATCCTTGATCAGAGCGTTGCTTTTGACCCACTGATTTGGAAATCATAATTCTTTTGCATTTGAACTTTGAGTTAGTCAGTTGTTTCTATAATCAGATCTCCTTGCATTCTTCCTCCTCTGGTTGAGTACTGATGCTCACATCAGATCCCTTGTGGACCATCGGTTCCTTTGTTGGATTTTATCCGAGAGTGTCCTTCCTATTGAATAACCTTGTGAGCCTTTCCATGGGTATATAATGCCTTTGGTAAATTGTATCATCTGCTTTTGCACAATGCTCTTCTTTCGAGCTTGTAATATTTACTCCGAAGTTTGTGGTATATGTTCCTAAAATGCCCCGATGGGTTGAACCTATGAAAGTTTTTCATGAGTCATACTCTTCTGGTATTTTGCCAGATAAAAATTTTCAACACTGCAACTTCATCAAACGCGAGAAGTGAATGAAAGGTTATGCATTGATGAAGTGGGAGTCGACCTTGAACTTTGTGTTCATGCCCATGAAAATGATTTAGACCGTCTCGGAAGCTTCTTGCAAAATGATTATCCAGCTGTATGATTCTTTCGGTATTCTTGAAATTGATTCCTTACAGTTACGGTTTCGCCCATGCTGTCCTGATCTGATATATCTGAGGGAAATCCATTTCCAGTGCCTCGTCTATTTTTGGCAATGTTGAAGTATCTGTCATAGGTCAATGACCCGGTTCTACCTCTATCATGTCCTACCTTCGAGTATTACCCCCCTGGTATCTCGGAAATGTCTTGCCATTGCACCACATCTTACTAACTTTGTTGAAGTAATGTTTTTCCTTGTCGCAATCACTCTACGGGTTCTGGGTTGTTATCAACCGAGGACACCAAATAGTGAAATTATTCCGCACTACAAATCAAATACCCCTAGTATTTTTACTAGGAAACTCTGAACTCAATCCGGTCATTCCTAGACTATCGGCTGCATCCTGGTCTTGCTACCTTGGACTGTGCTACCTCGTCCTTCTCTGGTGCACGAATTCTTTAGTGTGTGAGCACGACTTACGTCAAGCTTTCAACATCATGTTGCTTGACTTGAAAGGCAACTTTGGTCCCGAGCTTGCATCTTATATATTGATCCTATAACTTGCCACTTCGTCATTCCCTTGCTGGTTGCCGTTGTTGTTTGATTGCATCCTCTTGAAACAACCTCCCGGCAAATGTGTCGGATCACCTTCAACACTTTGACTTCTTCCGAGATGTCAACTGTGTTCATGATGAGAAATACCCTCCTTGCCCTCCATGATTTTTATTATCATCGTCAACACCCTTGACTTCCTTTTCATCGCGAACTTGTCCACATTATGAATACAACTTGCTCTCCAGCTAGTGTTGTGTTCTGCCTTGAAGTATTACCGTCTTTTCTGTCGAGAATGTTGTGGGGATTGCTCCACCTCTTAGAAATTCTCGGTATGATGATACTTCTCACCATCAACATTCTTCCTTGGTCCCGGTGTTGCTTTTAACCAGGATACCAATATGCTAACGATGTTGTTTGAGTTCTGTACTTCTATCAACCCTATTGCTTTGAAGTTAACGATCGACAGTTCATTCTTAGACTGTTGGTTATTGATTCGTCACTCTAACGTTGATCTTGCTACCTAAGCCCATATCTCGCGTGCACCGTCAACCAATGTTTAATCGTGTATGTTTCCTCGAGCATACCTCATTATATCATTTGAACTGACAAAAGCTATCTCCTTGTTCACATAATTGTGGAAATCCATCTTCTGGAAATCTCGATGAATTGTCGCTGAGTCCATCAGCCACCTCCTAACCCTCCCCTTGAATTAATGATGAACTTTTGTTTCAGAACTAGCTTCCATGGTTCATTTCCCGAGAAATCTTACGATGTCTTATCGTCAATTTGTGTCGCACCTTTTTCTTCTCAGGCATCCTAAGTCTGAGGTATCGTGACACCAATCAGATCTGAATCTCAGTCAGATATGATGGTTGGAACATATTTCCAAGAGTTATAACATTGGTCTCTACATAACCCGGTAAGGTGGTGTCTTTGCTTAGCACCCCTAGCCAGAGGACCTTTTGTTATAATTTCCTTTTTAGCAAGGTTAACTATTCTTCCATGAGGAAATTGTAAGACTTACTCTATAAGTTGTTCCTTATGGATCCTTTATGTATCCATGGCCTGATCTTACCTATTCACCATGTCAATGCTATCTCGAAGCATGTCTATGGTACTCTGATTTTCAACAGGAACATTTGAAGCCCAAAGCTAATTGTTTCCTGCTCAATTATCCAAACACCGTTGTATGGGTAATGTCATGAAATTTCTCTCCCGTACCTAAAGAGTTTTCTACATTATATCATGTCATGGATATCATGCTCTGCTTGTCCTTGGGAAGGATATACCATTGAAATATGTGTTTAAACACATTTTCCTTTCCATTCTTCTGTTTAATCTGATAATCATAGTTTCCTTTCCATTGTTTGGTTTAACCTTTCTGGTGATCTATATGATCTAAGCAGTAATATTCTCCTGCTTATGTAAACACCTCGGTGTACAACTCTGTCAGTAAGACCCTGTTACTATTGTTGGTGACATTTCGGTAACCACCGATGGACGAGAACTTTGCCTAATGGTCCGCCTCGTTTCAACGAGCAGGAAAATGGTTCTCTTCGTCCCTCGCCCTTGGTACCGACGATGTTGCTGACATATAACTGACAGGCTACCCTCTGACATGCCTTGCTATCATGATCGTGCAAGATGTCACCGCCCTTCCTACTTTTAACCCACATGGTGGGCCCATAACCCACAGTTCCACAGGATCGAAACCTGACTCTCCTGTGCACCCCCTGTTCCCAAATTTAGTCATCGCGCGTGGCCTCGTATGTAATTCACGGACCACCGTCCTACTGACCTATGCTGGCATCAGACATAATACTTATTCCGATTGCTTTGAACCCCTTTCACACTTTGTTTCAGGCTTCGAACAATTGCCTACCCGTTTGAAACTTCTCATGGTACTTTCTTACTTGCTCTCGGTTCTTCTTAAGATTTAGTTCGAGAGTTACTTTCCGCCACCTTCCCCGATGATATTGACCAGATAGTAAACCTTGCAGAGGTCCGTTCTTCCAGAATACCCCCCTTACTCTGTCGTAAGTACGATGGAGTTCCCGAATGAAAGGACGACAACTTTATCATGATGACCTGAAACAGCAGAGAAGTGAAGACATCAACATAGAGGATAGACCTCTTCAAGAAGCTCAACCAAGACGAGAAGATCCGTTAGAATATCGTACCCAGACCTTTCCCCCTTACTCCCCTTCTTAAAATCTCGGGACGAGATTTCTTGTAGTGGAGGAGAATTGTGACGCCCGGATAATTAGACTACAGTAATTCCCTGCTATTGATGCCACGTCACCTCTGTCACTGTAGTTAATCCCGCGTTAGTTCAAAAACCAATTCAAATTCAAAATTGAATAAAAGGCAATCAACAAAAGTTTTCAAATTTTAAACTAAAATGTTCGGGTTGTGCCAAATAATGCGTAGGTAATTATGGTGGAGAACCACACTTTTATAAAATGTTCAAATATTCAAATGGTAATAAAACAGTAGCAAAACTATTATTTCAATACTTTAAATACTAAACAATTACAAAATATTTTATTTTAGGTGCCAAGTTAATTGTGGCAGTGGACTAATTAGTAATACTAATTTAGGTACTCATTTGGCATTTTATAAAACTAAAATAAAATGTAACTAAAATAAAACAAAAAGAAACACAAAAAAATGAAAAGGAACCCCCCTGGCCAACTGGGCCAAGCGACCCAGCCGGCCAGCCCATCTACTCCCTCCATAACCCCCACTACCCGAAACCCTAGCCCACGCACCACTTCCCCCCCCCACTCCCCACGTCTTTCCCCTCCCGACCCGAACTGGATCGGGAACGATCCCCACTCCCTCCTCTCTCTCTCGATCCAGTCTGGATCGGTGCCCCATCGCCCGATCCCGCCCACATCGTCGCCCCTCGCCACCGTTCGCCGGAGCCACCCCGTCACCGGAGCACCTCCTCGCCTTTTTCCCCGTCGGATCGCTCGAGCCCGGAGCCGCTCGACCCCCCTGCGAACCATCGCCGGACGCCGCCCCCGCGGTCCTCTCCGTCACCGGCCCGTCCCCGTCGCCGATGCCACCTCGCCGGACTGCTTCTCCTGCGTCGCCGTCGTCCCCGACCCCCTCCACGAGCCCCGCTGCCCCGTCCCTACAAATCTCGGTGAGGCCACGGCCTCGTCCTCTGCCTTCCCTGCCTCTGATCGAGGCCGACCGCAAGCACGCGCACCCCCGCGTCGGCCATGCCGTCGCCCCCCTTTCTGCTCTTGGTCGTGCCCCGCCGTGAGCACCGCTACCTCCCCTCCTCTTTTCTCGCAGGTCACCGCGCACGTCGTCCTCCCCGTAGTTGTGCTCGCCGCCCCCGTGCACGCCCACGGCCGCGCGCGCTCGCGCATGCCTTGCCGTGGCCACCCGCACCGCGGCCTTGTTCGGCCGCCCCCTGTGCCCGCGACGGCGGCCCGCCACGCCGCTGCTTCGGCCCCGGCCACGGGCCACGCGCCGACCCCTTCCTCCCCCTCCCCTGCTAGCCGCGTCGGGCGCCGGCGCCCACGCGCCCGCTCCGGCCCCGTTCCGGCCTCGTCGTGCCCTGGCTTCGCCCAGTGGCTGCGTGCGCGCGGCACAGCCGTAGCTGGCCGGCCACAGCCGCCGCCCCACCCTGGGTCACTGACCACAGGGGCCCCCGCCCTGGGCAGATAGGCCTATGACACTGGGGCCGCCCCCAGAACGTTTAATAAAAAAAGAATTAAAAAATAATAAAAATAATAAATTAATTAATAAAAATTAATAAATAAATAAATGAAGAAAATAAAAATAAAAATAATTAATTAATTAGTTAATTAACCCTGTTTAGATTAATCTAATTAATTAGTTAATTTAATTAATAGTTAATTAATTAGTTAACCCTAATTACCCTAATCAGTCTATGACATGTGGGACCCACGTGTTAGATGACTGCGGACGTCAGCACGATGTCATGCTGATGTCATCTCAACACTGTTTCGGATAATGTATATATTAAATAATTAAATAAATTCCAGAAATTAATTTAAATCTTTTAAAATTCATATAAAATAAACCGTAGCTCGGATGAAAAAACTTTGTACATGAAAGTTGCTCAGAACGACGAGACGAATCCGAATACGTAGTCCGTTTGTCAGCCACACGTTCCTAGCATAGCGAACATGGAACTTTCCCCCTCCGGCCCGTCTGTCCGAAGACGCGAAACATCGGGAATACTTTCCCGGATGTTTCCCCCCTTCGTCGGTATCACCTACTACCGCGTTAGGGCACACCTAGCACCGCGTATTGTCATGTCACGCTTTGTGATGCTTTGATTGCTTTGTTATTTATTGTGTTCCCCCTCCGTTACTTCTTTCCGGTAGACCCCGAGACTGCCGGTGAGCCCAGTTCGACTACGGAGTTGATGACCCCTCCTACTTGCCCGAGCAACCAGGCAAGCCCCCCCTTGATCACCAGATATCGCCTATTCCTTCTCTATACTGCTTGCATTAGAGTAGTGTAGCATGTTACTGCTTTCGGTTAATCCTATACTGATGCATAGCCTGTCATTGTTGCTACAGTTGTTACCCTTACCTGCTATCCTACTGCTTAGTATAGGATGCTAGTGTTCCATCAGTGGCCCTACACTCTTGTCCGTCTACCATGCTATACTACTGGGCCGTGATCACTTTGGGAGGTGATCACGGGTATATACTATATACATTATATACATGACACATGTGGTGACTAAAGTCGGGTCGGCTCGAGGAGTACCCGCAAGTGATTCTGATGAGGGGGCTGAAAGGACAGGTGGCTCCATCCCGGTAGAGGTGGGCCTGGGTTCCTGACGGCCCCCGACTGTTACTTTATGGCGGAGCGACAGGGCAGGTTGAGACCACCTAGGAGAGAGGTGGGCCTGGCCCTGGTCGGTGTTCGCGGATAAATAACACGCTTAATGAGTTCTGGGTATTTGATCTGAGTCTGGCCATTTGGTCTATACGCACTAACCATCTACGCGGGAGTAGTTATGGGTATCCCGACGTCGTGGTATCAGCCGAAGTTCTTCTTGACGTCAGCGACGGAGCGGCGCGCGCCGGATTGGACTGGAACGCCTACTAGGCTAGGTCTGCTTCCGGCCGCCCTCGCAACATGCAGGTGTGCAATGGGCGATGGGCCCAGACCCCTGCGCGCGTAGGATTTAGACCGGCGTGTTGACCTCTCTGTTGAGCCTAGGTGGGGCTGCGACGTGTTGATCTTACGAGGCCGGGCATGACCCAGAAAAGTGTGTTCGGCCAAATGGGATCGAGCGTGTTGGGTTATGTGGTGCACCCCTGCAGGGAAGTTTATCTATTCGAATAGGCGTGTCCCTCGGTAAAAGGACGACCCGGAGTTGTACCTTGACCTTATGACAACTAGAACTGGAAACTTAATAAAATACACCCTTCCAAGTGCCAGATACAACCCGGTGATCGCTATTTAACAGGGCGACGAGGAGGGGATCGCCGGGTAGGATTATGCTATACGATGCTACTTGGAGGACTTCAATCTACTCTCTTCTACATGCTGCAAGATGGAGGCTGCCAGAAGCGTAGTCTTCGACAGGATTAGCTATCCCCCTCTTATTCTGGCTTTCTGCAGTTCAGTCCACTAATATGGCCCTTTACACATATACCCATTGCATATGTAGTGTAGCTCCTTGCTTGCGAGTACTTTGGATGAGTACTCACGGTTGCTTTTCTCCCTCTTTTCCCCTTTCTATACCTGATTGACACAACCAGATGCTGGAATCCAGGAGCTAGAGATCCCGAGGATGATTCTACATGGAGTTCGGCTTCGAGGAGTAGTTAGGAGGTCCCAGGCAGGAGGCCTTGCCTTTTCGATCGTTGCTACTTTTGTGCTAGCCTTCTTAAGGCAAACTTGTTTAACTTATGTCTGTACTCAGATATTGTTGCTTCCGCTGACTCGTCTATGATCGAGCACTTGTATTCGAGCCCTCGAGGCCCCTGGCTTGTATTATGATGCTTGTATGACTTATTTATGTTGTAGAGTTGTGTTGTGATATCTTCCCGTGAGTCCCTGATCTTGATCGTACACATTTGCGTGCATGATTAGTGTACAGTCAAATCGGGGGCGTCACAAGTTTGTATTAGAGCCAACTGCCTGTAGGAATCCCCCTTCCAAACTCCTTGGCCGAAGACTTAGCTTCTTCTCCTCCAAAATGACTTAATAAGCTTACTGACCTCCAAAACCATCCATTTTACCTAAGTTAGCTCTAAAACGATCTGTACTTAGCTTACTTATGTCAAAAATTGCATAATTAGCTTAGTTAGCTCATAAACGATCCATTTTACCTAAGTTAGCTCTAAAATTACCCATTTTACCTTAGTTAGCTTATAAATGATCCAGTTCATCCAAGTTAGCTCAAAAATGACCCATTTTACCTAGATTAGCTCCTAAATGATCCATTTACCTACGTTAGCTTTAAAATGACCCATTTCACCTAGGTTAACTCCAAAATGACCCATCTTACCTAGGTTATCCCATAAACGATCCATTTCAACTAATTTAGCTCATAAACGATCCATTTCACCAAGTTAGCTCAAAAACGATCCATTTCACCTAAATTAGCTCTTAAATGATCCATTTCACCTAAGTTAGCTCAAAAAAATCCATTTAAACTAAATTAGCTCATAAATGATCCATTTCACCTAAGTTAGCTCAAAAACGATCCATTTCAACTAAGTTAGCTCATAAATGATCCATTTCACCTAAGTTAGCTAAAAAAACGATCCATTTCACCTTGGTTACCTCAAAAACGATCCATTTGACCTTAGTTAGCTCATAAATGACCCATTTCAACTAAGTTAGCTCATAAATGATCCATTTCACCTTAGCTAGCTCATAAACGACCCATTTCAACTTAGTTAGCTCATATATGATCCATTTCACGTAAGTTAGCTCATAAATGACATACTCTTCTTGTTCTAGTCTTCTTCTTGTTCTACTCTTCTTGTTCTAGTCTTCTTCTTGTTCTAGTCTTCTTATTCTAGTCACCTATTTCTAACTTTCTTATTTTGCCATTTTGCATATTTCATTCACTTCATGGAAGCTAGCTTGCTATGGAGTGCTTGTTTATGTATGGAACTTGTTTATGTATGAATTGATGGATGGAACTTGCTTATGTAATATGTATGGATGGAACTTGCTTATGTATGAATGGATTGAACTTGCTTATGTATGAATGTATGGAACTTATGTGCTGGATATATGTGATATGAATGCCTGTGAAATATATCTATATATGTCATATATATTTGCTGTGAAAATTGTTGGATTTAATAAAAAACAGAAAAAAGAGCCAATATGCAGGCTCTTTGCCGTCTGCCACCGACGGCAACGGGCTCTTTGCCGTCTGCCGCGGACGGCAAAGAAGCCACGTGGCATCCAGCTGTGCTTCCTGGGAGCTGACCCATTTGGTCGGTTTGCCTACAGTGGCAGACGGCAAAGAGTAAACAATTTTGCCGTCAGCGGCGGACAGCAAAGGCCTGCCATGTAGTGACGTGTAGATGACATCATACGGCGGACGACAAAGACACTAGAAAGTTTGCCGTCTGCCGCGGACGGCAAAGGCCTGCCGTTAGCCACTTAACGGACTGACGGCGCAATTATTGCCGTCCGCTCTCTTTGCCGTCCGCGGCAGATGGCAAAAGGCCTTTGCCGTCAGCCGCCCGGAAGCAGACGGCAAAGTAGCTCTTTACCGTAGCCTACTTTGCCGGAGCCTTTTGCCGTCCGCCGTTCATGCCTTTGCCGTCCGCCGTGGCAGACGGCAAAATAGCTGATTCCTATAGTGATACGTGTCTGCTTAAGTGGGCGTCACGTAACTGGTGTGTGTGCGTGAGAGAGATTCTGAGAGACAGAGTGCGTGTGTGCGACTCTACTCTTCGGACATGTACTCAACCTTTTGCATCGGGATATAAGTATAATGGTATTTACTTTAGCTAGTGATTTACGTGGCCATGTTAACGTGGTTGTGTCAAAAAAATGTCACTTCCTGCTCGTGATTTGCGTTATATAATTACAAGCAAGATTCTCGTGCATTGCACGGAACATCAATATGCATTTTTTTACAAAACACCTGTTGTGATTGACCCATGCAGGAGTAATCCCATGTGTAAAAACTAATGATATCTCGAGAATTTTATCGGAAAACTGGTATCTCAAGAATGTCATCGAAAAAATGAAAGATGAGAGATAAGCAAGGAGGAGTGGAGCGTGGTGGTGACTGGTGGTCGGAATGGGCGGAGGCATGGGGATGGACGGCGCCGGCAGGCGGCAGCAGCCACCATGCATGCTAGATTGTTCTAGAGACTTATTCCTTTTTTAATTGCTGAGCAATGAGGTTGCGGGAGATAATGATGTGGAGAGAGGTGCGGGTATCTTTTGTAAAATTATCATAGTTTGCTTTCTATCCTCAGATATAGATCATACGGTCTGTATTACAAGATGGCAGGCACACCATCACCGCCAACTCGTTTTTTTATAAGGGTACAGATGATAAGTTTGCTGACTACTAAAGTAAAGTGGAATTTGTCCATGTTATGCAAGTAAATAAAGGTGATTGTTTATCATCCGGGTAAGGTTGGATGAAGGGTGGTCGGAACAAATGCTCCGCCTAGAGCATGTGTGTGTGAGATGGAGTCTTAGTGTGTGTGTGGGGTGTGTGTGTGTGTGTGTGTGTGTGAGAGAGAGAGAGAGAGAGGAGAGAGAGATGGAGTCTTAGTTTGTGTGTGTGTGTGAGAGAGAGAGAGAGATGGAGTCTTAGTGTGTGTGGGGGGGTGTGCGTGCGTGCGTGTGTGTGTGTGTGTGTTTGTGTGTGTGTGTGAGAGAGAGAGAGATGGAGTCTGTGTGTGGGGGGGTGCGTGCGTGTGTGTGAGTGTGTGTGTGTGTGTGTGTCGCGGGGTCCTCTGTGGCGGATGTAATTTAAGTGTGCATGGCTTCATCATAGAGAGGTGATGTGTATGGCAGAGGCCACCAACGATGGGGTGCGAGATAGAAAATGCCCGTAGAGAGGGAAGAGAAGGTGTGTGCGTGTGAGAGGAGTCGACATCGAGAGAACGTGTTTGTTCGAGAGACACCGAGGAAGACTACTATATATCGATGGTGCATGTAGGCGGGAATTAAACAAAGGGATGGTCTTATTGGTTTCGAGGATATAGGGGAAGAGTGAGAGGCGAGGGGGAGCTAGAAGGAGATTGTTAAGTGTGAGTGTGTGTTTTACCCATCCAGGCGGAAGTTATGTGCACAAAAGAGGAGAACGATTCGATGTGGCGTTAGGATTGAGGGTAATTAACTACGTATGGAGACATAGAGACCTTGAACGTGCATGTGTGAGAGGTATACATGTATACGTGGGATGTGTGTGTGTGCGCGCGCGCATGATCGAGATAAAAGAAAGAAGACATAAGTCATAAGATCAACGACATGGGAGAGACGGATCGGTATGACAATATGCATGCATGTGAGAATGCGGGGAAGAAGGCCCGACAATTGAGCATGTGTTTTTGTCTTTAAGAGATAGTGGCGTGGGCTGGAGCATGCATCTATGGCGAGCAGAGGGAGTGAGGCGCAACGATTGTGCAAAAGAGACCAACCTATAAATGCATATGTATGGAGATACATATATAGTGTGGGTGATAGGAAGCAAGACTCCGTGCGAGAAAGAAATGTTGACGGAGAAACTACAGATAGATACAGAGATGGAGATGCTAGCTAGAGGGACATCCGCTAGTTTGGGTGTTGGAGATGACCGTCGGGTGGTTCAAAGGGTGAAGTTATATATGTGTGTGAGAGTGCACTTGACTGCATGTAGAGAGAAACATATGTAGTGTGAGTGATATGGATCAAGAGTGAGGGCGAGAAACAAGGTTGATGGAGAAACAGATAAATAGAAAGAAAAGATGCTAGCTAGTGTGCGTTAGAGATAGGAGTCGAGTGGATCAGAAGGCTGGGTTATGTGTGTGGGTGTGAGAGAGATAGAGAGAGGGTGCATGTGAGTCACATACAAACAGATATCAGAGAGAAATGAGATCCAGAGAGACGGAGTTTTGTGTCTGCGAGAGAGAAAGATATTTCACAACGAAAGTGATAGCTAGAGAGACATACGAGGGAACGCAAGATATCTCTAGGGAGAGAGGGTGTGTGTGAGCGACATACAAGAGAACAATGGAGAAATATGAGACCCTGGGAGACAGAGTTTGTGTTTGTGTGTGAGAAAGAGACATTGAAGAGGAAGAGTCCTAGGTTCTCATATCTAAGGAGCGAAAGACATCTCTGTATGAGGGGTGTGCGAGTGGCACACATGGGAATAGTAGAGAGAAATGAGACCCCGGGAGACAAAGTTTTGTGTTTGTGTGAGAGAAAGAGATTCCACATGGAGAATCATAGTTAGAGATACATAGCAGGGAGCGAGATATACTTAGAGAGAGATAGAGTGATGAAGGTCGAGGGAGAGAGTACCGTCAGTGTGTTACAAAGATAAAAGATCATTGTCGACATACAGGTAGCACGAGAGATACCTGAGAGACGATGAACACGTATAGGTCCAGAGAGATAGTCCTATATAAGCATGAGTGATAGCTATATGAGACGAATATCTGGATTAAAGGGGATTCAAATATTTAAACTGGAGATCACGACATTGATAATATCATAACGCAAATTGGTGTATCAAACATGCATATTCATTTGAATTTGGGCACACGTGTAATGTTATATAGTTTATCAATATTGGTGATCCATAGATTCTTCAATTAGAAACAATGCATGGTTTATATGCAATTAATGTCTAAACGGGATTACACTATATGTTGCGTGTGTGAAACAAATTATACATGTTTGAGAAGTAAAAAAACCCGCATGAAACACACATTAATTGGAGACAGTTAGCGAGGAATGCATACATTGGATTTCAACATAAAGTGGTTTCAAATATTTGAAAATCCAAATTGATGGATACAACCTTATGAATCTGAGATCATGCCATTTGTAAACCATATTTATGTATAAATGGTGTTGTGCTTTTGAAAGTATATATAAAAAATGATGTATATAGAATGTAATTCCAATTGAAAATGGATCCCGCCCGAAAAAAAATAGAATACAAACGGGATTCGAATTGAGTTGGCACGGTAAACGTGCACTCTGCAAAATTTGAACGAAGCGGGGAAAGTCACAGTAACCGCTCGAAACCAAAATCTGCGAGATGGAAATCACTACTGCCTATCCCTGCCACGCAAAGCCTACCTGCTGGATTTCTATAGGTTTCAATAGGGGTAGGTTTGTAATTTCACCCAAACGTGACGTAACCGCCTCTCACCCGGATTCATACACGGTGGGCGCCAAAACACAGTGTGTCCTCAACCGAAATTGACTCCCTCCCCGATTCATATTCATACACGGTGGGCGCCAAAAACAAACTCTCGTCGGCAAATATTCGGTGTATGCGAGATTACCGTCCTATCCCCAACCGACTAATGTTGCTGTGATGTAGTAGAAATTTGAAACGGGGGCTAAGTTTGTAAATTTCCTCGCATTTGAGACAAGCGCGCCCTGAATACATGGTTCCCCCCTTCCTCTCTACCTCCCTTTTCCCCATCCGTACTCCGTGGGCGCCAAAACACCCTCTCCACCCCACCCTCCTCCGTCCGCCGCCGTCCGCCACCCCATCCACCGCCGCCCTCCTCCACCATGCCGGAGCTGATACCCCGACGCCGCTGTCCATTACAAGAGATCGACCTCTCTCATCCACGGCTTCGGACCGGGATCCTTGCATCCCGTCCTCTCGCTTCATCCCCGCCGTCGTCCACCTTGCCGGCGCCGCTCCTACGACCGTCTCGTCCACCGCGCCCCGCCGCCACCGTCTACCCTCCTAGATCTGCTTCCACGCCACCGACAGCCATCGCTACCGTAGCACCATCAAATTCTCAGCAGATGCGTACACGGCGCCGCACCAGAGGCGGTACTCTTTCGTATCTGCTCAACTTATTTATCGCAGCAAGAAAATAGATCGCCACTGCTTTACTCTGATTTCTTGTCTTGGTTGCGAAGTTGCCTTTGTCCGGTTTGCACCTTCAGATCCGCCATGGCACGCTCAACACTATACTCCCAATGCTTATGGTTTTCCCCTTTTATATTCCACACTAGTTAAATCACAGTAGACTAAATTTCAAAATTGGGTCAGTCGATTTTTCAGAGCTCGCCGAAGTTCGCCGATGCGAACGAAGGGGCTCGGGTGGTTGTGGGGCCTCGCCGAACGAAGAAAACTCGATGCGGGCGGGGGTTGGGGCGGGGTGGGGTGGGGGTGGCAGAGGAACACAGGCGGCGGGGGCCGGTGGTCTGGCCGGCAGCCCGTGCGGTGTTCTGTATGGGAAGAATCAGAGACGAGGAAGAAGATGGGTTAGGAGACGTAGGATCTTCATCCAACCGCCTGAAATGGTCGAGAGACAGCTGGGAGTTGCATTCTTAATGCGCTCTGGTTCATCATGTGTGGGCACTGCGCAACCAACATTTTATTATCCAAAATCTGCTTGCTCTTCTTTACCATGTTCCTCTTCCGTTCTTCTTTAATATGTACTCTCTCCATTCCTAAATACAAGTCTTTGTATAGATTCCACCATGGACTACATATGGAGCAAAATGAGTGAATCTACACTCTAAAATGTATCTGGATACATCTGTATGTGATCCATAGTGGAAATCTCTACCAAGACTTATATTTTGGAACGGAGGAGTATGATAGTGGTACAGTATGTTCCTTGTACTGAAGATGAGCAGGGACTTTTGCAGTGTAGAGGTCTATACGGTCGGTTGTGATGGACACTTTGAGCCTCTTTGATTCATAGGATCTTGTAAACATAGGAATAGGATTTGTAGTCACCTGCCCACTTGAATCCTATAAGAATAGCAAGGAAATGCGGGGAGCTGTGTCGCCTTTGAGAGTAACACTGATATTAACAGTACCGCACCTTCACTTGAAGAGAGCTGGTATCCGAAGCCTTTCTAGCCGTACCGGCAATACTAGCACATATATTCCAGCAAGTTCCACTTTGCTGATTTTACTCTGATGCTTACGGTTTTCCCCGTTATATCTACACTATGATCTGTGTAGCTGCTTTGTGTCGCACTAGCAGCAGTCCACTCTTGAAGCTAAACACTGCAATGACTTACAAAATTGGCACCAAGGTATTGACTGCCATTCTGGATGCAATGAAACTCATACGCTCCCCACCTGTTGATTCTTGTTCAGAGTATGATCCTAATGACTCTTGTTCAAAATTGCCACATATAGAGAGACATCATGGAATTGCATTTCTTTGGGCGATGTGATTCATCATGAGTGGGCAACCAACATTGTATGCAATGAAGCGGAACCTCAAGAATATGCTTCCTCTTCTGTTCTTTAACATGTTCCTCTTTGTTTATTCTGTATTTAGTACGTACAGTATGTTCCTTGTCAGGAAGGGGCGTAGGGACATCTGCAGTCAACAGCTGATAGAGCTGGCCTGTACGTGATCGATAGGCTTTCAATTACTAGCGGCAATGCAACACCGTATTTTCAAGCCAGTTCCACTTTCCCGATTTATATATCGCGGTTATGGTGTACCCCTGTTATGTACACTATGATCTGCCTAGTTGTTGTGTGCTCTTGTTATCATGGTTTGGCAATAAACTCTCTATATAGTATATTATGAACCTATCATCTGCCAGCTATCCTTACTTCTGGAGCCTATTTTTTTGTGTACTTGTGCCAGATTATATAAATGCACGCACCATATTACAGCACACATGAGCTCTCTCATCAGAATCCAGTGATAGCACACAAGTGTTTACAGGGGCGCCCCTATATTAGAATATCATCTGCATTACAACGATAATCTCACAACTATTTATGTTTTCATGGTTCTCAGATATTATACGCAATTACAGTGAATATCAGAATCCGCGCATTAGAAGAATATTGTGGAACACTGCAATGACTTACAAAATTAGCACCAAGGCATTGAGTGCCATTCTGGAAGCAATGAAACTCATACGCTCCCCACCTGTTGATTCTTGTTCAGAATATCATCCTAGTGACTATTCTAACCTCGAGGAGTCAAAGGCAGATGGCCTATCCTATTCACCCATCAAGGTGCCTGTTCTAATTTGGCAAGGTTTTATTAATTGCGCGTATCTTGCATATGTTGTCTTGCATTTCTTCTACTTTGTTGCACCGCCATCTGCTTAGTTTACTCATCATATAACTCGAGATGCCATGCCCATCCATTATCAGTACATATTCCATCTGTCATCATACCATGTTTTTCCACTCAAATGTTGTTCTTGCGCATCAGACATCAAAAAGGAAGAGGGTGATTGCCGAACCTGAAGGAGCACCAGCAAAGTCCTTAAAAAACGTGGTGGTGCCGGAGAAATCAGACAGCGCCCCACTTATGTTGGCTGTACAACCAGTGACACTAAATGTAGGACCGACTCCAGCAGACTGTACCCATACTTCACTGGCCACACCACTAGCCCCACCACACAGGACCTGCACTCCAGCAAAAGGTATACCGATTTCATTTGCCATAGCACCAGCTGTACCACAGAAAAATCCCACTCCAGCAAAAAGTACAGCAAGTCCACTGGCCGAAGACCTATCCCAACTGCAGAGACGGCCAATTCCTGCAGATTGGAACCCCATTCCATTTATTCCCAGTTTAAAAGACAATGCTTTCAATGTTGTTAGGGACTACGTGCATATATTCCCATCATGGGAAGATTATAGTGAAGACAAACACCATTTTCACATCTTCCTGTCCAACTTACGTGTAAGTGCTATTATTCATGGTTATTATTTTCCTGTTTTCTGCTGATCGAACACATCAATGATTTACATTACATTGTTGTAACTAGGCGAGGGTCAATCTGGATAGTCATGACGAGCAAAGCTTGCTTGTGCTTTTCAAGGAAGCATTGCAGCAGTATCAGTGTTACCTGAGGAAATCACACTTTGATGGCAAGTCTATAAACGAATTTCCGGTGAAGTCTCCTGTGCTAAATTTAGAAGACATTGAATGGAAAAACCTTGTTATGCACTAGTCTCGTTCCCAGGATGAGGTACTGTCTATGAAATCAAATGACAATTTGAACTTCTACTTTTCCGCATGTGCCTTACGGATCTTTTTTGCAGGAAATCTGCTCGAAGAAGAATTCCGGTTTGAAAAGAACGACAGGATATCGCAAATATGCTGCCCGCTCCTTTGCTCTTGTTAGTACCTGTTGTCCTGTATCACTGTACTTGCATACATACCTTGTTCATTATGTGACAGCAGTATGCATGATAGCTTTCTTATCAATTGTTCGCTCCAAATTATCTGATATGTATGAATGGTTACATTAGTGTAGAATATATCCAATGCCAATGATTTTTTTAGCTCTGCATTGTTCTTGTAAGTACATGTTGTCCTTTATCAGTGTACTTATATTGACAGGTAGTTGTTCATGTACCATCACTCTGCAGCTTATTTTCCTTTGCCCTCCATTTTCTACACATCAGATCTATATTTACTCTTACCATAAGGTTGGTACTGAAGAAGTTTAGCTGTGCATTGCTCTTGGTTGTGCCTTTTGCCTGTATCGCTGCACATACATTTATAGCTACTTGGTTATGTAGCATCACTCTTCATCTTATCTTAAATATTCTCCATTTTTCGTATTTTATCACATCTATGTTTACTCTTAACAAAATGTAGAATAAAGGCAATGCTTATGAAGAAGATTCTATGGTAAACTTCTTGAATTGCCCCCCCCCCCATCAGCATGGACAAGGGCTTTATAGAGCCTGTCTTCACCAGTAATGTAAGTTTGTCCTTCTCAAGCCTTGAAACTTTGTTGTGTATATTTGGTTAGGCATGACTGCAACAGCTGTTTATTTTTGGTGTTTGCATCAAATTGCATGTTTAAAGTTTATTATGTAGTTCATAAACAAAAGTTTGTCCTTCTCAATTTAAGTTTTCAGTTGTACAACCAAGTTCCTTCTTCATACCATGTAAATTAAACTATACAGAGCAAGTGATCTTCTTTGGCACTGCATGTATGCTTCTGTTCTTCATCTGTAATCCAGTGGTGTGGTGAACCTACCCACTACAACACAATGTCATATTCTGCAATGTCTTAACTATGAACAATGTCATATCATTCTACTATTATTTAAACCGTCTCTTTATTTGCCAATCTGAAATGGGATAAATTGACAGCACACTAACCATTGATACTTATGAGTTCTTGATCTGTAATCCAGTGGTGTCGTGAAGCTGCCAACTCCTTCACAATGTCATTTCCTACCATGTCTTGACCTGAACAATACCATATTGTGTTAATGCAATTTTAAACTGTGTCACTTTATTCGTCAGTAAGAAATGTGATGAATTGTCACCACTGATACTTTTATGTGCAAAACCTGTCATCTGTCTGCTTGTTTATCTTTCAGAGTGAGGAAGATATAAGTGTTGAACAAACGCAGTCTCATCATCTTGCTCAGGTGGTTGCGCTATAGCTCGCCAACAGGGCTAACCTTTCTTGAACTCTATTGAAGTGCTGTCGGTTGTGTATATTATTTTGTCGGCGTGTTTATTTGCACTGGTGGCGATCTTTGATGCCCAGTGTATGTAATCTGCTGTTTGCTTGTGCTTTATTATCATAGTGGCGAACTTTGATGCCCAGTGGATGTAATATGCCGTAATTTCTTTATTGTATAGTCTAGGTTTTTTCTTATTCACGATGCTGCAGTTATTTTACTGTATATATATCCTGTCTTCGCAGTAAACCGGCCAAACCGTAAAATTACGGTACATAATCGGGCCGTCATGCAATCACGATGTATGATCCGCATCATGGGCCTCATCAAACTGGCCCACTAGTAGATTCGGGCCTTTAATAGGCCGAGTAACCCCCGACCCTCTTTTCGCAAGAAAACTCAATGGGCTTTTAGGAGGCTGAGAAGTAGGTTGGGCCTGAAACGTGCCGAACAGCTCACGGGCCAGCAGCAGCCCGAAATGGACCCCGACCCATGATTGTGCGAATCAAATCACGGGCTTTTAACAGGCCAAAATTGTCTCGGTCCTTGTTTGGCCCAATCAGATATCGGTTGCGAGCAGGCCGGATGCAAACCAGGCCCAACTATATGACGGGCTTTTAACAGGCCGAAATTAATATAGGGCCGAAATGTTAAACGGGCCCGTAACAGGCCGAAACTAATATCAGGCCGAATTACTAAATGGGCCTTTAGCAAGTGGGCCCAAAAGCATAGCATCCAGTTAACGGGTCCAATCTGATATGGGCCATAATTGAGGCCAAAGCCTCTTAAAGGGCCGGACCTCATCTGGGCTGTGATTTGGCCCAGAACGTGGGAGGCTTTTAACGGGCCGGATCTCATATGGGCCATTATTAGGCCCGGAACGTGGCAGGCCATTAATGGACCTGATCAAATATGGGCCGGCATTTGGCCCAAAACATGGCAGCCAGTTAATGGGCCAGCCTACTAGGGTCCTCAAAATCTTGTGGGCCTACAGCTAGGCCGGCCCATTAGTGTCGACGAAATCTCGTGGGCCTTTAGCTGGGCCGGCCCATTACGATCCGCAAGAATTTTGTGGGGCTTTACCTAGGCCGGCCCATTATGGCACACAAAAATCTTGTGGGCCTTTACCTGGGCCGGCCCATTATGGCCCGCGAAATCTTGTGGGCCTTTAGCTGGGCCAGCCCATTATGGTCCACAAAATCTCATGGGCCTTTAGCTGGGCCAGCCCATTATGGTCCGCAAAATCTTGTGGACCTTTAGTTGGGCCGGCCCATTTAAACTTGATGGGCCGTGCCACGTGTCGACGTATCATAGGCGCCTTCTGTCCAATGAGTGGATGACATCTGTCCCAACGATGAGCCGACACATGTTTCCTCCAGCCAATGATGATTTTACACGTGGAAAATCCCCATTGGTCGCGGCTGTTAACGGGTTATCGGATCCAAAACCCGACCCGATAGCTTAACGGCGTTCCGTTACGGTGGATGCCACGTGTCGGTCACCCTTGACGAAAGCACTTCTGTGACGCGCGATTTATCGTCATGGAAGTGGACACTTCCGTGATGATAATTTTGGTAATGTCATGGAACACTTCTACGACAGCATAGGTATGACTATCTTGATTCTGTCATAAATTTGTCATGGATGTACATGCATGACAAAAAACGCGACCTACTGTGACAAACACGTATCATCACGGAAGTGCTTGGGCGCTGTCCTTACTTGGACAAGCATCCCACTTATGATTAACTCCTATTGCAAGCATCCACAACTACAAAAGAAGTATTAAGGTAAACCTAACCATAGCATGAAACATATGGATCCAAATCAGCCCCTTACGAAGCAACGCATAAACTAGGGTTTAAGCTTCTGTCACTCTAGCAACCCATCATCTACTTATTACTTCCCAATGCCTTCCTCTAGGCCCAAATAATGGTGAAGTGTCATGTAGTTGACGTTCACATGACACCACTAGAGGATAGACAACATACATCTCATCGAAATATCGAACGAATACCAAATTCACATGACTACTTATAGCAAGACTTCTCCCATGTCCTCAGGAAAAAACGTAACTACTCACAAAGCATATTCATGTTCATGATCAGAGGGGTATTAATATGCATAATGGATCTGAACATATGATCTTCCACCAAATAAACCAACTAGCATCAACTACAAGGAGTAATCAACACTACTAGCTACCCACAGGTTCCAATCTGAGGTTTTGATACAAAGATTGGATACAAGAGATGAACTAGGGTTTGAGAGGAGATGGTGCTGGTGAAGATGTTGATGAAGATTGACCCCCTCCCAATGAGAGGATCGTTGGTGATGACGATGGTGATGATTTCCCCCTCCCGGAGGGAAGTTTCCTCGGCAGAACAGCTCTGCCGGAGCTCTAGATTGGTTCTGCCAAGGTTCCGCCTCGTGGCGGCGGTGTTTCATCCCGAGAGCTTTCTTATGATTTTTTTCTAGAGTAAAAGACCTCATATAGCAGAAGATGGGCACCGGAGGCCTGCCAGGGGGCCCACGAGGTAGGGGGCGCGCCCCCACCCTCGTGGATGGTGGGTGGCCCCCTCTGGTAGTTTCTTCGCTCAGTAATTTTTATTAATTCCGAAAATGACTTTCGTGAAGTTCCATGACTTTTGGAGTTGTGCATAATAGGTCTCTAATATTTGCTCCTTTTCCAGCCCAGAATTCCAGCTGCCGGCTCCCTCTTCATGTAAACCTTGTAAAATAAGAGAGAATAGGCATAAGTATTGTGACATAACATGTAATAACAGCCCATAATGCAATAAATATTGATATAAAAGCATGATGCAAAATGGACGTATCAACTCCCCCAAGCTTAGACCTCGCATGTCCTCAAGCGAAAGCCGATAACGATAAATATGTCCACATATTTAGAGATAGAGGTGTCAATAAAATAAAATACGGACATGAGGGCATCATGATCATTCTTATAACAGCAACATATATGGATATTTTCATATGATTTCTTATGCTCAAGTAATAATTTATTCACAATGTCAAGTATGAATCAGAAACTTCATTGAGAACTAACAAACTATGATCTCGGTCATTGAAGCAATTGCAATTTATCATAACATCGGAAAGAGTCAATATAAGAGCTTTTCAGCAAGTCCACCTAGTCAACTATCATTTAGTCTTTCGCAATTGCTAACACTCACACAATACTTATGGGTATGGAGTTTTAATCGGACACGGAGAAAGATAGGGGCTTATAGTTTCGCCTCCCAACCTTTTACCTCAAGGGTAATGTCAACAATAATAGTTCATGCTAACTTACATCCAATTGGATATATATATCAGGATCTTTCCAACACAAGGTGCTTGCCAAAGGATAAAATATAAAAAGGAAAGGTGAAGCTCACCTTGACTCTTGCATAAGGTATAAGACAAGAATAAAAGATAGGCCCTTCGCAGAGGGAAGCAGAGGTTGTCATGTGCTTTTATGGTTGGATGCACAAAATCTTAATGCGAAAGAACGTCACTTTATATTGCCACTTGTGATATGGACCTTTATTATGCAGTCCGTCGCTTTTATTTCTTCCACATCACAAGATCGTATAAAGCTTATTTTCTCCACACTAATAAATCATACATATTTAGAGAGCAATTTTTATTGCATACAACATGAAAACTTACTTGTAGGATCTTACTCAATCCATAGGTAGATATGGTGGACTCTCATGGCAAAAACTGGGTTTAAGGGTATTTGGAAGCACAAGTAGTATCTCTACTTGGTACAAGGAATTGGCTAGCATGAGGGAGAAAGGCAAGCTCAACATGTTGGATGATCCATGACAATATACTTTATTTCGGATATAAGAAAACATAACCCATTATGATGTCTTCCTTGTCCAACATCGACTCTTTAGCATGTCATATTTTAATGAGTGCTCACAATCATAAAAGATGTCCAAGATAGTATATTTATATGTGGAACCTCTCTTTCTTTATTACTTCCTATTAATTGCAACGATGACCAAAACTATGTTTGTCAACTCTCAACAACTTTTAATCGTCATACTATTTATATGTGAAGTCATTACTCTCCATAAGATCAATATGATCTCTTTATTTCTTTTTATTCTTTCTCTTTCTTTTATTCACTCAAGATCATAGCAAGATAATCAAGCCCTTTACTCAACACTAAACTTTATTATATGGCTCACAGACTCGATTACATAGAAGGATCATAAGGCAAAGCTCAAAACTAAATCATACTAAAACTTTATTCTACTAGATCAAGATATTACCAAAAGGATCGAACTAAGAAAAACGGTAAAGATAGGAGTGTGATGGTGATACGATACCGGGGCGCCTCCCCCAAGCTTGGTAGTTGCCAAGGGGAGTGCCCATACCCATGTGATTATATCTCGTTTGTTGGCGAAGAGGATGGTGGTGATGATGGATAGTCGCACATCGAGCGTAGCAGATCTTCCAGCTTACTGATAATGCCCTTGAGTGCGATGATATGCTCCTTCAACAAAAAAAATTCACGTGTGAGATACTTGTTTTGTATACAAGCTAACTCAATCATCTTGAAAGCTTCAATCTCAGTTGGGGTAAAGAGAGGTGGAAGGATGTCTTCTTCTTCTGTTGCCGGAGCCTGATCCTCCATGGCCTTCTTGATCCCATCATCCTTGCTGACCTCCCCGGGTTCTTCTCGCTTCAGCTCCATCTTCATTAGCCAAGCCTCGTTGCCCTAATTGTTGGAGGAGGGGGACGACATGATGCCTGGCCTTCACGACTCTGGCAGAAAACAGCTTGAAACGAAAACAGAGGATATTTGCGTGATACGAGAGTCAAAACCTTCGGGAGTTTATATAATGAATTTTTACCGACCAAAAGAAGTATCGTGCAAGAAAATAGAGTCCGGAGAACACACGAGGTGCCCACGAGGCAGGGGGTAGGGCGCGCCCTCCACCCTCGTGGAAGCTTCGTGTCCTTCCCGGACTGCTTCTTATTTTCCTATTTTATTAAATATTCCAAAACGGAGGAAAATTACTATTAGAACTATTTTGGGGTCGGTTTACTTACCGTACCACGTACCTATTCCTTTTCGGAGTCTGAAGCATTCTGGAAAGTGTCCCTTATGTACTCCTTCGGAGTTACGGTTTCAATAACATTAGTTTCAACATTTATAGGATTACTTGAGATATAATGTTTGATTCTTTGACCATTCACCACCTTTGGATTTGTGCCTTCGAAGTTGTTGATTTTTATGGCACCGGAACGATAGACCTCCTCGATAACGTAAGGACCTTCCCATTTAGATAGAAGTTTTCCTGCAAAAAATCTTAAACGAGAGTTGAATAGCAACACATAATCACCTACATTAAACTCACGCTTTTGTATCCTTTTGTCATGCCATCTTTTAACTTTTTCTTTAAACAGTTTGGCATTCTCATAGGCTTGGGTTCTCCATTCATCTAGTGAACTAATATCAAATAGCCTCTTCTCACCAGCAAGTTTGAAATCATAATTGAGCTCTTTAATATCCCAATATGCCTTATGCTCTAGTTCGAGAGGTAAGTGACATGCTTTTCCATAAACCATTTTATACGGAGACGTACCCATAGGATTTTTATATGCAGTTCTATAGGCCCATAATGCATCATCAAGTTTCTTGGGCCAATTCTTTCTAGATCTATTAACAGTCTTTTGCAAAATTAATTTGAGCTCTCTATTGCTCAATTCTACTTGACCACTAGACCCCGGGTGATATGGAGATGCAATTCTATGATTAACATCATACTTAGCAAGCATTTTACGAAAAGCACCATGAATAAAATCTGAACCACCATCAGTCATTAAATATCTAGGGACTCCAAACCTCGGAAAATTTCTTTAAGCATTTTAATAGAGGTGTTATGATCAGCAATACTAGTTGGAATAGCTTCTACCCACTTAGTAACATAATCAATAGCAACTAAAATATGTGTATACCCATTAGAGGAAGGAAATGGTCCCATATAATCAAAGCCCCAAACATCAAATGGTTCAATACCAAGTTAATAATTCATAGGCATTTCTTGACGTTTACTGATACTACCAATTCTTTGACATTCATCACAAGATAAGACAAACTTACGGGCATCCTTGAAGAGAGTAGGCCAATAAAAACCGGATTGCAATACCTTATGTGCACTTCTATCTCCAGCGTGGTGCCCTCCATAAGCCTCGGAGTGGCACTTGCGTAGGATCTATTCCTGTTCATGCTCAGGTATACAACGCCTAATAACACCATCTACTCCTTCTTTATAAAGATGTGGGTCATCCCAGAAGTAATGTCTCAAATCATAGAAAAAACTTTTTCTTTTGCTGGTATGTGAAACTAGGTGGTATAAATTTAGCAACAATGTAATTAGCATAATCAGCATACCATGGAGCAGTACGAGATGCATTTATGACAGCTAATTGTTCATCAGGAAAGCTATCATCGATAGGTAGTGGGTCATCAAGAACATTCTCTAACCTAGACAAGTTGTCTGCAACGGGGTTCTCAGCTCCCTTTCTATCAATAATATGCAAATCAAATTCTTGTAGTAGGAGAACCCATCTAATTAGTCTAGGTTTAGCATCTTTATTTTCCGTAAGATATTTAATAGCAGCATGATCAGTGTGAATAGTTACTTTAGAATCAACAATATAAGGTCTGAACTTATCACAAGCAAATACAACTGCTAAGAATTCTTTTTCAGTAGTAGCATAATTTCTCTGGGCACTATCTATATTTTTACTAGCATATTGGATAACATTTAGCTTCTTATCAACTCTTTGTCCTAGAACAGCACCTACAGCATAATCGCTAGCATCACACATAATTTCGAAGGGTAAATTCCAATCAGGTGACTGAACGATAGGTGCAAAAATCAAAGCTTTCTTAAGTATTTCAAATGCTTCTACACAATCATCATCAAAGACAAAAGGTATATCTTTTTGTAATAGATTAGTCAAAGGCCGAGAAATTTTTGAGAAGTCCTTAATGAACCTCCTATAAAAACCGGCATGACCAAGGAAACTTCTTATACCTTTGATGTCCTTAGGACACGACATCTTTTCAATAGCATCAACTTTAGCTTTATCAACTTCAATACCTCTTTCAGAAATTTTATGCCCCAAGACAATGCCTTCATTAACCATAAAGTGGCATTTCTCCCAATTCAAGACAAGATTAGTTTCTTCACATCTCTGCAAAACTCGATCAAGGTTGCTCAAGCAATCATCAAAAGAGGATCCATAAACGGAGAAATCATCCATGAAAACCTCACAAATCTTTTCACAAAAGTCTGAGAATATAGCCATCATGCATCTTTGAAAAGTAGCAGGTGCATTACATAAATCAAAAGGCATGCGTCTATAAGCAAAAGTACCGAAAGGGCAATTAAAAGTGGTCTTTTCTTGATCCTCAGCTGACACGGGTATTTGAGAGAAACTAGAGTAACCACCTAGAAAGCAAAAATGTGTATGTTTGGATAACCTTTCTAGCATTTGATCAATAAAAGGCAAAGGGTAATGATCTTTTTTAGTAGCTTTATTTAATTTGCGGAAATCAATTACCATCCTATAACCCGTAATAATTCTTTGCGGGATCAATTCATCTTTATCATTAGGAACGACAGTAATACCTCCCTTCTTAGGGACACAATGGACAGGACTTACCCACTGACTATCAGCAACGGGATAAATTATACCTGCCTCAAGGAGCTTTAATATTTCCTTTCTTACCACTTCTTTCATCTTAGGATTTAGCCGTCGTTGGTGATCAATAACTGGTTTGGCGTCTTTCTCCAAATTTATTTTGTGTTGACATAGAGTGGGACTAATGCCCTTAAGGTCATCAAGAGTATATCCAATAGCAGCACGGTGCTTCTTCAGAGTTTTCAATAATTTCTCTTCCTCCTTCTCTGAAAGGTTAACACTAATAATAACAGGATATATCTTCTTTTCATCAAGATAAGCATATTTAAGAGTATGAGGTAATGGTTTAAGCTCAAACACGGGATCACCCTTGGGTGGAGGAGGATCCCCTAGGATTTCAACAGGCAAGTTGTGTTTCAAAATAGGTCCCTGTTTAAAGAATACTTCATCTATTTCCCTTCTTTCATTCATAAACGTATCATTTTCATGGTCAAGCAAATATTGTTCTAAAGGATCATTAGGAGGCACGACAATAGAAGCAAGACCAATAATTTCATCCTTACTAGGCAATTCCTCATCACGGGGTTGTCTACGAAATTTAGCAAAATTAAACTCATGAGACATATCCCCTAAACCAATAGTAACAACATCCTTTTCGCATTCTATCCTAGTATTCACAGTATTCAAGAAGGGTCTACCAAATATAATGGGACAAAAGCTATCTTGTGGGGAACCAATAACAAGAAAATCAGCAGGATATTTAACTTTCCCACACAAGACTTCAACATCTCTAACAATCCCAATCGGTGAAATAGTATCTCTATTGGCAAGCATAATTGTAACATCAATATCTTCTAACTCAGCGGGTGCAATATCATGCATAATTTCTTGATATAAAAAATGAGGTATTGCACTTGCACTAGCACCCATATCACACAAGACATGATAACAATGATCTCCTATTTTGACAGAGATAACAGGCATGCCTACCACGGGTCTATTTTTATTTTTAGTATCGGGTCTAGCAATTCTAGCAGTTTCATCACAGAAGTAAATAACATGCCCATCAATATTATCAGCCAAGAGATCTTTAACCATAGCAATATTAGGTTCAACTTTAACTTGCTCAGGGGGTTTGGGTGTCCTAATATTACTTTTGTAGACTACAGTTGAAGCTTTAGCATGATCCTTTATCCTAACAGGGAAAGGTGGTTTCTCAACATAAGCAGTAGGAACAATAGGATCATTATAAGTGATAGTCTTTTCTTCAACTTTAATAAGTGCAACTACTTTTACTTCAATGGGAGGATTATATTTAAACCACTTCTCCTTAGGGAGATCAACATGAGTAGCAAATGATTCACAGAAAGAAGCTACTATCTCAGAGTCAAGTCCATATTTAGTGCTAAATTCACGGAAAGCATCGGTATCCATAAAAGATTTAACACAATCAAACTTAGGTGTTATACCTGACTCCTTACCTTCGTCGAGGTCCCAATCGTCAAAGTTACGTTTAATTATTTCCAATAAATCCCATTTGAATTCAATAGTCTTCATCATAAAAGAGCCAGTACAAGAAGTATCGAGCATGGAGCGATTATTGAGAGAAAGCCGAGCATAAAATTTTTGAATAATCATTTCTCTTGAGAGCTCGTGATTGGGGCATGAATATAACATTGACTTAAGCCTCCCCCAAGCTTGAGCGATGCTTTCTCCTTCGCGAGGCCAAAAATTATATATATAATTACGATCACGATGAACAAGATGCATAGGATAAAACTTCTGATGAAATTCCAATTTCAATCGTTTGTAGTTCCATGATCCCATATCATCACATAGCCTATACCATGTCAATGCCTCTCCCTTCAAAGATAAAGGGAAGACCTTCTTCTTGATAACATCATCGGGCATACCTGCAAGCTTAAATAATCCACAAACTTCATCCACATAGATTAGGTGTAAATCGGGATGCAATGTTACATCACATGTGAAAGGATTAGCCAGCAGTTTCTCTATCATACCCGAAGGAATTTCAAAGTAGACATTTTCAGTAGGTTCAGTAGGTTGAGGAGCAACTATTTGCTCTACTGGTCAGGGTGAAGATACCCCGAACAAGACCCTCAAAGGATTACTTTCCATAGTGACAAGTGACAGTAAATTTCAGCACACTATATAAATTTTTTCCTTACCAAATTCCACTTACCAAAGGCGCTTCACTCCTCGGCAACGGCGCCAGAAAAGAGTCTTGATGACCCACAAGTGTGGGGGATCTATCGTAGTCCTTTCGATAAGTAAGAGTGTCGAACCCAACGAGGAGCAGAAGGAAATGACAAGCGGTTTTCAGTAAGATATTCTCTGCAAGCACTGAAATTATCAATAACAGATAGTTTTGTGATAAGATAATTTGTAATGAGTAACAAGTAACAAGTGTAAATAAAGTGCAACAAGGTGGCCCAATCCTTTTTGTAGCAAAGGACAAGCCTGGACAAACTCTTATATGAAGGAAAACGCTCCCGAGGACACATGGGAATTATTGTCATGCTAGTTTTCATCATGCTCACATGATTCGCGATCGGTACTTTGATAATTTGATATGTGGGTGGACCGGTGCTTGGGCACTGTCCTTACTTGGACAAGCATCCCACTTATGATTAACTCCTATTACAAGCATCCACAACTACAAAAGAAGTATTAAGGTAAACCTAACCATAGCATGAAACATATGGATCCAAATCAGCCCCTTACGAAGCAACGCATAAACTAGGGTTTAAGCTTCTGTCACTCTAGCAACCCATCATCTACTTATTACTTTCCAATGCCTTCCTCTAGGCCCAAATAATGGTGAAGTGTCATGTAGTCGACGTTCACATGACACCACTAGAGGATAGACAACATACATCTCATCAAAATATCGAACGAATACCAAATTCACATGACTACTTATAGCAAGACTTCTCCCATGTCCTCAGGAACAAACGTAACTACTCACAAAGCATATTCATGTTCATGATCAGAGGGGTATTAATATGCATAATGGATCTGAACATATGATCTTCCACCAGATAAACCAACTAGCATAAACTACAAGGAGTAATCAACACTACTAGCTACCCACGGGTACCAATCTGAGGTTTTGATACAAAGATTGGATACAAGAGATGAACTAGGGTTTGAGAGGAGATGGTGCTGGAGAAGATGTTGATGAAGATTGACCCCCTCCTGATGAGAGGATCGTTGGTGATGACGATGGTGATGATTTCCCCCTCCCGGAGGGAAGTTTCCCCGTCAGAACAACTCTGCCCGAGCTCTAGATTGGTTCCGCCAAGGTTCCGCCTTGTGGCGGCGGTGTTTTCGTCCCGAGAGAATGCTTATGATTTTTTTTCCAGGGTAAAAGACCTCATATAGCAGAAGATGGGCACCGGAGGCCTGCCAGGGGGCCCACGAGGCAGGGGCGCGCCCCCACCCTCGTGGATGGTGGGTGGCCCCCCTCTGGTAGTTTCTTCACTCAGTATTTTTCATTAATTCAAAAAATAACTTCCGTGAAGTTTCAGGAGTTTTGGAGTTGTGCAAAATAGGTCTCTAATATTTGCTTCTTTTCCAGCCCAGAATTCCAGCTGCCGGCATTCTCCCTCTTCATGTAAACCTTGTAAAATAAGATAGAATAGGCATAAGTATTTGTGACATAACATGTAATAACAGCCCATAATGCAATAAATATTGATATAAAAGCATGATGCAAAATGGATGTATCACCGGTCGTCCGATCCCACGTACAAGTTCGCTGGAGCGGCGCAGGTGCACCGCCTCTAACGGTATCCGGGCGTGCATGAGGAACACCGTGCGGCGGACTACCAGGTCCGATCACACAGTCGACGGCAAGTGGAGGTGGCTATTTGCAACACATGCAAACCCTAGTGACAACGCTGAAGCGATCAACCAAATGAGTGTGCCGCACCTCCACTTTATATAGGCGTCCGTCGCGGGCTCAACACTTGGGCCTCGCACGGACCCTAAAGCCCAAAATCTGTTCGGCCGGGATCCGAGTCCGAGTAGGATCACATGTGACTCGTGGAGTCCAATCCGGCCTCACAGGTTCCTTCCCTTAAGCGTGTGACCCTTTAGGTTCAAGTCGGCTTGGTCGCAGGTCGGATCACCTCTGACCTGCTCGGCTAGTAGCGGCCTCTAGCAAGGCGTGCCGACCACCAAGTAGACAATGAAGCTGGTTAGGCGAACCTGTACATCACACTTCCATTCCTTTTGCCACACGATATATGTTGTCGGGCTCAAGGCGAGTCTGTCATCCTTGTGCTAGCCCGACCTCTTTCTCGTTTTAGTGATGCCGACCACAAACCGGATTATCTCATAATCCTTGTCGCTTGGCCATGCTTATCCTGGTCGGATCGCACGAGGGGCCCAGGGTATATCTCTCCTAATCGGAGGGGCAAATCCCATCTTGCTCGACCATGTCTCGCAGCATGGGTCTGGACAAGTCTGAAACCTAACTTTGTAACTACCCAGTCACGGAGTAGCGTTTGGTCGGCCCAAAGCAGGTCTATCACCATCCCGAGTACATGCGCCAGCTTAGGTCTTAGGACATAGAACGTATGTTGTACTAGAGACTCACAGATGACATATCGCTGTGTCTCATAGTTGGGTCTGTCTGACTCAGACCTTATCTCGACACGGATCCGACTATGTCGAATCCGACCAGATCCTTCCAAGTCCATATTATCCGGTTAGCATCCAATGCTCCATGGCTAGTGAGACCAAGCCATCGACCGTGTCATATGCTAGTATAGTCGCTGCGCGTCCACACAGCCCTTTCGACTAGGGACCTTTTAGGACAGTCATCATACAATGCATAGTCCCACAAACAAGTCACGTATTTGCTGATACACATCATTGATAATGTCCAAGGACTATCTTTATTCATAAACACATAGGAAATATCATCATACATGATTGCCTCTAGGGCATATCTCCAACAAGTTCCGCGTTACAGTCGGATCTATGCTATCTGGTCACAGGTGGCTAAATTCTTGTGCGGATCTTCATACAAATCCACACGACCTCTATAGAGTATTGCCTACTGCGAAGTCCGAGTCCTTTGTTCGGGGTTAAGGGATGACGATGATGCCTTCTAGGGAAGGAGTAATGACGATGACGTATGCGTGCTGTCTCAACGAGACCCTATTTGAAGTGGTGTGTAGTGTGCGTGGGGTATATTATGTGTGCCTCTTCGTGGTTGTGATAGTTTTCGCCCGATTTTGCATAATTAACTAGGTAATATGGTTTTTGCTTGGTTTTCCTTAATTGACCGGATAACTCATTTTTTCTTAATAATGAATGCAGGAATCTTTTCATTTCAAAGAAATAATCTTCGTCTCCTAATAATATGACCACCACTTTCTAAAGGTAAATCTACCATCATCATTGTTTACTATTTCATTCGTCCCATAATGTAAGAGCGTTTCTGACACTACTGTAAAAAATGCTCTTATATTGTGAGACAGAGGGAATATGAGAATTATTGTTCCTTTATTCCCATGGTCAAGCAAGAAAAAAAAGAGAGTCAAATAGAGACCTGCGTTTTCTTATGGTCAAGCAAGGAAAAAAGGAGAGTCAAAGAGTGACTTGCGTTTTTTTGAGAACTAATGAGGGACCTGCGTGAGGTTGAAACGAAAAGAGGAGAACTAATGAGAGACCTGCGTGAGGTTGAAAAAAAAGAGGAGACCTGATAAACCGAAATCACTAATTGAGGAGTACTTATTGCAAAGATCACTTTTACCTTCTCATGTTGCGACAAGTGGCGCGCTGCATGTGCGCCACTTGTCACAACCTGGAAGTTTTTTCCTTTTTTCGTAGATCCGTTTATTCAAAACGTTTTATCTCTTAAACCGTGCGTCCAACTCTCGAACCGTTTTCACCGTTGGATTCCTCGCGTCGAGATCTTTAAAACTAGATTTCATGTTGATAGGTTTTGACGAACTTCTTTTTCATGAAAAAACCGAACCGGGGGCACGGGTTTTTTCCCTTTCCGAAAGAGACACGCCCGTGTCTCTCGCGAAATCACAACCGTGCCTCTCGCGGAAAAAAAAACAGAAAACGCGTTTTTTTCCGTTTCCGAGAGGCATGGCCGTGACTCTCGCGAAAGCACAACTGTGCCTCTCGCGGAAGCAAAACCGTGACTTTCGCGGAAGGAGAAAAAATAGAAAACGCGTTTTTTTCATTTCCGAGAGGCACGACCGTGACTCTCGCGAAAGCACAAGCGTGCCTCTCACGGAAACAAAACCGTGGCTCTCGCGGAAGAAAAGAAAAAACAGAAAACACATTTTCTTCGTTTCCAAGAGGCACGGCCGTGACTCTCACGAAAGCACAACCGTGTCTCTCACGGAAGCAAAACTGTGACTCTCGTGGAAGAAAAAAATACAGAACGTTTCCGAGAGGCACGGTCGTGACTCTCGCGAAAGCAAAACCGTGCCTCTAGCGGAAGCAAAATCTTGACTCCCGCGAAACGAAAACAATAAGAAAATGTGTTTTTTCACGCAATATTATTTTGAATTTTTTTTATCCAAGTGTTAAGACCAGTGAAAAACCGAAACATCGAAAAAATCCAGAAAAAACCCATTTGAAAAGTCAAAAACGCGTGTGAAAAAATAAAAAAAAATCCGGAGGAAGCGCCCAGAGCGCGACACGTGGCGGGTGGCTGAGAGCGCGTCAAGTGGCGCCGATCATTGGGAGGCTCCCGAAGGAGCGCTCGTTAACTAGTTGCTCTCATCTCGTAAAAAAAAAAGTTGTTTCCGTGATAAACCGAGCGGAGATTGTTTGGTCACATAACTCGGCCCACTACAATAACTTTTTTTTTGAGACAGCCCTTAATACGCCGAGTCCTTCAGATACATAGCCCAGCAGGCCCACGTTCGAAAACCCTAGATGTTCCGCGGCACCTATATATACGCAAGCCGTAGGGATCAGGAAGCATCGCCCAGCCCCCACAGCCCGCCGCCCTCGGTTTGTTTCCTGATCTCGAGTTTTCGATTCGTTTCTCCCCCTTTTGGTTCCTCTTATCTTCCTTGCGGATTGAGTAGTTTGATGAGTTCTTGGTTGGGGAACGATGGAAGCAAGTGATGATAGCAAGACAGGGACATCAGAACCCTTCGCGGTTATGACAGACTACGTCTATAATGGGAATCTCTCTGATGTTTTCGATTTCCCAAGCCAGATTGATATGTTTTTGTGTCGCTATTTGTTTCTTTCAGATCTGTCCCTTTTTCGGTTTGCTCGAATTCTTTGGAATCCTCTTTCTGTTAGCTATGTTCTTGCAAGTCAGATCTTGGATGGGAATCCATGGAAGCAGGTGATGACAATCAGACAGGGACATCAGAACCATCTAATGGTCATGATAGACCAAGTCTATAATGGGAATCTCTCTGATGTTTCTGTTTTCCAAGTCAATTCGGGTTTTAATTTGTTTTTCATGGGATTTGATTGGCTGCCGATGATGCATAAAAATGCACGTATTATCGGATTGATCCATGACGATCAAACACATTGTCACTACCACTGAGGCAGCTACTGTTAAGTTATGGTATTAGTCTGATTTCTATTGCACGGTTTGTTTAATTCGTGGATTGGAGCAAACTGCCTGTGATGGTGTTAAATATACTTTGCAGCTTCAGCTATGAAAAAAACCTACAATCTGAGGCTTTTGCATCCAACCCATCGTTTTTACCACTTAATCTGTTTTACCTAATTTGGATCTGGCGAAACTGAATCTTGCTCTCTGATTTAATTGTTTCTTCGGCAGTAGGAGATCGACGAACACACTGGTCCTGGTACTTATTACACTCAAAAAATTGCGTGCTGTTCACTGTTAAATACTAGTAAAATAATATGTAATTAGGCTCCAAATCTGCAAAAACTTGTGGTTGCTGAAGCTACCGAACAGGTTTCAGGATTGCAATAGTTTTAGTTGTCTTCTGGTTGGTTGATCTGCTCGGTGGATCTTCTATCTTGACTTGAAAAGCTTGTAATGAGGGCAATTCAGTTTGATATCCGAAATAACAATGGTTCATTGAATTCCACGGCACTTAGAACTATGCCTTCACTGTGCTAGTGACCTATGCCTTCATCTTTACTTTCACAATTTCCCCACAAATTTGCTACCAATATCTCTGATGGGTACCCTTTTCTGTTGACCCTGCCGGTGGCTTTGTGTCTCCGCCTCCCTCAGCGCAGTTTTGCTGCCGTCGCATGAGCCGTGAGAGAATGATTATGTAATTCAAAACTAAATCGGTTTGAGATACATTGTTGTATGATTATAACTGATTATGTTAAATGTTTGAATGTAAATTGTATGAATGGTTATGTCAAATGTGTAATTTCAAAACCCAATCAAATTAAGATACATTGTATGATCAACTTCATTCAAGTGATTATAATTGACATGTGTTATGATTGAGCATTAGGAGTACGAGAATATGATCTGTGGCACTTAGACAAGCAAACTTCTCTCAGGCTGAGTGGCAAACACGCAATGGTGATCATTAATTTTGAAACTATTACTAACTATGCCATGTTCATGATACTATCATACTCGTCCTTTTGAGTAGGTTTCATGAAGCACCATCCAGAAAAAAAACTTTGTGCTTTTTTTTTTTCTGAGAAAGGCAGCTACTTTTATTCAATCAACGATTGTTCATTACATATGATGGTCCTGATTACATCAGGGACTACATTAAACCAGCAGGAACCACAATCATGTTCAGAAGATCTTGCCAGGACATGAGCTGCCTCATTACATGACCGATTGATATTAGTAAATAAACAAGATACAAACTTTGATGCCCCTCTCTTAATATCAAAAGTTATGGCACCTATCTGTGATCTATCCATTGCAACATTCTTCACTTTGGTGACCAAAGTCTCACAGTCAGAGGCCACTACAATACTTTGGAAGCCAGCTTCTTCAGCAAATTCCAATGCACATCGCATGGCCATGGCTTCGGCGAGTTCAGGATTTACTTCCTGATTGACATATCTTCTTTTGGCTGCTAGGACCACTCCCAGGTGATTTCTTATAACAATGCCAATTCCCATTCGCTGTGATTGTGAGAAGACTGCAGCATCAACATTAACCATCACCAAACCTTCTGGCGGCGGAGACCATTTTTGAGCTGAAGGTTCTTACGCCTTGTGGGTTGTGTCATGCTGAAATTATTCAACAAGATGAAATCAATATAGGCTTTAATCTTCCTAGCCACCCGATGTAACATCCCAAATTGAAAATTTTCAATTTGGAATGTTATACATTAGATCATCATGCATATCATATTTTGTTGCATTTTGGTTTGCGATCCTCGAAATTTTAAGCAACTCAAGGTCCCACGGAGAGAGTTGGGGATTTCATGATTTTCATATTTAAATTTTATCAAATATCGAAACGAGGATCATCTGTTTTAATTATTTTTCTCTTCGAAAATATTTCATATCAAAATACATGAGAGGGGATAATATGACTTCTCCAAAAATAATGAAATATTGGAGGAAAAATATTAAAAACAAATATATGATTTTATTTGGATTTTATTTCTATTTTATTCGCTTAGGAAAATATGCATTTTTCAAAATTGCATTTTAGGCCCAAATAAATGTTCATCTTGTCCGGCTTATTTTTAGAGGACGGGGAAAATTTATTTCAGGATTTTTGGAGACCGTTTAGCATTTCTTTTCTTTCTATTTTTGCACGTCCGAATTGTTTTAAAAAAAAAGTCAAACCGACTCGGCCGTAACTGGCCAGTACTCTGTCCAGCCGCCCCTCTTAAATAGTGCCGCCTCGAGCCCCTAGCCCACCGAAGCCCGCCGCCACCTAAACCCTAACCCTAGACCGACTCCACCGCCGCCGGACGCCGCCGCTGACGCCGCCGCCGACGCCGCCCGTTCCGCCGCCGCCGTCCCGTCGCCGTCAAGCCCGTCCCGCCGCCACCTCGCCGCCTCGCCGGACTCGAGGTAGCCGCCGCCGTTTTTTTTCTTCATAAAACCATTGATGTAAAAAAAAACCTAGATCCTTTTTTTAGATCGGTTCGTCGGTTTCTCGGTTTAGTTATTTTGCGGTCGTTTGTCCGTACGTTCGTTTTAACGAACGGTTTTCGTCGTTTAACCGCAGACAGCGAACGTTCGTTCGTTACCTGTCAGTTTTTCTTTTTCTCAGATTTTTCGCGATTATTTTTGATTGCGATTTCTGATCCGGTTTTCGTTTTAGTATAACTTTTCGCTCGTTTACCGGAATCAGGCGATTCAAGCGCCTAGAGTTTCGTATCGAAACCCTCTTTCTGTTTAACCAACTCAAACAAGTTTTTGCTACTGTAAAATTTGACTTAAGTCCAGATTAGTAAACGGAGTTTGTTTCTTTCGCCGTTTGAGTTTTGTTGCTTCGTTCGATTTGATTTTTCTTGCCAACCGGAGTTCTTAAGTTGAACTTTCTGGTTAGATCTCTTATTTGAGTTTTATCCGTGCACCCTTGCTTGATTGCTTATGAATGTCATTGTTTGTTTGCGATAGAGTACCCGGAGTGCGCATCGTGCTATTACGAGTCTCTAGGTTTCCCGGATCATCAGCAAGGCACGTAACACTTTGATCATACCTCTTACCACCCAGTTTTATTGCATTAGATCAACCCTCAAACTATTGCATGGTTAGGAACTGTTTAATATATGGGTTTTGGGAAGTAGATGAGGTAGTACCTATTACCTGTTTTATTATCAAACCCTTGGAGTTACTTCTACGTTTGCTTATATTGCTATGCTATGCTCGTAGACGTGGATTGGGTTTGAGTGATTACATGACAGATGTGAGATTGTTAATTAATGGTTAAATTAAGGTGGCTACTTAAATACACATCTGGATGGATTGAGGCACTTGGGAACCCAGTGTTGCCTGTTTTTTTGGAAATCCCGGGGTACCGTGTGATTCTCCTATGGACCGCCACCCAGGCTCAAAGGGATCAGGAGATTATTCATGCTAGAAACTTCCGTGTGCAGCCACAAGCTATTATGGGCTCTAGCATAGTTGATTAAGTCGTGTGAACTCTTACAGTGTAGACTAGCAGATGTAGGGGAAAGTAGGTGTAATTGTCTACCCATCGTAAGGTGCTAACGCTTCTGAAAGACTGTGTCTCGGTCATCCGTTTCTCAAACATCATGAAGTGCGAGAAATCCAACGGAGGAGATCGAGTCTTGTGGGGAAAAGTGCGCAAACCTCTGCAGAGTGTACAATCTAATCATGGTTAGCCGTGTCCCCGGTTATGGACATCTTGAGTATCTAGTTCTTGGATTATCATGTGAATTCTCATCATGTTACTTAATTAAATTTGTTGGGTTTAATGAAGATTGCTTAATTGGGATTGAGTTGGGTGAACCTTCTCAATGTTTAACAACCACCATAATAGTTAAATAAAATTTATTCCTTTGTTGTAGGGAAAAATTGGCTTTTCGCAAAATTGTAACCATAGAGCTTTCCACCAGCCAAATATGCATGTAGTGTTAGCATTATTCTGCTCATTACTCTCTATGTGTTACTTTGCCAGCATATTCCATGTGCTGACCCGTTTTCGGGCTGCAACGTTCATGTTGCAGACTTTTCAGACGACGATTAAGGTGCCATAGGTCGTGGTCTTATACTCAGTGATGCCGTTGGAGTTGATGGACTCACTTTATCTTCCAAGCCTTCCGCTGTTATCGTATTAGATGGCCTTAAGCCATATTTATTGTAATAAGTTCTCTCTTGAGACTATTCGATGTAATAAGTGTGTGATTGCTACTCTGTTATAAATCCTTCAAGTACTGTGCGTGTCAGCATTACCGATCCAGGGATGACACTGATGCACAGAGACTAGACTGTTTGAGGTCTGGTCGCTACAAAGATGGTATCAGAGCACACGCTGACTGTAGGACACGACCACTAAGCTAAAGCCCTAGATCACTACTCTCTTCTCATTTCTGACTCCTCTCCTTTCTTCCACTCTTTTAGGATGGCGGATGCAAGGAACAAGTTCGCGCAACCGGATGAGGATACACCTTTTGGACGACACTTGAAGGAAGTTACTAGGTACCTGAACATCGGAATACCAAGCTTCACCGGGACCTACAACGCCACTTTACCAGAAGAGGAGCGCTGGATGATTCAAGTTCAAGTTCCAGGAAGGACGTTCACGCCAGTCACTGAGCCCATAGAGTTTTCTTTCGATGCACCAACCTGGAGTCTAGGAAAGAGCATGGCAGCCCACATCACCATGGGACGCATTGGAGAAGTGTACCACAATGATCTCAAGGATACTATCTATCAGATTTGTGGGCGCCGAGACGAGCAATGGGAGATGATCAGCACCAGGAAGGATAGATCTATTGCAGCTTTCATTCAGGAGTTAAACCAGCACATTCGTCGCCAGGAGAACCAGATGTGCGCAGGCATGATGGATTTGAAGAAGGCAATGACAAGGATCACGGAGCTGGAGGAAGAACTCAAGGCTACACGCGAAGATTATATGGAGGAAATCGTCGCACTAGTAGAGAAGAATGGCGACCTGACAAAGAAGCTAGGAGTTTTCATGGGAGACCCTGCGCCAGGAGGAGAAGATGACGATTCTACTTGTCCGGAGAACTACATCATCATCGACGACACCGACTCGGACCCAAGTGATGATGATTTGGAGGATGAAGCCGGAGCAGATATCATGGAGTCTTCGACCGATCAATTTTTCTAGTCGACCACCATATCAGTAGTAGTATTCCACCATGTATATAGTATAGTCCAAGCACTTTGTAACGATAGTTAGATCGATTGTATGCCTTGTTTGAATTGATTGGAGTGATATGATTGTGTTTGTCTCATGTGCATATGGGTAGTGTTTTCCCTCTAGATCTCATTCTATCCTATTTTCTCATCTTTTCTAAACCCATCAGATGCCTCCGAGACGCGACACCGGATTTGTTTTCCCACCGGAGATCACTCAGTTGATTCAGCAGCAGAATGCCCTGATGCAAGTGCTAGTTCAGAACCAGGGGAACAACAACAACAACAACCCACCACCACCCCACCAGTTGACCACTTAGCCCGTTTTCTTAGGCTGAATCCGCCGGTGTTTTCCAGTAGCACCGAGCCGATTGTTGCAGATGATTGGCTTCGCAAGATTGATAGGGAGTTGACCACTGCAGGATGCACAGATGCGGAGAGAGTGCGTTTTGCCGCACATCAGCTTGATGGACCCGCAACATCATGGTGGGAGAATTACACAGCCACTCACCCCATTGACACTGTCACATGGGACCAGTTTCAGCAAGCTTTCCGTACTGCCCATGTTTCAGCAGGAGCTATGGCCATGAAGAAGCGTGAGTTTCGCAACTTACGCCAAGGAGGACGTACCGTTGGCCAATACGTGGAGGATTTCAGTAAGTTAGCACGTTATGCCCCAGATGACGTTGCTACGGATGCAACTAAGCAGGAGAAGTTTCTGGAAGGACTGAATGATGAGCTGAGCATGCGGTTGATGGTGGCAACTTTTAACAACTACCAGGAGTTGGTAGACAGAGCTCTCATGATTGAAGGGAAGCAGCAGCAGATTGAGAGCCGTAAGAGGAAGTATGGACAAGGGAAGTACAATTCTGGAGCTCATCAGAAGCCTCGATTTACCCCGAACTCGGGAGGATCTTTTCATCATACCCATGGAGGAGGGAGTTCGCACAATCATAGTGGCCCCAAGAATGGGAATGGTAACGGAGGAAGCAACGGACAGAACCGTTCCAACCCATCAACCCCAGCCAAGAAGGATCTGAGCCACGTCACTTGCTACAAATGCCTGAAGACTGGACATTATGCCAATGAATGTCCTGAAGCTAAGAATGGGAATGGCAACAGAAGCTCGGGGAAGAAGCCGAACCCTTTCAACAGAGGACAAGTGAACCACGTTAACGTGGAGGAGGTAGAAGCCCAGCCTGATGTAGTAATAGGTAAGTTTTTGGTTAAGTCATTTACTGCAATCGTTCTTTTTGATACTGGTGCATCACATTCATACATATCAAGGGGATTTGTGGATAAGTATAAGTTGCCCACCAAAGTTCTTAGAACACCTATGTTAGTAACCTCGCCAGGAGCAGAGTATATGGCAAGCCAAGGATGTTTTCAGATGCCATTGGCCATAGGTAGGCATGTTTTCCCCTCAGACCTAATAGTTTTGGAGTCGCAAGGTTTGGATGTGATTTTGGGAATGGATTGGCTATCGATGTATGGAGGAAACATCGATTGCGCCAGTAAGACGATCTTGCTTACTACCCCAGAAGGAAGAAGGATTAAGTATGTATCCCGGCATGTGCCGAAGAGGACTCAAGTGAATTCCTTATCAGGAGTTGTACAGGAGGAAGTACCAGTGGTGAAGGATTTCCCTGACGTATTTCCAGAGGAGTTGCCAGGCATGCCACCGGATAGAGACATTGAGTTTTTGATTGAGCTTTTGCCAGGCACAGGGCCAATATCTAAGAGACCGTACAGAATGCCCGCAAAGGATTTGGAGGAAATTGAGAAGCAGATTAAGGAGTTACTGGATAAAGGATATATTCGCCCAAGTTCGTCACCTTGGGGATCACCAGTACTTCTAGTGGAGAAGAAAGATGGATCGTTGAGGATGGTTGTTGATTATCGTGGATTGAATGAAGTAACAATCAAGAACAAGTACCCACTGCCGATGATCAATGATTTGTTTGACCGACTACAAGGAGCTAAAGTATTTTCCAAGATCGATTTGCGATCAGGATACCACCAGTTGAAGATTCGAGAGCAGGATATACCTAAGACAGCTTTTACCACAAGGTATGGGCTATATGAGTACACCGTTATGTCATTCGGTCTGACTAACGCACCTGCCTATTTATGAACATGATGAACAAGGTATTTATGGAGTTTTTGGATAAGTTCGTCGTGGTGTTCATTGATGATATTCTGGTCTATTCGAAGAATGAAGAAGAGCATAAGGAGCATTTGCGTTTGGTACTTGGAAAGCTCAGAGAACATCAGTTATATGCCAAGTTCAGCAAGTGCGAGTTTTGGTTAAAGGAAGTTGGATTCCTTGGACATGTTATATCCGGAGAAGGAATAGCAGTAGATCCCACCAAGGTTAACACTGTGACAAGTTGGGAGTCACCCACGTCAGTTGGAGAGATCCGGAGTTTCTTGGACTCGCAGGATACTACCGGAGGTTCATTGAGAATTTCTCAAAGATTGCAAAGCCTATGACGGAATTGTTGAAGAAGGACACCAAATTCAATTGGACTGAGGAATGTGAGGCCAGTTTTCAGGAGTTGAAAAGACGTTTAGTTACATCACCAGTGTTGATTCTGCCAGATCAACGCAAAGATTATGAAGTGTATTGCGACGCTTCTCGTCGAGGACTTGGAGCAGTGCTTATGCAGGAGGGAAGAGTTGTTTCATATGCCTCACGACAGCTTAAACCCCATGAGTTGAATTATGCTACACATGATTTGGAGTTAGCAGCCGTAGTGCATGCGTTGAAGACATGGAGACATTTTCTCATCGGAAACCATTGTGAGGTGTACACGGATCACAAGAGTTTGAAGTACATTTTCACGCAGAAGGAGTTGAATCTCAGACAGAGGAGATGGCTAGAGCTCATTAAGGATTATGATATGAGATTGCATTATCACCCAGGAAAGGCTAACGTAGTAGCTGATGCGTTGAGCCGCAAGAGTCATGTAAATACCCTCATGACCGGAGAGTTACCCAAGGAGTTAGCAGAAGACCTTTGCGAGCTGCGTTTGGAGATAGTTCCAAGAGGTTATGTAGCAGCCTTGGAAATTCAGTCTACCTTGATGGATAAGATCAGAGAAGCTCAGAAGACGGACAAGGAGATTGCCGAGATAAAGGAAAGGATGAGTAAAGGAAAAGCCAAGGGATTTCGTGAGGATGAGCACGATACCTTATGGTTGAGGACCGCGTATATGTGCCCAATGATCAGGAGATCAGGAAGTTGATTCTGCAAGAGGCCCATGATTCACCATATTCGATTCACCCAGGAAATACCAAGATGTATCTGGATTTAAAGGACAGTTTCTGGTGGACCGGAATGAAGAAGGATATTGCGGAGTATGTAGCAGTTTGTGATGTATGTCAGAGAGTGAAGGCAGAACACCAGAAGCCAGCAGGATTGCTACAACCATTGCCGATACCCGAATGGAAGTGGGATAAGCTAGGCATGGATTTCATCACGGGATTGCCCAGGACTCGTTCAGGCTATGACTCGATATGGGTTGTAGTTGATCGTTTGATGAAGGTAGCTCATTTCATCCCAGTAAAGACCACTTACACCAGTGCTAAGTTGGCAAAGATATACATGACCAGGATCGTATGTCTGCATGGAGTTCCGAGGACCATTGTATCAGATAGAGGAACCCAGTTTACTTCAAAGTTTTGGAATCAGTTGCATGAAACTTTGGGAACCAGACTAGAGTTCAGTACAGCTTTTCACCCGCAAACAGATGGACAGACGGAAAGAGTCAATCAGATTTTGGAGGACATGCTGAGAGCTTGTGAGCTAGATGATGGATCTAGTTGGGATGATAATTTACCTTATGCAGAGTTCTCTTACAACAACATTTATCAATCCAGTTTGAAATGGCCCCTTTCGAAGCTCTGTACGGAAGGAGGTGCAGGACACCGTTGTTGTGGGATGAAGTTGGAGACCGCCAGTTGTTTGGACCAGATTTGATTAAAGAGTCTGAACAGAAGGTGAAGTTGATTCGCGATAGGCTCAAGGTAGCCCAGTCCAGGCAGAAGAGCTATGCAGATTCTAAATGCAAGGAGACAGTTTACGAAGTCGGAGACCGAGTTTATCTTCGTGTGTCCCCACTTCGAGGAGTTAAGCGTTTTGGAGTTAAGGGAAAGTTAGCGCCACGTTTTGTGGGACCATACAAAGTTTTGGAGCGTATGGGAGAAGTTGCTTACAAGTTGGAATTGCCCGAAGGATTGTCAGGAGTTCACGATGTATTCCATGTTTCTCAGTTGAAGAAGTGCCACGCGGAGATGGCTGATATACCTTTGAGAGATACAGTGCCACTGGAAGCGATTCAGTTGGATAGTGATTTGACCTATGAGGAGAAACCAGTTCAAGATTCTCGAGTTTGCCAGCCGAGTCACCCGCAGCAAGGTTATCAAGTTTTGCAAAGTTCAGTGGAGCCACCATACTGAAGATGAAGCCACTTGGGAGCGAGAGGAAGACCTACGGAAGGATCACCCTCACCTATTTTCTAGCCAACCCGAATCTCGAGGGCGAGATTCATCTTAAGGGGGTAGGTTTGTAACATCCCAAATTTTCAATTTGGAATGTTATACATTAGATCATCATGCATATCATATTTTATTGCATTTCGGTTTGCGATCCTCGAAATTCTAAGCAACTCAAGGACCCACGGAGAGAGTTGGGGATTTCACGATTTTCATATTTGAATTTTATCAAATATCGAAACGAGGATCATTTGTTTTAATTATTTTTCTCTCCAAAAATATTTCATATCAAAATACATGAGAGGGGATAATATGACTTCTCCAAAAATAATGAAATATTGGAGGAAAAATATTAAAAACAAATATATGATTTTATTTCTATTTTATTTGCCTCGGAAAAATATGCATTTTTCAAAATTGCATTTTAGGCCCAAATAAATGTTCATATTGTCCAGCTTATTTTTCGAGGACGGGGAAAATTTATTTTGGGATTTTTTGAGTCCGTTTAGTATTTTTTTCTTTCTTTTTCTGCACGTCCGAATTGTTTAAAAAAAAGTCAAACCGACTCGGGCCGTAACCGGCCAGGACTCCGCCCAGCCGGCCCTCTTAAATAGCGCCGCCCCGAGCCCCCAGCCCACCGAAGCCCGCCGCCACCTAAACCCTAACCCTAGCCTGACCCCGCCGCCGCCGACCCGCCACCCCGCCGCCGTCCCGTCGCCGCCGAGCCCATCCCGCCGCCACCTCGCCGCCTCGCCGGAGATCTCGCCGGACTCGAGGTAGCCGCCGCCGGTTTTTTTCATAAAACCGTTCGGTTAAAAAAAAACCTAGATCCTTTTTTTAGATCGGTACGTCGGTTTTCTCGGTTTAGTTATTTTGCGGTCGTTTGTCCGTACGTTCGTTTTAACGAACGGTTTTCGTCGTTTAACCGCAGACAGCGAACGTTCGTTCGTTAGCCCGTTCGTCAATTTTTTTTCTCGGATTTTTCGCGATTATTTTCGATCGCGATTTTCGTTTTAGTATAACTTTTCGCTCGTTTATCGGAATCAGGCGATTCAAGCGCCTAGAGTTTCGTATCGAAACCCTCTTTCTGTTTAACCAACTCAACAAGTTTTTGCTACTGTAAAATTTGACTTAAGTCCAGAATAGTTAACGGAGCTTGTTTCTTTCGCCGTTTGAGTTTCGTTGCTTCGTTCGATTTGATTCTTTTTGCAAACCGGAGTTCTTAAGTTGAACTTTCTGGTTAGATCTCTTATTTGAGTTTTACCCGTGCACCCTTGCTTGATTGCTTATGTATGTATTGTTTGTTTGCGATAGAGTACCCGGAGTGCGAAGCGTGCTACTACGAGTCTCTAGGTTTCACGGATCATCAGCAAGGCAAGTAACACTTTGATCATACCTCTTTACCACCCAGTTTTATTGCATTAGATCAACCCTCAAACTATTGCATGGTTAGGATCTGTTTAATTGTGGGTTTTGGGAAGTAGATGAGGTAGTACCTATTACCTGTTTTATTATCAAACCCTTGGGAGTTACTTCTACGTTTGCTTATATTGCTATGCTATGCTCGTAGACGTGGATTGGGTTTGAGTGATTACATGACAGATGTGAGATTGTTAATTAATGGTTCAACTTAAGGCGGCAACTTTAATACACATCTGGGTGGATTGAGGCACCTGGGGAACCCAGTGTTGCCTGTTTTTTTGGAAATCCCGGGGTACCGTGTGATTCTCCTATGGACCGCCACCCAGGCTCAAAGGGATCATGAGATTATTCATGCTAGAAACTTCCGTGTGCAGCCACAAGCTATTATGGGCTCTAGCATAGTTGATTAAGTCGTGTGAACTCTTACAGTGGTAGACTAGCAGATGTAGGGGAAAGTAGGTGTAACTGTCTACCCATCGTAAGGTGCTAACGCTTCTGAAAGACTGTGTCTCGGTCATCCGTTTCTCAAACATCATGAAGTGCGAGAAATCCAACGGAGGAGATCGAGTCTTGTGGGGAAAAGTGCGCAAACCTCTGCAGAGTGTACAATCTAATCATGGTTAGCCGTGTCCCCGGTTATGGACATCTTGAGTATCTAGTTCTTGGATTATCATGTGAATCTCATCATGTTACTTAATTAAATTTGTTGGGTTTAATGAAGATTGCTTAATTGGGATTGAGTTGGGTGAACCTTCTCAATGTTTAACAACCACCATAATAGTTAAATAAAATTTATTCCTTTGTTGTAGGGAAAAATTGGCTTTTCGCAAAATTGTAACCATAGAGCTTTCCACCAGCCAAATATGCATGTAGTGTTAGCATTATTCTGCTCATTACTCTCTATGTGTTACTTTGCCAGCATATTCCATGTGCTGACCCGTTTTCGGGCTGCAACGTTCATGTTGCAGACTTTTCAGATGACGAGTAAGGTGTCACAGGTCGTGGTCTTACACTTGTGATGCCGTTGGAGTTGATGGACTCACTTTATCTTCCAAGCCTTCCGCTGTTATCGTATAGATGGCCTTAAGCCATATTTATTGTAATAAGTTCTCTCTTGAGACTATTCGATGTAATAAGTGTGTGATTGCTACTCTGTTATAAATCCTTCAAGTACTGTGCGTGTCAGCATTATCGATGCACAGAGACTAGACTGTTTGAGGTCTGGTCGCTACACACGATGCGGATGAAGGAAACCCTCCCCATTTCTTGCACTATTTCTATTGTCCCAAATATGCCATATATCCACGGCAAAAAACATAGCTTGCAGGTCACATGCATTGTCTATCCAATCCAACAACCATTGTCAAATATTAAGGAACATCTTTAATTTTATAGATATATGAATGGATGTTTTCAGGTCAGCCCAGATTTCTCTAACATAATGACAATGAAAGAAGCAGTGTTCCACCGTTTCAAATCTATAGCAAAAAGGGCACTCGTACCTAGTTTGGATTTGGAGTTGTTCTCCAGTAGGTAGACAATTATGAGCCATTCTCCATAAGATATTTTTCATCCTCCGAGGGCATTGTATTTTCCATAGCTTCGTCCATGTATTTTTTGTTTCCTCCAGATTAGAGGAAGATCCTTTACCAGTCACGCTACATTTTTGCCAGAAAGCTATAGATCTCGCAAGGTTGTACCCAGATCGAACAGTGTAGATGCCCCCCTTTGTGTATGGCCATGAAGCAAAGTCAGAGCATCCTTCTGAACTTAGAGGGATCTTCAGAATCTTAACTGCTAGGTCTTCCGGAAACATTTTATTAGCTTCCTCTTCATTCCAATATTTACCATCTGTTGAGATCAAATGGTCTACAGTCCAATCCTCTTCCACCTGGACGTTGGTACATGGCATTCCCAGAAATGCATCTGGGATCCAATTATCCTTAATCAACGAGATTTGCTTACCATCTCCCACACGCCATAACAAGCCCTTTTGCAGCAGTTTCTTACCATACATTATGCTACGCCAAGTATAGGAAGCTGATCTTGGGCATCCTGATCTCCAGACATCCCCATGTGGGAAATATCTCCCTTTTAGGACCTTAAAGCATAAGGAACTGGGATCAACTAGGAGCCTCCAACATTGCTTTGCAAGCATGGCCTGATTAAAGAGCATCAAATCCCTAAACCCCATTCCCCCGAGATATTTAGGTGTGGATAACCAATCCCATGACCTCCAATGAATTTTCTTCTTCCCATCTTCCATTCCCCACCAAAAGTTGGAGATAGGTCTTCGCATGTTGTCACATACCATTGCTGGTATTTGAAAGCAACTCATCAGATATGTTGGGATGGCTTGCACCACTGACTTCAGCAACACTTCCTTGCCTGATCTGGATAACGGTCTGTCACTGCAACCGTTTAGTCTCTCCCAAAGCCTTCTAGTGAGAAAATTAAAGCTGCTCGTAGGGGAACGTCCCACCCAGGAAGGCATGCCTAGATAAGTGGCCTGTAGTGATTCATCATGTTCTCCCAGCTTGTTCTTTATTCGATCCTTCACCTGGTTATCACAATGAGGTCCAAAGAAGATGGAAGACTTCTGCAAGTTGAACTTCTGACCTGATCCGTTGCAATATGTTTGGAGAGTAATCTTAAGATTATATGTGCTTTTATCATCACCCTTCACAAAAAAGACGCTATCGTCTGCAAATAACAAGTGAGATATAGGGGGGCCTTCTCTTCCATTTCGAATTCCTTTGATATATCCAGCTGCTTATTTTTTCTGTAAAAGACAAGATAGACCTTCAGCACACAGTAGAAATAAATATGGACTTATTGGATCGCCCTGGCGTATGCCTCTAGTTGGAATAAAGGGATCAGTTAAGTTTCCATTAACTTTAGCCGCATTCTCACAGAAGTCACACATCTCATCACAGTATCTATCCAAGAAGCATTAAAGCCCAATTTTGCAAGAACCCCTTTCAAATACGCCCACTCAACTCTATCATAGGCTTTAGTCATTTCAATCTTTAGAGCATAAAAACGGAATTTAGACCTTTGTTTTTTAATAGAGTGGAGGCATTCGTAGGCAATTAACACATTATCTGTGATGAGTCTCCCCGGGACAAAGACACTTTGCTGCTCTAAAATAATCTCAGGCAAAATAGTTTTTAATCGATTTGCAAGTACTTTAGATGCTATCTTGTATATCACATTACACAGGTAATTGGTCTGAAATTGGACAAGGAATCAGGATTGTTCACCTTGGGGATTAGAACAATGATGGAGTCATTGAAGCCTTCAGGAATATCATCCCCAGACAAGAAACCCCTTACTGCTGCACAAATGTCTTGCTGCAATAGATCCCAGTGCTTTTGATAAAAGATGGCTGGGAAGCCATCCGGCACAGGGGTCTTCGTAGGTCCCATTTGGAACAGTGCAGATTTAATCTCCTCATTTGTGTATTCCCGGCTTAGTGCCTCATTCATATGAGCGTTCACTTTGATAGGGATGGCTTCTAAAATTGCCTCCATAGAAGAGCATGGTTCAGCTGAGAAAAGGTTCAGGTAGAAATCATGAACTATGCTCTGAATGCCCTTTTGATCTACACATATGGAACCATCAGCTTTACGCAACGAATTTATTCTATTAGCCCTTCTCCTTGCAGAGGCTCTTGCATGAAAAAAGGAAGTATTTCTATCCCCTTCCTTGAGCCACTCTATTCTTGACCTCTGTCGGGCCATTATTTCCTCTCTTTCGAACATTTCACACAATTTTCTTTCAACCTCTTTCTCCTCACGTGGAGAACCAAAACCGTTGTTGCTCCTCGGAGAGTGGATAATCCTTTCTCCAGCTTCTTAATCTCCTTCCTTATAGACCCGAAAGAGTCTCTACACCAGCTTTGCAATGATTTTGACATTATATACAGAGCATTCCATGTATTACTAAGTTATGGTGGGCCTTCAATGGAAGTATACCACTTCTCCTCCACCATCTCGAAGTAATCTGGTGCCCTCATCCAAGCCGCTTCAAATCTGAAGTTGTTCTGGATTGATTGGTGGTTTTGCAGCAATCCTCCCTTGGCAATGGAAATTAGAATAGCATAGTGATTTGAGGAAGAGGTAATGATATTTTCCACAGTGCACCCATCAAATATATGCAAGAATTCACCATTTGCAACTGCTCTATCAAGTCTTAACTCTGAGATTGTTGCTGTCAGCTTGTTTGTTCGACCATGTGAATTTAGGTCCAGAAAAACCCATATCGATCAATCCACAATCATCCAAACAATCCCTAAAGAGTGTCATATGGTTCTCATCTCTATCTTTGGTGCCCAGATGTTCATCTCCACTCAGGGCTTCATTGAAGTCCCCTGCACATAACCATGGGCCTCTCCAGTGCGTTCGTAGGAAGCGCATTCTATCCCAGAACAGATGTCTTAACTCCCTTTTTGGTTCCCCATAAACTAAGGTGGTTCTCCATTCATCTCCACTTTCTGTCGTCACTAATACGTCAATCAATTGCCTGGAGAAGGCACGAAGAGAAACTCTCAAAGAGGAAGACCAATACAGAGCCAAACCACCGCTCAAACCATCAGTGCTAACCGCAAAGGAACCCGAGAAGCCTAAGGACCACATGAGCTTCCGAGCTCTGTTATCCCTCATCTTCGTTTGAGGTAGGAAGAGGAGGGAGGGACGATGTTTTCTGACGAGCCACCGCAACTCGCCAACTGCCGCGTCCATCCCAAGACCGCGACAGTTCCAGCACAAGAAATTCATTGCGTGTGGCGGGGCTGCGCCTCGACAGCCACCGCCTGATCCGCCGATCCTGAGAAAAACATGGTGAACTCATTCTTCAACTTCTTATGAGAATCACTATATTCGTCCTCATTGGACAGACCCAGATTTGGACATGAGTCACTTGGATTCTGATTGTTCTCTCTGATCACAACAGCCAAGTTGTTAGTGTCATGAATCCCATTCCCACCAGTATTTTCGAATGTTCCTTTAGTTCTGGAGACCTTGATTTGTTTCCTTTTATGCCCACTAACCCGTGCAGAAGAAAGCTGAGTTGGAACTAATTCTTTGCTAATAAAATTTTGTTCCACTTTGTCCTTCATCTTCTCCCTCTGCACTCCCTGCTTCATAGAAGATATGACCTCCTCTTGGAACTCTGCATCTTCAGACATTTTATCACTAGCCATGGCTTTAGTTGGAGCCTGCCCATCTCTCCCTTTGTCTTCATAGCGTGAGCTCCTGCCACTGGATTGTGAACTTTGTCCCGATTTTGAAACTGAAAAGGACTTCTTTCTGTCATCCTTGATGTGGCACCCCGATCCGCATGGAGCAGGGGGCCTTCGCACGTCAGCCCAGGATAACACCTGACGCACGACAGGTCCATAATACAGCATTCCAGGTACAATAATATTCATCAAACATGTATATGAGATTACATCCTTGATGAATACAACCATCTGGCATAGCCCCACGGCTATTTGAATGGCAGCGGAAGTCTATTAAAAAGGCGGCGGAAGTCTTGGTTTGGCAGCATAACAACTCTGGCTGGGCTCCACAACTCACAGGACTGGCAAGGTTATGTCCTAGCACGACGGATCAAGCGAACAATTCGGGTATGACCTACAAAACTGGCATGACACGCCAGGTCAGTACATTGAATGTACTTGCAAGACAACCAAATACATAGCATCCAAACAAGCAGAAGACAAAGCGAGAACCGAGCGCATGCAACAGCCTATCCCACCTCAATTACTAAACATGGCACGATAAAAATCAACTAAGCATGAACAATATCATAGCATCCACTAACATGACAATGACATGGCATATTAAAACATGCTTCTACATGGCAATGGCAAGACATAGCATATCATCTCAATCATGGCATAATTTAACATATAAATCAAAGCATGGCATGGCATCATGAAACTATGCTGAAAATAAACTACCAATAATATCCAATGCAGACATAGCATGTTAACTCCATGTAATCGTCTTCTGTTCTGCCTTGGTTTTTAAATGCAACATATTACCCATGCGATGCAACCAAACTTGTGCACCGAGTCCCTCGGACTCTCTTACCAACGGGTTGCCTCGCAACCGAACGGCGATCTTTCCGGCGATCACAACCACGACCACACTTGGTCTAACTCTCATCGAGACCTTGTCTCGTGATCATATCAAACCATCGTCGTGACTTCTCACGACTATCTCATAGTCCAAGTCACCATATTTTTGTTATCACATATTTATTTACCAACTTAATTATTTCAGGTTTATCCTCCATTTCGACCAAGACCTGATAGTGGGACCTACTACGAATCGTTGCTATCGATAGACTTTATACACTCTGCAAAGGTAGCACACTGTACCCACACCATGGAACCCATGGCCTCGTCATCCCATTCGGGTGGACCAACGGCATTCCGACGAAACCAACCTACTGCCATGACGCTCTCCCGGCCACTCCGACCCAATCCCCAACGGGCTGGTCCTGGGTGGCCCCGTGTCTACCAAAGACACCCCGACCACCGTCGTGGTCAACTCCCACTCGGGGACACTCCCACTCGGGGGCTGGTACCAAAAATATCAAAAACGAGCACACAAGGTTATGTCCGCTTACCTGATCAGGGTAAGCACGCCCATAACCTTCCCTAGTGGGAGGCACCGGCGAGAGGTCACGACAATAGCTCGCATTAAGGCCTTCCCACAAAGGCAAATGTGGCTGCACTGAAAAAGTTCGATTTGGTGGCACTATGCCTCGATCCCATCGATGACGGAGGAGGTTTGTTATTATTAAGTCATTTTATTTCCTTCTCCATCATCATGAACATATTTAACATGAGTGCAACATGCCGCATACAAATGCACGAACAAAATATTGAACTCCTCAAGTGCACAACCATAACATAAAGGACACGACAATAGTATATCAACGGTGCATTACAATCCTCATAACAGCTTATAACGATGACATGCAAATAAAGTAGAGTAGTGGCATGGCATTATTAATAATAACATTCTAATTAACATGGCAAAGGTACCATGAAACACAAGCATGCAAGATAGGCATAAAGAAATAACTGCCGATGAAAACGATATAAAACAACTGCAACTACACACACACACAAGGTGCAAGCAAAGTCAACATGCAAGTTCGGGGCTCATGATAAGAGGTTGGCTTGCCTGGGGGTCGACAAATACTCCGGGAAGAAGTGCGAAATGATCGCGAAAAGATTTGCCGGAAACAGTTCCTTCTCGGAGGGGGCTGTTTATGGGCAAGGGCAAAAAGGTCATTTTCACTGTGTGAAAATATTATGAAAATGACATCTACGGAACGGGCTCGACGAAACGAAGATGTGGGCTTTGGATTCACCTCATTTGGAGTTGTGGGTAAAAAGATATGACCGTTTAACTATCAGGGACCAATCTGTAAAGAAAATCATTACAAACGGGGCCCTAGCAGAAAAACAGATCGCGTCTTTCTCAGAAATACGCTTTCCAGAAAGGAAAGCACATTCTAACCCGAAGAAGAGGAAGAATACGCTTTCGGTGATTGAATGCGCATTATCCAGCAATACGCTTTCGCGTGGGGAAAACGACTTCGCGCCTGGGGCGTGTCCACTTATCCAACGTGGCGCTCCCCGTCTCGCCGACAGGTGGGGCCCAAAGGCAGGGTCAATGCGGGCGGGGCCTGCCTGGCCTTCTTCTTCCTCATGCTCGGGGTCGAGCGAGGCATCGGGAGGGGATCGCCCCGACGGCGATCGCCGGCGCGTCCGGCCACCTCTCGCGATGGCCGACCTACCCACGAGCTCAGGAGAACGAGGCGCATCTCCTGGTGGGCTCGGTTGCCGGCGAGGAGCGCGGGAGAAGAAGCAGCAGGGCACGCGGCGGAGAGGGGCTTCGGGCTCTGGTGGGCATGGGGTTCTGGTGGGGGAAGCGGAGGGGCGGCGAGCCAGGAAGGATCGACGGGGAGTGGCGCGTCCATCCATGGGCTCAGACTGGGCAGGGGACGTCCGGAGAGAGAGAATGGCCGAGGGGGATCGGCGGCGGCCATTCGGCCATGGAGGGGGATGTGGAGCTCCGAGGCGAGTGGGGAGGCTTTGAGAGGCGTTGTGGCTGCGGAAGAGCTCGAGGGCTCTACTTATAGCCGCGGGAGAGCTCGGGAAGGGGGGGGGGCGAGGTGGCACGTGGCGTGCGACGTGTCCATGCGCCGGCGAGGGCGCAGGCGCGGCCAAGGCTCACGGGGAGGCATGGGAAGGCGACGAGGGGGATCAAGACGAACGCCAGAGGGTCACGGAGACGAGGAAGGCGTGCGGACGAACGGAGGAAGAAGACATCGGCGAGGAAGACGACGATGCACAGGAGCGCACTATTCTGGTCGTTGGCACGGCTCTCCGGAGAAGAAAACGAAGGGGGGCAGCGGTCCAGAGGGAATACGACGACGAGGGGGGGCTACTGGACATTAATGGCGAGGCCAGAGGCGGTCGGGGCAGCGATGCCGACGACCACAGTGACTAGACCACCGTTTTGGCTGGTTACACGCGTGGTCACCACTGGCATGGCACGCTCTGGGGTTTTAACTGATGTAAATTCATGTCTACCGCGTAGTCCTTCCAGCGTGGAGTGTTACCATGGTGAAAGATCGGGCATAGACAAATGGAGATGAGTGAAACAAGCTCCACAAGTTTGCTGTTGCAAACTTGGCAACATCGTAGAGATTAAACCAGAGAGGGTAAATGGTAAACTTGATGTCCGGGAGGCTTGGGGTAGAAAGGACTACGGTCCTGGGAGTTTTGAGGTAAAATGGACAACTATTTACCATAGTTGCTGTACAACCACCAAAACTGACCCAGAAACTTAATCATGATGAAACACTCACTAGGAGTGATGGATTGGGCTATAACTTGGCAAAGCCTGATGATTTGAACATACCATGATGCTGTAAAAAGTTCATACCAAATGGACTCACCAAAATGGTACTTCCTTCACAGCTATCATTTCTGTCCAAAAACTTCAGAAACATCCTCAGGGCAATTGGTCAAGTGAAATGAGCCACAATCTTGTGGAGATAGGTTATATGAGTAGGAGAAGGCCTGGAAAAATTATCAGCCATAATGGAGCAAGATAAAATACACTTGCTTCACAAACTGAAAATTTGGACAGAAAACAAGAATTGCTCCTGTGCTCACATAGTTCAATGAAATGAACTGAATTTGGGTGAAGGATAATGATTTGAGATACTTGAGAGGATGGAAAAGTTTCATCCCATTTGGAAACACTATGAAGGTACTTCCTTCACAAACTTGTGTTCTGGTCAGAAACTTTGAAAAATTGCATAGGGAGCTAGGGTGAATGGATTAAGCTCATCTTTGGTATCCATGGGTTATTTAACAATGTTAAACACCCTGCCAAATTCCAGCTCAATTGGACTGAGCAATAAAGCACTTCCTTTGCAAAATTTCAGAGAAGGCAGAAACTTGCATTGGATCATGTGCCAAATTTTCAACTGTGGAATCATGATATTAGGATGGAACTAGTGATTATATAGCAAGGACAAGCTCCACAATTTATGTGGGAATTTTCTCTGCTATAAAAATAGTAGTTCCTTTGGAAATTGGCAGAAATGCAATATTGGCATTAAATAGGAAAAGGCAATTTTCCTTATTTAATTATGGCCAATATACTTGCCAGAGCTTGGATTAGGCATAAGCATCAACTCCACCAATTCTCATGAATTTAGGAGATGGCTAGATATGCCTTTGGATTTTATTCCTCAGAAAGGCAAGAAAAGGAATAAATCATAATTCAAAAATATTGCATTGGACTTAGCAATATTTTTGCATATCCAAGGTTAAGAAAGATAGGATGATCTCTGGGATCAATTGGGAGGATCAACAGAACAAGGAAAATGGTGGCTCCTTTGTAATCACAAGGGCATATCCAAATTCCAAAAATTTGGAATTAGGGTTTAAGAGGAATTGAGCTGATGCAAATGAGGTCTTGCCCACTGAAAAAGACATGAGCAGGATTTTGAAAGGTTGGAAATGACAAAATTTTCTCTGGGTCATCCAGCAACTCAGGAGAAAATTTTGAAAATGAGTGCAAGGAGAGAATAACAGCACAAAAATTGCTAACCCAATTTTGGGGCTGTTACACTTGACGCATAATCTGTCAGCATTCCATGGCAATTTACCCTCTTCGTCCCTTTCAGAGGGTGATGGGCACTCCATTGAAGAGTGCCCCAAGAGACCACATGAGAAACAATAATGTGGTATTCTCTCATACACCACCTCGTAGATGTCAAGCTGCTTGTGCTTCATGGAGTAGGCTGTGACCCATCTTAATAATGGTTTAGTGATGTCCACGGTTACTCTGACTCGAAGACAGTTGCCCCAGGCTCTGCCTTCACTATCCACATCAACACTCTCCACCTTTCCTAGCTTAGCTCCAAGAGTCTTCCCCCAATGCTCATTCAACAGTTCAAATCTTGGGTTTTTTATACGAGCCCATACTGTGCTTGAGTTGACATGATGTGTTTCAAACCCACTAGAAGTGAGGTGGTACAATTTTAACTCCAATCATGCAGGTATATGCTTTTGAAGAAGAGAAATTAGCAGAACCCCTATAAATAGCTCTAGGTGTCATTACAATCCTTGTATTCAGATGATCTAACCTCCTTAGAAATGATCTCAAGTTACTGGAATTCCTCGTAAGCTTGTGTAGATAGGGGCAGGTGAAACGGGTCTTCCAAATATTCCAAGTTGGTAGCTTCCTCATAAGCTTGTGTAGACAAGGGCAGGTGAAACAGGTCTTCCAAATATTCCAAGTTGGTAGCTTCCTGAACTGATAATAGAGTATTCTTTGTGAAAGAGAATAAGTGAGGCAGGCTATGAAATAGACATGTAGAGTGCCATTGATCAGTCCAGAATAGAGTAGACTTCCCATCACCAATATTGCATATGGCCATGGATTTGAATAAGTCAAGCAACTTCAAATTTGCCTTCCACCAAAAAGATCCAATCATGTTTTGACCAGGCAACATGCCATTACTATAATAAGTTTCCCAAGTCAAATTTACCCATAGAATGTTGTGTTTGTTGAAGAATTTGTGCAAGTTTTTTTTGCAGAAGAGTGGTGTACATGCTAGTGTGATTATTAGTTTTGAAACTATTACTAACTATGCGTTAATGATGCTACCATATGTTTGATGATGTAAACCTGTAATGTGGTAATGTCTTAGCCAAGCTCTAGGCTGACGGTTCCATGTTATATAATGGGAATAAACCCAAAAGACAAAACTGGTGATCAGAGAGATACGTAAAGAAAAGACCCAGCCCTATACGCCCCTGTATCCTCCAGTCTGATGTCTTGACGAGGTATCCCCCCCTTAGTTTTCCCTTGGCGAAGAAGACTAGGGTTTGCTGTCCTCCGGTGGCTCCGCTGACCGAGAGTTTTGTTGTTGATCACTGCTGCAAAGCTGGGATCTATATATTGTCCTTTGGCGGTTACGCTGGTCGGAGTTCTCGTATTAATCATTGATGCAAAGCTGGGATCTACAGACCTCTGAGTGATTTGCTGACGGGGAGTTTCTTCGATGTCGATTACTGTATACACGACATAGTCGACAATGAAACTCATGTGTTGGAACTGTTATGGTATGGCTTGCACGAAGGTAGTTAGAGCGCTCCTGGACATCCATAAGCAATGGGGACCAGATGTGGTTTTCCTGTCTGAAACACATCTGAACACAATTAAGGCAGAAAAATTGAGGAAAAAACTTAAGATGGGCAAGGTTGAAGTTCATGAGAGTGCACGTGCAAGCGGTGGCTTGCTCCTGTTTTGGCGTAACCCGATTACCATCCAGGGACAAGAGCAAAAATTTCATTGATGTGCTAGTGGGCAGCTCATCGGAGGAGACGTGGAGATTTACGGGCTTCTATGGGGAGCCAAAGTGGAAAGATAAGCACCTGTCTTGTGGCTTTCTTCGTACTCTCTATCTGCATATCCGTGTACTGTGGCTAGTTGCAGGTGATTTTAATGAGATACTATATTCTCATGAAAAGGAGGGAGGGGCGCCACGTCCGATGAGTATGATGGAGAGATTCAGATATGCTCTAGTAGAATGTGAGTTGGAAGATATGGGGTTCTCAAGAGATCAATGCACTTGGCGAAGGAGGAGGTTGTGGGAACATCTCGATAGGGATTGTGTGTAATGGGCAATTTCATGGTTTCTTTCCGCATGCTAAGGTGATCAACGCAGCGCACACAAAATTTGACCATGGACCGATCTTCATGGACACAAAGGGCGATGTGTAGGGTGACCAACATCACGTGTATGTGAAGAAATTTGAGGCGAGGTGGCTACAAGAGGAGAATATTATGCAGCTAGTAACAGATGCATGGGAGCACACAGATCCTGCGACATCTTTGTCAGCGCGTACGACAACAGTTCATGCAGTCATGCATGACTGGGATAGGGAGAACCTGAAGGCGCCTAATCGCCGCCTAAAAGATCTCAAGGCTGAGTCGGAATAGCTGCGGTTGGGCCCCCTCACTAACGAGGCAGCGAACAGGCAGCGGCAACTACTCATTTAAATAGTGGAGAACTTGTAAAAGGAAGAAATTTATTGGGTACAGCGGAGTCGTGCGAACCGGCTGAAGTTTGGTGATAGGAATACCAATTTCTTTAACAATTTTGCAACAACTCGTAAGAAGAGGAATCATATCAAGAAACTGTTGGATAAACAGGAGTTTGGAGAGAAGATAATGAGTCGATGAGTAGCTTGATTAGCGAATACTTTCAGAACCTTTTCTCTTTAGAGGTTAATGTACCAAACGAGGATGTTTTAAATAAAGTAAAAAACTATGTTCCAAGCTATACGAATGAGTCTGTGCTTGCTCCTTATACCGAGGAAGAAGTCAAAAAAGCATTATTCAGTATAGGTGATTTGAAGGCTTCGGGTCCGGACGGTCTACATGCCATCTTCTACAAGAAATTTTGGCCGGTCCTTGGAGGAGATTTGGTGAAGGAAGTGCTTGAGGCTGTTAATACCGGAGTCATTCCGGATGGGTGGAATTCCACAACGATTGTACTCATTCCAAAAGTGGACAATCTGGAGAAGATTTCAGAATTCAGGCCCATCGGTTTATGCAACATGGGGTAATCTCAAAGATGTTGGCAATGAGACTAAAGGTACTACTGCCTGACATTATAAGTGAGACTCAAAGTGCTTTTGTTCCTGGACGTATCATCACCGACAATGTTATAGTGGCATATAAGTGCTTACACACAATGAAAAAAGAAAAAAAAAGAAAGTTTGGGAGTTGTGCTGTTAAATTGGATATGCACAAAGCCTACGACCATGTTGAACGGGTTTTTCTGGAGGCTCTTCTTGGGAAGTTTGGTTTTGATCCTAGATGGATCAAATTAGTAATGTCATGTGTGAGATCAGTGGAGTACAAGGTACGGTTTAATTCAAATGAGACCCTTCCTTTTTCACCGACCAGAGGGTTGAGGCAAGGAGATCCCCTATCACCCTACCTCTTCCTATTTTGTGCCGAAGGTTTATCGGCTTTGATTGCTCATGAAGAGTCAGTGGGTGCATTAAATGGTGTTCAGGTGTGTGGAGATTCCCTAACAATTCCCCATTTACTATTCGCTGACGATTCTCTTATCCTAATGAGAGCAGATTCTGCAAATGCTACATCTCTTAAACGGCTATTGGACGACTATTGTGCGGTATCCGGGGAATGGTAAGCGAGGCCAAGTGCTCAACATTTTCTATCAAAATACAGATATGGAAGTGAAGGCTCAAGTATGTCAGACCTTGAATATAATGACGGAATCCCTCTTAGACAAATACCTACGACTACCTTCCATGATTGGGGTAGACAGGGTTGATTGTTTCAAACATATCATTGAAAGAATTCTGGCAATGGTCAATGGATGGAAGGAAAGAGCCCTCTCTTATGGGGGTAAGGAAGCTTTGTTGAAAGTGGTGGCCCAAGCCATCCCAACATATACGATGGGTGCTTTCAAATCCCAAAAAAAAATCTGCAAGGGGATCACTGATGCAATGTCGTAATATTGGTGGGGTGATGAGGAGAACCAGCGAAGGATGCATTGGTTTGCATGGTGGAAAACGTGTGTGCCAAAAGAGAGAGGTGGTATGGGATTCAGAGATGTGCATAGTTTTAATCTAGCAATGCTAGCCAAGCAATGTTAATGCCTTGTCATGAGACCATGCCAAGTTTCATGATATTCAGACGAGTTTGGAATTTACAGGAATTTAAAAACCAGGTTTCTCAATGTTTCCGGCCGAGCCACAACGCCCAGATGTTTGAAATTTATTCTCATTTCTTGCATGGGACCTAAACATTCACCCAAGGACACATATATGATTTTCAACCCATCTTTGGCGCGCTCAAGCATGTATATGTAGCTCAAATTTTAATTATGCACATTAAATGCCTAGAAAACTCAAATAATGTATAAAAAAAGGCAAAACGAACCCTAAATAATTCTAAAATTTAGCATGGAACTACTATTGGTCTATGTTGCCTCTATAAAAAAATCAAGGTGGGAAGAGGCAGCGTATGTTGTTTCGCACACAGAGGTGACATGTTCCCTCTCGGAACCACGGGCATTCTTGAGAGAAGCTCCGGCTTGCAAGAAGCTTATGCCAAAACTTGTCCCAAATCAGACGAATTTTTTACCACAGCATGTTTGTGCCATGTCATGAGACCATGGCAAAGTTTCATGATTTTCAGGCGAGTTTTGGATTTACAGGAATTTAAAAACCAAATTTCTCAATGTTTCCGACTAAGCCACGACGCCCAGATGTTTGAAATTCATTCTCATTTCTTGCATGGGACCTAAACATTCACTCAAGAACACACATATGATTTTTCAACCAGCTTTGGTGCACTGGAGCATGTGCATGTAGTTCAAATTTGAATTATGCACATTAAATGCCTATAAAACTCAATTAATGTATAGAAAAGGCCAGCCGAATCCGTATTAATTCAAAAAAAATAGCACGACACTCCTATTGGTCTATGTTGCCTCTGTAAAAAATCAAGGTGGGAAGAGGCGGTCTCTGTCGTTTCGCACACACAGGTGACACGTCCCCTCTCGGAACCATGAGGCTTCTTGAGAGAATCTCCATTTTGTAAGAAGCTCATATCAAAACTTGTCCCAAATTGGACAAATTTTTCATCACATCATGTTGTTGCCATTTCATGATACCATGCCAAGTTTTGTGATTTTCAGGCGATTTTTGGATTTACAGGAATTTAAAAACCAAGTATCTCAATGATTTCGGCCGAGCGACGATGTCGAGGTGTTTGAAATTCATTCTCATTTCTTGCATGGGACCTAAACATTCACCCAAGGACACATATATGATTTTTCAACTCATTTCGGTGCACTGGAGCATGTGCTTGTAGTTCAAATTTGAATTACGCACATTAAATGCCTAGAAACTCAATTAATGTATAAAACAGGCCAAACGAACCCTGAATAATTCCAAATTTTAACACGACACTCATATAGTTGCATGTTCACTGCAGATAAATGTTCTAGCAATTCAAACACCGTTCTTTCCCTTCGTAACACCATTTTGTCTTTCAAATCAGAATAAAAAATCAGGTACACGACAAAAAGTTTATTAGCAAGAATCGTGTGCGATGCGACATAAAATATCTCGGCACACCATCTTGTATGGATTACGCCAGAAGATTTTTCATCTACTATCCACCGCCCGCGCTTCAACCACACTTGCGCGCCCGTTTCTCATGGCACCAAGCGAAAATTTTCGGCAACCGTGGAAATATCTAGCTCCCCGCCCCTCCCCCCGACCAAAAGCCACATTTCAACTATTCCTACTTCCTTTCCAAGTTTAAACTTTCACTGCTTACTCGCAGCGCCGCCTCCTCGCCGGTGACCCTTCTTCTTGCTGCACGTCGTCGTCGATATAGTCAGGTAATCCACACCCCATCCTCCTCCTCCTACTCCATCCCACATGCCCCAACCGACGGCGCGACACCTTCCCCCAAAATTACTGCCCCGTCCTCCAAATAAGCGCCGCCCACAACCATTTTGCACGCAGTATAGCGAGCAACTCAGGAGCATCTGGCAGCGGAGAAGCAAATCATGGCTGCACGCGTGGATGAGGTCGTGATGGCTGCCATGCGTGCCGACTGCCTGATCTTGGGGGAGCACCTCGCCTTCGAGGCCACCATCGCCGGTGCCACGCGGTTGACTACTTTAAAATACAATTCACGGTGTTTTCTCAAGTCCACTGCCGGTGCCTTCTAGTGAATTGTCCCCTGTAAAGTTAATATGCAATCTGATCTTCTAAAATGTAATGTTTAGTTAATAGTTTGGTCCAACAATTGCTACATTTCCTAGTAGTCATCAGGCATTCTTGGTTTGGTTAACTGTCTTATCTTCTGTAGTGTGGTGCTCAGTTAACTATTTGGTTCATTTGTTCTGCTGTCCAGTTAACTATTTGGTTCAATTATGAAATCTGATGTTCATTCGTTGTGGGTACAGTTTTGTACTGTTATGCATGTGAGAAATAAATCAAATTTGGTTGTACTAAATACACGAGAAACATATACAATTGCTCTATTTCCAAGTTATTTAGCAAGTTCTGTGTTATCCTTGGGTCTTAATAGTGTTCGGCGTTGGTGTGTAGCGGCTTGGTTGCTCTGTGATTTGCCTCATCTCCATTGGCATGGGGTTCGTCTAGATCGAGCATGTATCGTAGTATGCACGATGGGTGTGTTTTGTGGATGTGGTTGCTAATCCTTGTGATTGACGTTGTAGTGGCCGAAAGGCTTGTATTCGACTTATTTGCCTCTTCTTCTATCAATATATGATAAGCATGCTTGTGCGTATTCTAAAAAAAAGTTTTTGGTTGACTGGCTTTTTCATGTGGCTCAAATTAATCTGCTAAATGTGCAACGTGTTCATTTTTCATCAACATATTTTACTGATAGTATGCCAACCCTCACTTAACCTGATCAATAACAACCTTATATTGTAGGGAAACAATGGGAGGCATTGAGGTTTACCATCGAGGTTTGCACATGCATGGTCCTTTGGCTAATAGCACATTATTGTGCAGTTACAGGAATCATTCTAATGTTTAGGTTTTTAACAATTTGGTCTTACACATGTAGGTCCTGCTGTCAGAGGTTTAGACCCACTGTTTGACCTATTTTGCATATAAGGAAATGAGATGTCCATGAATATCAGTCAAGTCAAGAAACTCAGAAAGATTGTTAGGATAAAGAAACTTGCGACGAATAACAACAAGATCTTTGTTTGCACAATGAAGAAGACATTAGTCAACTATAGGATGGTACTAACTCTTTTACCTTGTTTTTCCCCTTGTGCCATTTCAAAATTTATTACACCTATTTATGCATATATTTGTTTTCAATACTTTCCAAAGCAGTTCACCGATGATTACCTCTCAAACCACTTGCATGGTCAAGAGGCGAGGAAGGTATTCATTCAGCACCCACGGTAAAATATTGAAGTCTTCCTCAAGAGGACGAAGGTTGGGCGGGCAATTATCCATAGCCACTGGCCTAAAGTTGCAAGGACATTCAACATCACTGAAGGCTCAATATTCGCCTTCGGCTTTTGCAGTTTCCCAGATGAGATTCATCTGTCTATTTACCGTGTATGATGCTACTTTTCAAAGGTTTTCGATGTTGCATGTGAAACTTGCTGTTGTTGTGTAATGGCGTAGCTAGCTATATGCCTATATGGTGTAACCGAGTGCTGAAGCTATCTGATGTATTTCAATTATGAAATCCTAGTTTCTGTAATACGGATATGAAATATATGGTGTGTTTTATAAGAAATGTCAATTTGATTACTAAATGGATTATCAATGTAGGCCAATTAGCCTGCTTATTGGGGTTTTGTATTGCTGACGGTTTCTCAGACAACACCGTGGGCAATGAACGCAAACAACCCACACGGTTTCTAGAAAGTAGGCGTATTAGAGCAATGAAGAATAACACATGACTTCAGCCAGAGAATGCTACTTCTTGAGCTTGCATTGGTTTCTCCCTTAAAGAGGAAATGGTGATGCAACAAAGTAGAGATAAGTATTTCCCTCAATTAAGAACGAAGGTATCAATCCAGTAACAGGAACACACAAGTCTCCAATGATAGCACCTACACAAACAAACAAATACTTGCACCCAATGCGATAAAGGGGTTGTCAATCCCTTCACGGTAACTTGCAAGGATGAGATCTGATAGAGATAGATATAATAGATAAGTAAATTGCAAATAAAATAAAAGTAAATAAATTGCAGCAACGTATTTTTGTGTTTTTGATTTTATAGATTTGAAAATAATATGATAAAAGATAAGACTCGGGGGCCATAGTTTTTACTAGAGGCTTCTCTCTTGAAAGAAAACATACGGTGGGTAAACAAATTATTATTGAGCAATTCATAGAAAGCGAATAATTATGTAGATATCCAATGCAATGATCATGTATATAAGCATCACGTCCGAGACAAGTAGACCGACTCCTGCCTGCATCTAGTACTATTACTCCACACATCGACCGCTATCCAGCATGCATCTAGTGTATTAAGTTAACAAGAACGAAGTAACGCCTTAAGCAAGATGACATGATGTAGAGGGATAGATCCAATCAATATGAATAAACCCCATATTTGTATACTTAATGGCAACAATACAAATACGTGTCATGTCCCCTTCTGCCACTGGAATTGAGCACCGCAAGATTGAACCCATTACAAAGCACCTCTCCCATTGCAAGAAAAAACAATCTAGCTGGCCAAACCAAATCAATAGATCGGATAGAAATACAAAGATATAAAAATCATGCATAAAAGAGTTCAGAGACGACTCTAATAATATTCATATATAATCTGAACATAAACCCACAATTCATAGGATCTCAACAAACGCACCGCAAAAGAAGATTACATCGAATAGATCTCCAAGAACATCGAGGAGAACATTTTATCGAAGATCAAAGAGAGAGAAGAAGCCATCTAGCTACTAGCTATGGACCCATAGGTCTATGGTAAACTACTCACATATCAGCGGAGGGCATAAAGGTTGTTGTAGAAGCCCTCCGTGATTAAATCCCCCTCCGGCGGAGTGCCAGAAAAGGTCCCAACATGGGATCTCATAAGAACAGAAGCTTGCAGCGGCGAAAAAGTATTTTTGGTGTGCTCTCTGGTCTACGAGGAATATTTGGGTATTTATAGAAGACGAATTAGGGTTAGAGCTGCCACAGGGGGCCCACAAGCCTGGGGGCGCCCCCTGATACGTCTCCGTCGTATCTATAATTTTTGATTGTTTCATGCCAATATTATACAACTTTTACATACTTTTGGCAACATTTTATATGATTTATTGGACTAACCTATTGATCCAGTGCCCAGTGCCAGTCCTTGTTTTTTGCATGTTTTTTGTTTCACAGAATATCCATATCAAACGAAGTCCAAATGCAATAAAATTTTACAGAGAATTATTTTGGAAATATATGTGATTTTTGGGAGGTGGAATCAACGCAAACGGGGGCCCACAGTGATCACAAGACACCTGGGCGCGTGGTGGTGGGTTGTGCCCTCCTCGTACGTCGGTTGGAGCTCTACTTCGGATGCAAGGAAGCTTATATCCGGAAAAAAATCATGTTAAAATCTTAGCGCAATCGGAGTTATGGATCTCTGGGAATATAAGAAACGGTTTTCGGCTTGATTTGGGGAACGCAAAACAAAAGATAACCGAGAGGGAGATCGAATCTTGGAGGGGCTCCCGCCCCTCCACCGCCATGGAGGCCATGGACCAGAGGGGGAACTCTCCTCCCATCTAGGGGGGAGGCCAATGAAGAAGAATAAGAAGGAGGGGGGCTCTCCCCCCTCTCTCACGGTGGCTCCGGAGTGCCGTCGGGGCAAGGATCGTGTGGGCGATCTACATAAAAAATCTTGCTACCGTCAACACCAACTCTCTCCCCCTCTATGCAGCGGTGTAACACATCTTTTCCCTGCTGTAATATCTACTTAAACATGGTGCTCAACTCCACATATTATTTCCCAATGATCTATGGTTATCTTATTATGTTTGAGTAGATTCGTTTTGTCCTGTGGGCTAATCGTGATCTTGGTTGGTATGAGTGTATATTTTATTTATGGTGCTGTCGTACAGTGCCCTCCGTGTCGCGCAAACGGAGGGATCCCCGCTGTAGGGTGTTGCAATACGTTCATGATTTGTTTATGGTGGGTGGCGTGAGTGACAGAATACACAGACCCGAGTAAGTGGGTTGATGCGTATGGGAGTAAAGAGGACTTGATACTTAATGCTATGGTTGGGTTTTACGACCTTAATGATCTTTAGTAGTTGCGGATGCTTGCTAGAGTTCCAATCATAAGTGCATATGATCCAAGTAGAGAAAGTATGTTAGCTCATGCCTCTCCCTCATATAAAATTACAAGAATGATTACCGGTCTAGTTATCAATTGCCTAGGGACAAATGACTTTCTTGTTTACAAAAGCTATCTACTTTTATTACCTTGCAATTTATTTGTAGTTTTATTCTCGCAAAGTACTCGTAGTTTTATTCTTGCAAAATAGTTTTATTCTTGTTCTAGGTAAAGCAAACGTTAAGTGTGTGTAGAGTTGTATCGGTGGTCGATAGATCTTGAGGGAATATTTGTTCTACCTTTAGCTCCTCGTTGGGTTCGACACTCTTATTTATCGAAGAAGGCTACAAACGATCCCTTATAGTTGTGGGTTATCACCCCCCTAGGGCGAGCCCTCCGAGCTTGTCGCCAATCTGTGGCCCCTCTGACCTCCGCCCAAAGGTTCCTAGGTGTCTTGTTGTCCAAGAAAAATCCTCAAAAAGTTTTGTTCCAATTGGACTCCATTTGTATTGATTTTTTGTAAAGGCAAAAACAAGGGAAAAACAACAACTGGCACTTGGCACTAGATTAATAGGTTAGTCCCAAAAAGGATATAAAATAGCATAATAATGCATATAAAACATCCGAGGTGGATAATATAATAGCATGGAACAATAAAAATTATAGATACGTTGGAGACGTATCAAGCATCCCCAAGCTTAATTCCTGCTCGTCCTCGAGTAGGTAAATTATAAAAACAGATTTTTTGACGTGGAATTGCTACTAAACATGTTTATCATGTAATCTTTCTTTATGTGGCATAAATATTCAGATCCATAAGATTCAAAACAAAAGTTTAATATTGACATAGAAACAATAATACTTCAAGCATACTAAAAAGCAATCATGTATTTTCAAAATATCATGGCTAAAGAAAGTTATCCCTACAAAATCATATAGTCTTGTCATGCTCCATCTTCTTAACACAAAGTAATTATCATGCATAACCCCGATGACAAGCCAAGCAATTGTTTCATACTTTTTAACGCGCTTCGGCTTTTTCAACTCTCACGCAATACATGAGCGTGAGTCATAGCACTATGGGTGGAATGGAAGGTGGTAGTAGACAAAAAGAAGGGATAAATTCTCACATCAACTAGGCAAATTAATGGGCTATGGAGATGCCCCAATCAATATCAATGTGAGTGAGTAGGGATTGCCATGCAACAGATGCACCCGAGCTATAAGTGTATGCACTACTACAGGATGCTGCTAACGCGACACTACGATCAGAGACCCTTCGACGAAACTGTGTGCGATGCCATAATCGCAAACGATGGTGTAAAAAACCCGTCAAAAAGGTGCAAAACGTTTGCGATGGAGGATGCATCAAACACGGTTCAGATTTTAGCTGTGTGTGCGATGTAGGGCATACAGTTTAGCTTAATTAACTATTTGCAATGAGGAGGAACAAAAGAAACGGTCAGCCTGATGAAGGTGTGTGCGATATACAACATACGGTTCACTCGGATGAACTGTTTGTGATTAGGCAACACAAAAGAAACGGTCAGCCATATCAAGGTGTGTGCGATATACGGCATGCGGTTCACTCGGATGAACTGTTTACGTTGAGACATGAGAACAGAAATGGTTCAACTTAACAAGATGTGTGTGATACGCGGCAAACAGGTCTGTAATCGAAAACGTGTGCGAAGACCGATAACAACACAGATGATTACTGCTAACAAGCCGTGTGTGTTGTGAGCAGACGATTGCTGGTATTCAATTGTGAGTGATTGATGAAAACATCACCGAAGCGTTCCATTATTTAGTCCGTGTGCGATGTGATTTTCTTTGTCCGCACAACATCTACGCTTTGTCTACAGAGCATCAACATATACACTTAAGACAGCATTGCATAACCAAATTAAGCATACAATTACACAAGTGACTGCACACATAACATTTCCACACACCAAAGTAAGCAATTACATGCATACTAAAGTAGGAGAAACAAGGATCTAATCATCTACTTATTGTTGCGATGATGATTGCCATTGCTCTGCTTCCGGCTGGATCCCTGGCCGTTTTGGTGAAGGAGGCACTTCCTCATGTCAATGATCCGCCTGTACATGTCGTAGCTCGTGTACGCCTCCTTGGCCGCGTACACGACATGAGCTTTGTCGAGTTTCTCCATCCAGGCCGAGTGCCAGGCATGCTTGTCCTTGTTGCACGAATCCTTCATGTCTCTGTAGTAGGGGTCGATGATGGCCTCGGCGAGCTGAACCAGTGAGTCCTTCTCATGCTCCTTGCTGCCCCAGATCTTGTATTGGCCCTGGATGTCGACAAGATTCTGGCAGGCGATGCCCAAATTCTCGAGCGCCTTTACATCATTGGTGATGTCCACCGTAGCGAACATGTAGTGGAGGCCGTTGAAAAACCTGGCGAAACACTCGCAAGGCCTTGTGGCCAGGCCTAGTGGTAGATGAGGACGTGGTGGCACACGCACATCTGGGCGACGGCGACCTTGGGACGAGACCCGGCATGAGTGCGGGTGTACTCGAGGTCGAACCCGACCACCTCGTACTTCTCCTCGGCAAGTCACAACTCCATGATGTGGATGGAGTGCTCCACCCAGACCGGGTCGTTGGTGTACACCACCGAGAGGTCCATGAACCTTCTGTGGATGTCCACCACGGCACGCATGGTGAACTGCTGCTCATCGTCGGCAGCCGCTCGGAGCACCATTGGAGCTGCGCAGGATACCCTCTAAGAATTTCTCGTGGTGGGTGTGCTTCTTGCAATGGTGGGGCGCGATCGAAAGGTTGGCCGCTGTAATAAATGGGGGTCGGCCGGCCTGTAATCGTCACGTCTTGTCACGGCGTTCATAGCGGAGGATTCCAGTGCATGCTTGACAACACCGCACCGCACGCATGGGCTCGAAGAGGCGCCAAATGTATCGTCGGTGAGCCTGTTCCCGCACTACCGCGCAGCTTACCACACAAGGTTCCCGCCCGGCTAGTTTGGCCACGCGTTGGCTAGAAGAGGGACAAATCGTGGGCGTTTATTGGCAAAAAGCTTTGTAAAAACAAAGTGTGTGGAATGACTTCTGTCATAAGTTTACCCGTGGGTGATAAGGTCAAAGTTACACAGAAGGGTGATGATGGACACTCGAGTGCGATAATTAATTTTGCGCTCTACAGGGCACACGGTGGAAGAAACCAACTGTGTGGAATAATGTCGAAGATCGCAGTCGAGTTAGCTATACAGATTGTGTGCTGTGAGATCGACAAGGTAAACATATTCGAGAATGGTTAATAAAATCTAAGACCATTGCATATTAAGGTCAAAATAGTGCTACCAATATACGAGTCTCATACGATTCCATTTCAACGATTGTACCACAAAAGCTCGAAATATTACAAGGTTCAAATTCCAGAGTTATATGGCTCAAATTCGAAGATTACAAGGTTCAAACTAATATTAGAAATGAAGTTCAGCTCATCAGCTGCAAACGCTCGCGCTGATCCGCTGAACATGGATATCAGAGAGGTTCAAACTAATATTACCACTTCTAAGTCTGGTTTCGAAACCTCACAATTTTTGCAAAGGGGTCAGCCACTGAGAAGTCATGTTTGAGGTTGACACGATGACTTCCGTTTACTCTGTCATCTGAAGTTCCAAAATGAAATTCAGCATTTTTGGAGCCTATTCCATTCTGCCGCACGCGCCGGCGCTGATCAACAAACCATTCATTTTTGCGAAATAAATGTAGGGCAAACCTCATTTCCTTCAGCACCCTTGCTCTGAGAACAAAGAACCTGGCGAATATAATCTCCGGTAAGGTCCCTCGGTAGGAGTTCAAAGTAATTTCTGAGAGATGCAGATCTAGGCATTCGACATGATTGTTATATTGTATCACATTATCCACCACTGGGCCTAATCTTATCTGCAAAAGAAGAAAACGTGTTAGTGCCTACACACAGTTTTGAACATTACTACAGGCCTATTTGGTTTGCAAGATTTGTAAAATGCACTAACATGCCATCTTCGATCTGACATGATTAACATGGGCATTTGATTACATTCTAGAAAAATGTAGCCTTCTTCACAAGAGGTTGGAGTGGATGAAAAGTTCCCTAAGAAAACTAGTACAGATGAATCCAAAGGATAAATGCTTATTGATTGTAACCATATGGATCAAGCAACCAATATGGGGGGGGGGGTGGGATATGTATGTACTGAAATCCTCCAAAAGAATCCTTCAGAAATCATAGTACATTGTCATTGTAAGCTTGAAAAAAGGTGTCACAAATTGAACTCCCTTATGGTTAACATTTAACAGGAAAGGAACATCACCTCGATATATAGCTTCTCCAGGCACATAAAGCATCTCAGGAAACTGACAACTTCCTCCAGGTTGGGGCCGATAGATTCTAGTGCCAAGACCTTCACTGTGCACAGTTTTGGCGTCAAGCTTGTCGGAATCATTTTCTGAATGATAGACGAACAAACATCTTCAAAATTAGAAATAATGTTAATTTGTAGAAGGAGAGATAGAAGGCGGCTGTTGTACCTAAATGGGTGTGGATCCAATAACAAGTTCGGAGTATTTGTCAGACGAGTAGCCCACCACTGTCAATTTCGGCGCATAAATGACATTGATTCTTGTTGGACCTTCTTGATCAACTACAAGTAATCTCTCAAGTGCCGGTGTGTCCTCAATGACCATATCGTGGTACACATCTTGTGATGTCTTCCTGCCACACCAGCAACACACATAAATAGTCCGGAGAGTCATGGAGGTGATGTGGAAGGTACTCAATCCATTGATCGCCTGAAGATGAAGGTACTCGAGTGCAGTACAGCCACAGAGCAGGCTCTCCATGTCACCGTTTGAGAGGCAAACGGCGACGAGCTCGAGGTGCTTCAGTCGTGGCAGAATAAGAGCGGGCGCGTCATTAGGGGGGGGGGAATGGCAGTTCCTGAACTTGGCGACGCGCAGCGTGGGTGCGAGGCGGAGTGCGGACGTTGGCAGCGACCGCATATGCCCATCATCAAAAGTGAGATCCTCGAGCTGATCTAGGGCGGGGGATTGGAACCTGTCGTCAAGCTTGGCTCGGTCCTTGCCGTTGGAAGGGAACTTGCTCATTCTAAGGCCTTTGGTTGGGCCAAGGTGACTACCGAGGATCTTGGAGAACGCATCCAAGCTTTTGCGATAGCCATGGCAGAGCTCGTGGGTGTCGATGAGGTCGAGAGGGCTGGAGTTCCATAGGGGGCGCCACCTCCGGGAAAGGACGGTTGTCTGTGCCCCATATTTGATTGGGAGGAGGGAGATGATGACTGTCAACATATCATCGGGGAGGCTGCTGATGAAGTCTAGGCCTTCTGGAGTCGCTTGCGGTTCTAGCTCGCCCCGCCTCCGCTTGTTGGCAGCCCCGTTCTCCACCTCCGGAGTCTCCTTGACAACAGCGCTTTCTGATAGAAATGGGAGTACATGGAATATTTTGTTTAAATAGGGCAATAGAAAAGTGTATTGGTAACTAGAAGTTATTAGGTAGGAATATAGTAAGAAAAGGGAATAACAATTGGTTGCTTAAATACTACACAATTCATTTGACATTGCTGGGTAAGTCAACATGCAGATAGTTGAAAAGAAAACTTACTTCGAACAAAGTGTAGACGGATGATTCTGTCGGGGAAGTTAGCATATATCTCATGACCAGGCCCTTTATGTGCAGTGCAATTTTAGTGCCAGCTTTCAGTACATAAAACTTAGAAATTTATTTGCAAAAGCCAGTGCCAAAATAGGAGTCACCACGTTCATCAAGTCTTACAGTAGCAACGATTGTAAATCCATGGTTTGTGTGCAGTATGACATCCGTGCAGTCTTGATCTATGTAAAGGGAAATATTGTGCACTACATAATCTGTTGCGTAGCAAGGGATGCGCTGCAGAAAATGGTAGGATTGTTAAAGAAAATATGGTAACATGCAAATATGGGCCCAAATTGAAAGAACTGTACATCAGTTGAAATCGAAGGACGAAAATCTATAATTAAACAGATAGGGTAAACATGATGTCATGGAAATATGAGAGTAATCGAAAAAACAATACATCATTAATTTGCCTAATATAGAAAGAAGAGGGGAAAAATCCCCTTTGACGTATATGGTGCATGTGGCACCTTTTATCCAAATGTAGCAATATTTAGAATATGTTCAGGAAAGTAGGCCATGCCAACCGATTTAGGGTGAGATTGAACATACCACGCGCGTCCTCAAGTGATCTGGTATGGTGAGATGGAATATTTGGTAGAGGTCGCAAAGTACTGATGTGTCGGTGCACTGTACATTATATGAATGAAAGAAAACCCTCAAACCAGCTCGAATAAAAATGAATTCACGACGATTTCCGCCAGGTGATTAAAGGAGGCAGATGAACTGGGATAAGAGATGAGATAATATCTCATTAAATTAGTTACCTTGTCATCCATGAGAAAGAACCCTCGGTACGGCAGATTCCCCAACCGAGCGGAGCTGGGTCGACCGCGAGCAGCATTGAGAAAATCGATGGCGATAGGAGGCGGCAAGCGGAAGTGGAAAAATGCGGTGGGCTTTACCGGCAGCCTGGCGGCAGCAGGCATCGAGCTAAGTGTTTACTGTCACAATAGGTGGTGCCATGGCATAGACGTGGAGGAGCTTGTGCAGGTGTGAATGGGGACCGGAGGGGTGGCAGGCGCGGTGAGGGTTTTTGTGACGTGGGGATGGTGAGGGTTTTCTTTTTTCTTTTTTGAATTGGGTGGTGAGGGTTTTCTGTCCCACAAAGAATTTTGGAGGCGACGGTTTGCTAGAGCGAACCGTGTGAGATTGACGAAACAGGCAAAATGAAAGTCATTGCACACGGTTCCAATTTTGGGAACCGCGTGTGATTGACGTACTACCTCCGTCCTGGTTTATTGGTCCCCCTTTGTAATTTTTACCAAATTTTGACCAAATATTTAACATACTCAGACATAGATAATAAGCGTACACGTACATAAGCATAGTTCAACCATAAGTACATAGTCCAACCATCATTAAGCATACTCAAGCGTACTGCTACCTCTTGAGCACTGCGTTGGTTTTCCCTTGAAGAGGAAAGGGTGATGCAGTAAAGTAGCGTAAGTATTTCCCTCCGTTTTTGAGAACCAAGGTATCAATGCAGTAGGAGACCACGCTCGAGTCCCACACACCTACACAAACAAATAAGAACCTCGCAACCAACGCGATGAAGGGGCTGTCAATCCCTTCACGGTCACTTACGAGAGTGAGATATGAAAGATATGATAAGATAATATTTTTGGTATTTTTATGATAAAGAGTAAATAAAGATGCAAAGTAAAATAAACGGCAATAGAAATAGCTAAGTGTTGGAAGATTAATATGATGGAAAATAGACCCGGGGGCCATAGGTTTCACTAGTGGCTTCTCTCAAGATAGCATAAGTATTACGGTGGGTAAACGAATTACTGTCGAGCAATTGATAGAATTGAGCATAGTTATGAGAATATCTAGGTATGATCATGTATATAGGCATCACGTCCATGACAAGTAGACCGAAACGATTCTGCATCTACTACTATTACTCCACACATCGACCGCTATCCAGCATGCATCTAGAGTATTAAGTTCATAAGAACAGAGTAATGCTTTAAGCAAGATGACATGATGTAGAGGGACAAACTCATGCAATATGATATAAACCCCATCTTTTTATCCTCGATGGCAACAATACAATACAATACGTGCCTTGCTGCCCCTGCTGTCACTGGGAAAGGACACCGCAAGATTGAACCCAAAGCTAAGCACTTCTCCCATTGCAAGAAAGATCAATCTAGTAGGCCAAACCAAACTGATAATTCGAAGAGACTTGCAGATAACCAATCATACATAAAAGAATTAAGAGGAGATTCAAATATTGTTCATAGATAAACTTGATCATAAACCCACAATTCATCGGATCTCGACAAACACACCGCAAAAGAAGATTACATCGAATAGATCTCCAAGAAGATCGAGGAGAACTTTGCATTGAGATCCAAAGAGAGAGAAGAAGCCATCTAGCTAATAACTATGGACCCGAAGGTCTGAAGTAAACTACTCACACATCATCGGAGAGGCTATGGTGTTGATGTAGAAGCCCTCCATGATCAATGCCCCCTCCGACGGAGCGCCGGAAAAGGCCCCAAGATGGGATCTCACGGGTACAGAAGGTTGCGGCGGTGGAAATAGGGTTTTTGCTCCGTATCTGATGTTTCCATGGTATACGGGTATATATAGGAGGAAGAAGTACGTCGGTGGAGCAACAAGGGCCCCACGAGGGTGGAGGGCGCGCCTGGGGGAGGTGGGCGCGCTCCCTACCTCGTGCCCTCCTCGTTGATTACTCTACGTAGACTCCAAGTCCTCTGGATCACGTTTGTTCCAAAAATCACGATCCCGAAGGTTTCATTCCGTTTGGACTCCGTTTGATATTCTTTTTCTGCGAAACACTGAAATAGGCAAAAAAACAACAATTTGGGCTGGGCCTCCGGTTAATAGGTTAGTCCCAAAAATAATATAAAAGTGTATAATAAATCCCATTAAACATCCAAAACAGAATATAATATAGCATGGAACAATAAAAAATTATAGATACGTTGGAGACGTATCACGTACATAGTTCGATCCATCCCACATCTCATCTCACATGCCAGCACGATCCTGAAGCTTCTCCAGGTACTCGGCGTACGCGCCGTGCGCCACCCGGCGAGAATACTTCTGCTTGAAGGAGCCAACGGCCCGTCCTCTTGCCTGCGCCAGAACACTTAGATACGCGCCATGAAGCTTGTGGTTGCAAAATGGGCATCGATAGCCGGTGTTCCAGGTCCTAATACGCCTGTTATGCATTCCCGCATAAAGCTCCCTCAGGATTTGCCTCTTGCACCTCCTCTGGCCATCTTCATCCTCGCTGTCCACATCGTCAAACAACACCTATACAAATAGTAAAACAAATCTGGCATCAAATCAATGATTACATGCCGTGAAGTAGGATTAGGAATTTATGGCTATTTATTTATACATATCTAGAGATTGTTCGATTTTTAAGCACATTCGTCTATGTACAGACCAATCTTGAAGAAAATAATGGCACAAACATATGTAGGTCATTCAAAATCAATTGTCAAGTTCTGGCTAGGAATTATTAGCACGACCACTAACCCTAGTCGGATTACTAGCAGAAATCATTTGCACATATGAAACAACTATTCACTTATCACTTGTACCATTCAAACAATTAATACACTACACGGATCTAACGAAACTTACTCAGATTTCATGGATTGGGAGAACATAACCATAGCATTTCTATTCCAAAAGGGGGAGGCAGGAGTAACCAGAGAAACCCTATGATCTATTTGACACATAAATGGGTATAGATGACTAACCAGCTGTCCGTCGTCGTCGGAGTCATCGCCGGAGTGGTCGTCGGAGTCGTCGCCGGGGTCGTCACCAGAGTCGGTGTGGAACTCCGCCTCCGGCTGTGGAAGCTCGACGCCCTCGACGACGTCAGGGTGCAGCGGTAACTCGCCGGCGGTGACTGCAACCTCTATCTCCATCTCCACACCATGCTCTGGTGCTTTATCAGCCCCGACGTCATCGCTCCCTCCGATGGGGCGCTTCGGCGAGGACTGAGAGCGGCATCGAGGGTGCAATCGGAGAGAGAGGATTGTGTGTGTGTGGCGAGGATGGGGGGTGCGGCTGTCAATGTCAAAACTGGCGGATCTCGGGTAGGGGGTGCTGAACTGTGCATCTTAGGATCGAGGGCAACAGGAGATAGGGACACGATGTTTACCCAGGTTCGGGCCCTCTTAATGGAGGTAATACCCTACTTCCTACTTGATTGACTTTGATGAGTATAGGGGTTACAAGAGTTGATCTACCTCGAGATCGTAATGGCTAAACCCTAGATGTCTAGCCTGTATGATTATCATTGCCTCTATGGACTAAACCCTCCGGTTTATATAGACACCGGAGGGGGCTAGGGTTATACAGAGTCGGTCTACAGAGAAAGAATCTTCATATCCGAATGCCAAGCTTGCCTTCCACGCCAAGGAGAGTCCCATCTGGACACGGGGGGAAGCCTTCTATCTTGTACCTTCACGGCCCACGTCACATAGCCCGGACGCCCGAGGACCCCCTAATCTAGGACTCCCTCAGTAGCCCCCAAACAAGACTTCAATGACGACGTGTCTGGCGTGCAAATTGTCTTCGGCATTGCAAGGCGGGTTCCTCCTCCGAGTACTTCAAAGCATCTGAACCAAAAAACTGTATTCGGCTTTACATCTTAGGTCCTTGAAAGGTGGCTTCTTCAGACAGCTCGACCCTTCATTAAATATCATACCCTTCGGCTTCTGCGCCATAGTTGCCTCAACTTCCACGTGTCAAACGAATACGAAGGGTCAAAGTATTTTTACACATAACACCCTGGCTATGTAAGGAAGGCGTCTATTTAAGGAGATTGAATCTCAGATGCCATTTCATACCCGGCGGAAAATCTTTAGAGCTTGCCACAAGAAACCACGCAAACATGGCTAGTGCCCCCAGTTCTTCCTCCCGCCCCCATGGCCCTGAAGAAGGCGATTGGGAGAGCTGCTCAGTATCCCACGCCCAGCTGACCAAGCTTCAGACGCAGGGATATCTCCCTCCCGCGGATCTAGTCCCCGTTCGGGCGGGATTAACTTCCGTCAATGGTGAAGCCCTGGCGGAAAACTTCCCCAATCCTACCAAGGGGGAGTGAGTGTGCTTCGTTTCCTTCCTGTTAATAGGTGTTGGATTTCCAATCCACCCTTTCCTCCGAGGCCTCCTGGAGTACTATGGCCTCCAACTGCACAGCCTCATGCGGGCTCCATTCTGCGTATCGCAGGCTTCGTCGCTCTCCGTGAGCTGTTCCTAGGCTATGAGGCCCATTTTGAGTTATGGAGGAAGCTTTCCTGCCTCGTCCCCCGCTCCCAAAAGGGATCTATATTCGAGGTGGGCGGTGCCGAAGTATGGCGCATAGCCGGGACCGGATACCTGTCCGGCACTTCGAAGAAGGCATCTGAAGAGTGGCCCTCGAAGTTGTTTTATATTGAAGACGTCGTTCTTCCAGACCCAATCCGATGGGGCCTACCCGAGTTTTCAAATGCTCCGCTAAAGAAGCATCATAGCTGGCGCCCCCGGAGCCTCGAAGAGGAAGATAGCGCGGAGGTTAAGAAGTTGATGAACAAGATAAAGGTACCCGCCCAATCTGGACTGTCCATAATTGCGGTAATGGCGATTTCAATAATGCGAGGCGTTCAGCCACTCCAATCCAGAGGACTCCCCATGTGGCACTATAACGGGGAAGATGACACATCGCGCTGCGGGCGTAAGGGTCCGGATAATTTCGCCGCCTTGTCCGCCATGTTGGCTGATCTTTATAAAGGGGAGAAGGAAGATTTCACTCGCCTTAAGTGCCGAGAGGGCTTTTCCATGTACAACCCTCCTAGCTGGGTGAGCCTTCATTCCGTAACCTTACTCAATCCTCTTCCTGAGTCGCACCTAGTTGAATTTAATCCGACCATTTTTAACAGGAATGGAGGAAGGTTGCCGCAGGGATTTATAGCCCCGCTCCGCAGCCGGAGGACCATATTTGGGACCTGGATCATGGATTTGAAGAGGATCTGAATATATTCGTAGAGCACAAGGAGGGGGTCTTCTATCAGGCGAGCTACGACGACACAGAAGTGGCCATTATAGCTGATTACCCCGGCCTTCTCCCCTCCTCCCATGTAAGTACCCAGGAGACGTCTCCTCCAAAAGAGTTTTCTCATTGCGCGTCATCCACCACACTATCTCGTGCTTCAAAGGGGCGGCGCTCATCCCGCCACGCCATATCAGAGGCATCCCTTAAGAGAGCGGAGCCTGCGCGGGGCGGGTCTTCGAAGAGAAAGGCGGACGGCAATACTGCCGAGCCTTCATCAAAGAGGTATGGTTTTTAATATGCCCCATGGCAATCATACCGAATCGTGACGTTTCCTGTTGTGCCATATTTTAGGAAGAGCATTTGCCGGACTGTGTCCGGAGACCTAGCTGGACATGCATCAACCAATCCGACCCCGAACCCTGCCTCCAGGTCTAGAGTTGACACGGGTGTAATGCCGGATTGTCCTCTCTCCGAAGATTCGGATAACGTATCCGTCACCAACTCCTAAGTGGAGAGTGCAATGAGCCATCGGCACCGGAGGGCAGCTATGCGCGACCCCAACTTCATTGAAGAGGCATTCAATGCCTTCAGCTCAGCGGATGCATACATCCGAGCTGCTCGGGATGGGCTTGCTGGAGCCGCTCACCAGCTTTCAAAGGATATGCGGGTAAGAACTTATTGTGTAGATTTAAATATCATATGCCAGTAGCCCCCGAGACTTGAAACAGTTGACTCAACTGATTTAAGGATCGTTGTACAATCAGGTACTCACGGAGAAGAACAACATGCTTTCTCGGGAGCTGGAAAAATGTCGGACCCAGCTAACCGCTGTCACCGCCGAACTGGAGAAGTCCAAGGAGGCACCGACTGGTAATGTTCACTTATGTCCGGAAAATATAATCATATGCCAGTAATGTTTTTGACATAAACACTGTTGTATTTATGATGGCATGATTGCCGGATCGGGTGGAAGAGAAACTGAAGGCCGCGTAGGCGGATAAACAACATGCCGAAAGGCAATAGGCCGCTGGTCAGCGTATACTGACACGGACCAGGGATGAGAAAAACAAGCTACAAGATGCCAACATCAAGCTAGCCGAAGAGCTAAAGGATATCCAAGCCCAACTGACGGATGGCTTGAAGGAGAACACAAAGCTGAAAGGCGGCATATTCAGTATGCTCCTAAACCGTACTTCCGTATGGTCCCCAGGTGCAAATTTTTAACAAGTTTGTCTCTATAGGTGTGTTGACTGGTCGGCCCGAAGGAGAGGTGTCCGGATTTCAGGGCGATCTGCTACAAGAGCTGTCCAAAGTGCACGACCGAGCTCGAAAAGCAATGAGAAGCATTTCTAAGGCCTTATGGCCAGCCGATTCTCCTCCAGGAAATATGGAGGAGCTTGTGAATTTTTTCAAGGGAGCTCGTCGCCGTTTTGGGCTATGGAAGATATCAGCCTGTCGAGAAGGCGCTTGAGAGGCCTGGGCCATGGTGAAAATGCGGTATACTAAACTTGATCCGAATCATATGGCCCCGGTCGGGCCTCGGGGACGAGATGGACAAGAAATTCCTGTTAGCTTGGTGTATGACCAAGTGAAGATAGCCGCCAAGTTTTCACAACAGGATTGTAAACTAGACAACCTGCTAGATGGTCTCGAGGAGGAAGAAGTTTTCGAATCCAAGTAGTAATGTACTGTTATCGGCAAACTTTTCTCCTGCCGAATTGTAAAACGATTGTCATGGCAGACTTTCTGCTTCAACCTCCGAAACCCGAGGTTTGGAGTGTCTCCGAATACTATACCGTCGGTAAACACCAAAGTATGTTCGGAAACCAGGCAGTCCGGTCATGATTGCTTGAACAGACAAGTTGTATTCGGGGAGTTATGTTATATTACATTTGATCGTAAGAAACATCTTCCAGAGAGAATAGATCCGTTAAGGGTTCCTCTCCCCGGGCCAGCATGTGTTGTTGTGCATGCCTAAACTGTGATGCGAAAAATCATAGTACACGCTATTTTTGGGGGCTTATATTGCAACGAGGGTAGTTCATCTTTTGTCCGCCGACCAAATATTCCCTTAAGAACGCTAGCTTTCGGATTCACCCGTCTGAGGTACATGTCCGGATGACCCAACTGTAACAATCGCAGAGGTGCTCCCTTTATGCCCTAGCCGAACAAACGGGAACGTAGGGCATAAGCACAGGAGCCAGGCAACCCAGCTTGGCAAAAACTTAAGTCATAAAGGTGCATATAATGGCGAAGAAAAGATATATATGGTAGGACAACACATATATACAGTGAGCTTGATGCTCGGAAAATAATAATAATAAGCTTCTGTGACAAGAAGCCCCCAGGTATTGTGGGGTATCTACATTTAAAGATGTATACCCCTTAAGTGTGTGGTTTATCCGGACACGGGCTAGAAGTCGTATAAAAATGAAAAGAAGAAATAGAAAAAATAGAGAAAGGTAACGAACAATGAGTCCGGACTTAGGCGTAGAATCTTTGGAGTCTGGCAGCATTCCATGGGTTCGGCTCTAAGCGATTGTCCGATGCACTACGAAGGCGATAGGCTCCACCGGTGAGAACTTCATCGATAAGGAAGGGACCCTCCCATTTGGGCTTGAGTTTGTCCTTTTTCTTCTCTGGTAGGCGTAGAACGAGATCACCGACATTATAAGTCTTTGCCCGCACTTCTCTGCTTTGGTATCTTCGAGCTTGTTGTTGGTAGAATGCTGAACGAGCTTTTGTGACATGACGCTCCTCCTCCAGACCGCCTAAGTCATCTTGTTGACCGAGCTCGGCCTCTCTCTCTTCGTACATGCGCACTCGAGGTGAGTCATAGAAAAGAGTCTTGATGACCCACAAGTATAGGGGATCTATCATAGTCCTTTCGATAAGTAAGAGTGTCGAACCCAACGAGGAGCAGAAGGAAATGATAAGCGGTTTTCAGCAAGGTATTCTCTGCACGCACTGAAATAATAGGTAACAGATAGTTTTGTGATAAGATAATTTGTAACGAGCAACAAGTAACAAAAAGTAAATAAAGTGCAGCAAGGTGGCCCAATCCTTTTTTTAGCAAAGGACAAGCCTGGACAATTTCTTATATGAAGGAAAACGCTCCTGAGGACACATGGGAATTATCGTCAAGCTAGTTTTCATCACGTTCATATGATTTGCGTTCGGTACTTTGATAATTTGATATGTGGGTGGACCGGTGCTTGGGTGCTGTTCTTACTTGAACAAGCATCCCACTTATGATTAACCCCTATTGCAAGCATCCGCAACTACAAAAGAAGTATTAAGGTAAACCTAACCATTGCATGAAACATATGGATCCAAATCAGCCCCTTACGAAGCAACGCATAAACTAGGGTTTAAGCTTCTGTCACTCTAGCAACCCATCATCTACTTATTACTTCCCAATGCCTTCCTCTAGGCCCAAATAATGGTGAAGTGTCATGTAGTCGACGTTCACATAACACCACTAGAGGAGAGACAACATACATCTCATCAAAATATCGAACAAATACCAAATTCACATGACTACTAATAGCAAGACTTCTCCCATGTCCTCAGGAACAAACGTAACTACTCACAAAGCATATTCATGTTCATAATCAGAGGGGGTATTAATATGCATATAGGATCTGAAGATATGATCTTCCACCAAATAAACCAACTAGCATCAACTACAAGGAGTAATCAACACTACTAGCAACCTACAGGTACCAATCCCAGACTTGGAGACAAGAATTGGATACAAGAGATGAACTAGGGTTTGAGAGGAGATGGTGCTGGTGAAGATGTTGATGGAGATTGGCCCTCTCCCAATGAGAGGATCGTTGGTGATGACGATGGCGATGATTTCCCCCTCCCGGAGGGAAGTGTCCCCAGCAGAACAGCTCTGCCAGAGCCCTAGATTGGTTCCGCCAAGGTTCCGCCTCGTGGCGGCGGAGTCTCGTCCCGAAAGCTTGCTTATCATTTTTCTTCGGACGAAAGACTTCATATAGCAGAAGATGGGCATCGGAGGGCCAACAGGGGGCCCACGAGGCAGGGGGGTAGGGCGCGCCCCCACCCTCGTGGCCAGGGTGTGGCCCCCCTCTGGTATTTCTTTCGCTCAGTATTTTTTATTATTTCCAAAAATAACTTTCGTGGAGTTTCAGGACTTTTGGAGTTGTGCAGAATAGGTCTCTAATATTTGCTCCTTTTCCAGCCCAGAATTCCAGCTGCCGGCATTCTCCCTCCTTATGTAGACCTTGTAAAATAAGAGAGAATAGGCATAAGTATTGTGACCTAATGTGTAATAACAGCCCATAATGCAATAAATATTGATATAAAAGCATGATGCAAAATTGACGTATCAACTCCCCCAAGCTTAGACCTCGCTTGTCCTCAAGCGGAAGCCGATAACGATAAATATGTCCACATGTTTAGAGGTAGAGGTGTCGATAAAATAAAATACGGACATGAGGGCATCATGATTATTCTCATAACAACAACATACAAGGATAATGTCATATGATCTCTTATGCTCAAGTAATAATCTATTCACAGTGCAAAGTATGAATCGGAAACTTTATTGAGAACTAACAAACTATAATCTCAGTCATTGAGGCAATTGCAATTTATCATAACATCAAAAAGAGTCTATGTCAGAGCTTTTTAGCAAGTCCACATACTCAACTATCATTAGGCTTTCACAATTGCTAACACTCACGCAATACTTGTGGTTACGGAGTTTTAATCAGACACAGAGAAAGATAGGGGCTTATAGTTTCGCCTCCCAACCTTTTACCTCAAGGGTAATGTCAACAATAATAACTCATGTTAACTTACATCCAATTAGATATATATATATATATCAGGATCTTTCCAACATACTGGCCTTGCCAAAGGATAAAATGTAAAAAGGAAGGGTGAAGATCACCATGACTCTTGCACAAGGTAGAGGATAATAATAAAAGATAAGCCCTTCGCAGAGGGAAGCAGAGGTTGCCATGCGCTTTTAGGGTTGGATGCACAAAATCTTAATGCGAAAGAACGTCACTTTATATTGCCACTTGTGATATGGACCTTTATTATGCAGTCCGTCGCTTTTATTTCTTCCACATCACAAGATCGTATAAAGCTTATTTCCTCCACACCAATCTATCATACATTTTTAGAGAGCAATTTTTATTGCTTGCATCGATGACAACTTACTTGAAGGATCTTACTCAATCCATAGGTAGATATGGTAGACTCTCATGGCAAAACTGGGTTTAAGGGTATTTGGAAGCACAAGTAGTATCTCTACTTGGTGCAAAGAATTTGGCTAGCATGAGGGGGAAAGGCAAGCTCAACATGTTGGATGATCCATGACAATATACTTTATCTTAGATATAAGAAAACATAACCCATTACGTTGTCTTCCTTATCCAACATCAACTCTTTAGCATGTCATATTTTAATGAGTGCTCCCAATCATAAAAGATGTCCACAATAGTATATTTATATGTGAAACCTCTCTTTCTTTATTACTTCCTATTAATTGCAACGATGACCAAAACTATGTTTATCAACTCTCAACAATTTTTAATCATCATACTCTTTCTATGTGAAGTCATTACTTTCCATAAGATCAATATGATCTCTTTGTTTCTTTTTATTCTTTTCTCTTCTCTTTTATTCACTCAAGATCATGGCAAAATAATCAAGCCCTTGACTCAACACTAATATTTATTAAATATAGCTCACGGACTCGATTACATAGAGGGATCATAAAGCAAAACTCAAAACTAAATCATACCAAAACTTTTACTCTACTAGATCAAGATACTACTCAAAGGATCGAACTAAGAAAAACAGTAAAGATAGGGGATGTGGTGATACGATACCGGGGCACCTCCCCCAAGCTTGGCAGTTGCCAAGGGGAGTGCCCATACCCATATGATTATATCTCCTTTGTTGGTGAGGAAGGTGGTGGAGTTGTTGATGATGGGTTCTCCATTCATCAAGTGAGCTAATGTCAAATAACCTCTTCTCACCGGCAAGTTTGAAATCATAATTGAGCTCTTTAATGGTCCAATATGCCTTATGTTCTAGTTCGAGAGGTAAGCGATATGCTTTTCCGTAAACCATTTTATACGGAGACATACCCATAGGATTTTTATATGCAGTTCTGTAGGCCCATAATGCATCATCAAGTTTCTTGGACCAATTCTTTCTAGATCTATTAACAGTATTCTGCAAAATTAATTTGAGTTCTCTATTACTCAATTCTACTTGACCACTAGACTGCGTGTGATAAGGGGATGCAATTCTATGATTAACATCATACTTGGCAAGCATTTTACGGAAAGCACCATGAATAAAATGTGAACCACCATCAGTCATTAAATATCTAGGGACTCCAAACCTCGAAAAAATAACTTCTTTAAGCATCTTAATAGAGGTGTTATGATCAGCACTACTAGTTGGAATAGCTTCTACCCACTTAGTAACATAATCAACAACAACTAAAATATGTGTATATCCATTAGAGGCAGGAAACGGTCCCATATAATCAAAGCCCCAAACATCAAATGGTTCAATCACAAGTGAATAATTCATAGGCATTTCTTGACGTCTACTTATATTACCAATTCTTTGACATTCATCACAAGATGAGACTAACTTACGGGCATCCTTGAAGAGAGTAGGCCAATAAAAACCGGATTGCAATACCTTATGTGCAGTTCTATCTCCAGCGTGGTGTCCCCCATATGCCTCGGAGTGACACTTGCGTAGGATCTGTTCCTGTTCATGCTCAGGTACACAACGTCTAATCACACCATCTACTCCTTCTTTATAAAGATGTGGGTCATCCCAAAAGTAATGTCTCAAATCATAGGAAACTTTTTCTTTTGCTGGTATGTGAAACTAGGTGGTATAAATTTAGCAACAATGTAATTGGCATAATCAGCATACAATGGAGTAGCATGAGAAGCATTTATGACAGTTAATTGTTCATCAGGAAAGCTATCATCGATAGGTAGTGGGTCATCAAGAACATTTTCTAACCTAGACAAGTTGTCTGCAACAGGGTTCTCAGCTCCCTTTCTATCAATAATACGCAAATCAAATTCTTGTAGCAAGAGAACCCATCTAATAAGTCTAGGTTTAGCATCTTTCTTTTCCATAAGATATTTAATAGCAGCATGATACGTGTGAATAGTTACTTTAGAATCAACAATATAAGGTTTGAACTTATCACAAGCAAATACAACTGCTAAGAATTATTTTTCAGTAGTAACATAATTTTTCTGAGCATTGTCTAGAGTCTTACTAGCATATTGAATAACATTTAATTTCTTATCAACTCTTTGTCCTAGAACAACACCTACAGCATAATCACTAACATCACACATAATTTCAAAGGGTAAATTCCAATCAGGTGGCTGAACGATAGGTGCAGAAATCAATGCTTTCTTAAGTATTTCAAATGCTTCTGCACAATCATCATCAAAGACAAATGGTATATCTTTTTGTAATAAATTAGTCAGAGGCCGAGAAATTTTTGAGAAGTCCTTAATGAACCTCCTATAAAATCCGGCGTGACCAAGGAAACTTCTTATACCTTTGATGTCCTTGGGACATGGCATCTTCTCAATAGCATCAACTTTAGCTTTATCAACTTCATTACCTCTTTCAGAAATTTTATGCCCCAAGACAATACCTTCATTAACCATAAAGTGGTACTTTTCCCAATTCAAGACAAGATTAGTTTCTTCACATCTCTGCAAAACTCGATCAAGGTTTCTCAAGTAATCATCAAAAGAGGATCCATAAACGGAGAAATCGTCCATGAAAACCTCACAAATCTTTTCACAAAAGTCAGAGAATATAGCCATCATGCATCTTTGAAAGGTAGCAGGCGCATTACATAAACCAAAAGGCATACATCTATAAGCAAAAGTACCGAAAGGGCAAGTGAAAGTGGTCTTAGATTGATCATCAGCTGACACAGGTATTTGAGAGAAACCAGAATAACCATCTAGAAAGCAAAAATGTGTATGTTTGGATAATCTTTCTAGCATTTGATCAATGAAAGGCAAAGGGTAATGATCTTTTTTAGTAGCTTTATTTAATTTGCGGAAATCAATTACCATCCTATAACCTATAATAATTCTTTGCGGAATCAATTCATCTTTATCATTAGGAATGACAGTAATACCTCCCTTCTTAGGGACACAATGGACAAGACTTACCCACTGACTATCAGCAACGGGATAAATTATACCTGCCGCAAGGAGCTTTAATATTTCCTTTCTTACCACTTCTTTCATCTTAGGATTCAGACATCGTTGATGATCAATAACTGGTTTGGCATCTTTCTCCAAATTTATTTTGTGTTGGCATAGAGTGGGACTAATGCCCTTAAGATCATCAAGAGTATATCCAATAGCAGCACTGTGCTTCTTTAGAGTTTTCAATAATTTTTCTTCCTCCTTCTCTGAAAGGTTAGCACTAATAATAACAGGATATATCTTCTTTTCATCAAGATAAGCATATTTAAGGGTATCAGGCAATGGTTTAAGCTCAAACACGGGATCACCCTTGGGTGGAGGAGGGTCCCCTAGAATTTGAACAGGCAAGTTGTGTTTCAGAATAGGTCCCTGTTTAAAGAATACTTCATCTATTTCCCTTCTTTCATTCATAAACATACCATTTTCATGGTCTAGCAAATATTGTTCTAAAGGATCACTAGGAGGTACGGCAATAGAAGCAAGACCAATAATTTCATCTTTACTAGGCAATTCTTCCTCACGGTGTTGTCTACGAAATTTAGAGAAGTTAAACTCATGAGACATATCACCGAGACCAATAGTAACAACATCCTTTTCGCAGTCTATCTTAGCATTAACAGTGTTTAAGAAGGGTCTACCAAATATAATGGGACAAAAGCTATCTTGTGGGGAACCAAGAACAAGAAAATCAGCAGGATATTTGGTTTTCCCACACAAGACTTCAACATCTCTAACAATTCCAATGGGTGATATGGTATCTCTATTGGCAAGCTTAATGGTAACATCAATATCTTCTATCTCAGCAGGTGCAATATCATGCATAATTTCTTTGTATAAGTCATGAGGTATAGCACTAGCACTGGCACCCATGTCACATAAGCCATGATAACAATGATCTCCTATTTTAACAAAAATAACAGGCATGCCTACCACAGGTCTATGTTTATCTTTAGCACAAGGTTTAGCAATTCTAGCAGTTTCATCACAGAAATAAATAACATGCCCATCAATATTATCAGCCAAGAGATCTTTAAAAATAGTAATATTAGGTTCAACTTTAACTTGCTCAGGAGGTGTATAAGTTATAATATTGCTTTTACGAACCACAGTTGAAGCTTTAGCATGATCCTTTATTCTAACAGGGAAAGGTGGTTTCTCAACATAAGCAGTAGGAACAATAGGATCATTATAAGTGATAGTTTTTTCTTCAACTTTAATAGGTGTAGCTACTTTTACTTCTATGGGAGGATGATATTTAAACCACTTCTCCTTAGGGAGATCAACATGAGTAGCAAAAGATTCATAGAAAGAAGCTACTATCTCAGAGTCAAGTCCATATTTAGTGCTAAATTTACGGAAAACATCGGTATCCATAAAAGATTTAACACAATCAAACTTAGGTGTCATACCTGACTCCTTACCTTCGTCGAGGTCCCAATCTTCAGAGTTGCATTTAATTCTTTCCAATAAATCCCATTTGAATTCAATAGTCTTCATCATAAAAGAGCCAACACAAGAAGTATCGAGCATGGTGCGATTGTTATCAGAAAGCCGAGCATAAAAATTTTGAATAATCGTTTCTCTCGAGAGCTCATGATTGGGGCATGAATATAACATTGATTTAAGCCTCCCCCAAGCTTGAGCGATGCTTTCAACTTCGCGAGGCCAAAAATTATATATATAATTACGATCACGATGAACAAGATGCATAGGATAAAACTTCTGATGAAATTCCAATTTCAATCGTTTGTAGTTCCATGATCCCATATCATCACATAGCCTATACCATGTCAATGCATCTCCCTTCAAAGAAAAAGGGAAGACCTTCTTCTTGACAACATCATCGGGCATACCTGCAAACTTAAATAATCCACAAACTTCATCCACATATATTAGGTGCTCATCAGGATGTAATGTTCCATCTCCTGTAAAAGGATTAGCTAGCAGTTTTTCCAACATACCCGAAGGAATTTCAAAGTAGACTTTTTCATTTTCAGTAGGTTGAGGAGCAACTCTTTGCTCTACTAGTCGGGGTGAAGATACCCCGAACAAGCCCCTCAGAGGATTACTTTCCATAGTAACAAGTGACAATAAATTTCAGCACACTATATAAATTTTTCCTTAGCAAATTCCACCTACCAAAGGCGCTTCACTCCCCGGCAACGGCACCAGAAAAGAGTCTTGATGACCCACAAGTATAGGGGATCTATCGTAGTCCTTTCGATAAGTAAGAGTGTCGAACCCAACGAGGAGCAGAAGGAAATGATAAGCGGTTTTCAGCAAGGTATTCTCTGCACGCACTGAAATAATAGGTAACAGATAGTTTTGTGATAAGATAATTTGTAACGAGCAACAAGTAACAAAAAGTAAATAAAGTGCAGCAAGGTGGCCCAATCCTTTTTGTAGCAAAGGACAAGCCTGGACAATTCCTTATATGAAGGAAAACGCTCCCGAGGACACATGGGAATTATCGTCAAGCTAGTTTTCATCACGTTCATATGATTCGCGTTCGGTACTGTGATAATTTGATATGTGGGTGGACCGGTGCTTGGGTGCTGTTCCTACTTGAACAAGCATCCCACTTATGATTAACCCCTATTGCAAGCATCTGCAACTACAAAAGAAGTATTAAGGTAAAACTAACCATAGCATGAAACATATGAATCCAAATCAGCCCCTTACGAAGCAACGCATAAACTAGGGTTTAAGCTTCTGTCACTCTAGCAACCCATCATCTACTTATTACTTCCCAATGCCTTCCTCTAGGCCCAAATAATGGTGAAGTGTCATGTAGTCGATGTTCACATAACACCACTAGAGGAGAGACAACATACATCTCATCAAAATATCGAACAAATACCAAATTCACATGACTACTAATAGAAAGACTTCTCCCATGTCCTCAGGAACAAACCTAACTACTCACAAAGCATATTCATGTTCATAATCAGAGGGGTATTAATATGCACATAGGATCTGAACATATGATCTTCCACCAAATAAACCAACTAGCATCAACTACAAGGAGTAATCAACACTACTAGCAACCTACAGGTACCAATCCCAGACTTGGAGACAAGAATTGGATACAAGAGATGAACTAGGGTTTGAGAGGAGATGGTGCTGGTGAAGATGTTGATGGAGATTGGCCCTCTCCCGATGAGAGGAGTGTTGGTGATGACGATGGCGATGATTTCCCCCTCCCGGAGGGAAGTGTCCCCGACAGAACAGCTCTGCCGGAGCCCTAGATTGGTTCCGCCTCGTGGCGGCGGAGTCTCGTCCCGAAAGCTTGCTTATCATTTTTCTTCGGACGAAAGACTTCATATAGCAGAAGATGGGCATCGGAGGGCCAACAGGGGGCCCACGAGGCAGGGGGCGCACCCAGGGGGTAGGGCGCCCCCCCACCCTCGTGGCCAGGGTGTGGGGCCCCTCTGGTATTTCTTTCGCTCAGTATTTTTTATTATTTCCAAAAATAACTTTCGTGGAGTTTCAGGACTTTTGGGGTTGTGCAGAATAGGTCTCTAATATTTGCTCCTTTTCCAGCCAGAATTCCAGCTGCCGGCATTCTCCCTCCTTATGTAGACCTTGTAAAATAAGAGAGAATAGGCATAAGTATTGTGACATAATGTGTAATAACAACCCATAATGCAATAAATATCGATATAAAAGCATGATGCAAAATGGATGAAGAACGGTGTGTATCCGGTCGTGCGATTGGGCGTGGTCCGCAGCCCCCAGAGTACGGAGTCGAGCTCCTCTACCCAGTGTTTATCTGACTCCTTCAAGGATCGCACTAGTCTGTGTTTAATGCCGCTCATTATCAGGCCATTAGCCCGTTCGACTTGACTGTTTGTTTGAGGGTGATAGACGGAGGCATAATCGAGCTTGATGCCCAGATTCACACCAAGTTTTTACTTCGTCGGCTATGAAGTTAGAGCTGTTATCGGTGATGATACTATGTGGGACACCATAACGGTGTACAACGCCGGATATAAAATCTATCACTGGTCCGGCTTCAGCCATTTTAACTGGTTTGGCCTCTATCCACGTAGTGAATTTATCTACCATGACCAGCAGGTATTTTTTCTTATGGCTTCCCCCTTTAAGGGGTCCGACCATGTCAAGCCCCCTGATCATGAAAGGCCAAGTAATGGGGATTGTTTGTAGCATGGTAGGCGGCATATGGCTTTGATTGGCGAAAAGTTGGCATCCTACGCAACGTCGGACGAGGTCTTGTGCATCTGCTCGGGCCGTGGGCCAGAAGAAACCGGTATGGAAGGCCTTACTTACAAGGGCCCGAGCTGCGGCGTGATGGCCACCAAGACCAGCATGGATCTCGACCAAGAGCTGCAGCCCCTCTTCTTCGGAAATACATCTTTGAAGGACTCTGGTAGTACTTTTCTTGTAGAGCTCTCCTTCATGAACCCTGTAGGCTTTCGAGCGTTGAACAATGCATCGAGCCTCATTCGGGTCCTTCGGGAGTTCTTGCCTATTAAGGTAGGCCAGGAAGGGTTCGGTCCATGGGGCGATTACTGCCATGATTACATGGGCCGATGGTGTTATTTTGATGGCCGAGCCCCCGATGATGTCGGAATTGTGCTCGGAATCTGGGGGTATGATCGGCTCCGGACTGGTGTTGCTGCTCTCGTCCTACCATGCCACGGATGGCTTGAAGAGCCTCTCCACAAAGTTATTGGGTGGGACTGGATCACGCTTAGCGCCCATGCGAGCAAGGATGTCCGCTGCTTGATTACTCTCTCGAGCCACGTGATGAAACTCGAGCCCCTCGAACCTAGATGATATTTTAAGTACGGCGTTACGGTAAGCCGCCATCTTTGGATCTTTGGCATCGAATTCTCTGTTTATTTGGGATATTGCGAGGTTTGAATCCCCGCGCACCTCGAGGCGTTGTATGCCCATAGAGACGGCCATCCGAAGACCATGAAGTAGGGCCTCATATTCGGCTGCGTTATTGGAGTCTGTATAGAGTATCTGGAGCACATAACGGACTGTGTCTGCTGTGGGGGATGTCAGGACGACACCAGCCCCAAGTCCGGCTAACATTTTGGAGCCGTCGAAGTGCATCACCCAGTTGGAATATGTGCCGTACTCTTTAGGGAGTTCGGCCTCTGTCCATTCGGCGACGAAGTCGGCAAACACCTATGATTTAATGGCTCGGCGTGGCTTATATGTTATTTCAAACGGTAGGAGCTTAATGGCCCAGTTGGCAATCTGGCCGGTGGCGTCTCGGTTGTTTATGATATCGTTAAGTGGTACTTTGGAAGCCACCATGATCGAACACTCTTGAAAGTAGTGCCGCAGCTTCCGGGATGCCATAAAGACCGCATACGCTATCTTTTGATAGTATGGGTATCAGGATTTGCATGGAGTAAGGACAGTCGATACGTAGTATACTGGTTTTTGAAGTGGGAATTTATGTCCCTCTTCCTCTCGTTCAACGACGAGCACTGCACTCACCACCTGGTGAGTTGCGAATATGTAGAGCAACATTGGTTCGCCGATGTTTGGCGCGACCAGGATTGGGTTACTTGCTAACAAAGTTTTTATTTGTTCCAGTTCGGCCGTTGCAGCATCCGTCCACGCAAAGTGGTCGGTGCGTCGGAGCAGGCGATATAGTGGCAATGCCTTTTGTCCTAATCTGGAGATAAAACGGCTTAAAACTGCCACGCACCCGGCTATTTTTTGGACCTGCTTGAGGTCTGTTGGTATAGCCAATTGTGACAGGGCTCGGATTTTGGCTGGGTTTGCTTCAATTCCTCTATTGGAAACGATGAACCCAAGCAGTTTTCCGACGGGAATGCCGAAGACACACTTTTCCGGATGAGCCATATGTCATATGTTCAGAGGTTGTCGAATGTAAGGCGCAGGTCATCCACCAATGACTCGACGTGCTTAGTTTTGATGACTACGTCATCTACATATGCTTCAACCGTCTTGCCGATTTGCTTTTCTAGGCATGTTTGAATCATGCGTTGGTAAGTGGCGCCGGCGTTTTTGAGCCTGAAAGGCATAGTGTTGAAGCAGAAGGGCCCATATGGGGTGATGAATGCCGTTGCGGCTTGGTCGGATTCCTTCATCTTGATTTGATGGTATCCAGAGTATGCGTCGAGGAAACACAGTGAATCGTGTCCTGCAGTTGCATCAATGATCTGGTCAATACGGGGACGAGGAAAGGGATCCTTAGGTCAGGCTTTATTGAGGTCTTTGAAATCGACACACAAGCGCCAGGATTTATCCTTCTTCGGTACCATCACCAGGTTTGCTAGCCAGTCCGGATGTTGAATTTCTCTGATAAATCCGGCTTCAAGTAGCTTGGCTAGCTCCTCCCCCATAGCTTGTCGTTTGGGTTCGGAAAAGCGCCACATCGTTTGCTTGACTAGTTTGTATCCCTTCAATATATTGAGACCGTGTTCGGCCAGTCTGCGTGGGATTCCTGGCATATCCGAAGGGTGCCAGGCGAAGATGTCCCAATTCTTGCCCAGGAATGCGTGTAATGCAGCGTCGACCGTCGGATCCAGCTGCGCCCCGATGGAAGCTGTCTTCTTGGGGTCCGTCGGGTGAACTTGAAATTTTACTATCTCGTCAGCTGACTTGAAAGAAGTGGATTTAGGCCTTTTATCAAGAATTATGACATTTCCATCCACTGTGGAACGCAGGGCGGTGAGCTCCTCGGCCGCTAGGGCTTTGGACAATGCCTCGAGGGCTAGGTATGCGGTTTTATTTTTGGCGCGGAGTGCTATGTCCGGATGACTGGTGATAGTGATAACACCGTTGGGCTCGGGCATTTTGAGCTTCATGTACCCGTAACGAGGTATGGCTTGAAAGCGTGTTAATGCGTCTCGCCCTAACAGGGCATGATATCCGTTGTTGAAAGGGACCACCTGGAAGATTATCTCTTCAGACCTACAGTTCTCTGGCGTGCCGAATACCACGTCGAGTTTAATTTTCCCCGCATCTTGCTTCCCGACTGGGGATAATTCCTCGAAAAGTTGTATTGCTTTGCTCGATGCGACTCCTGTGCATTTGCATTTTAATGAGCGTGTCTTCGTAAATGAGGTTTAGTCCGCTGCCGCTGTCCATGAGCACTTTAGTGAGGCGAAAGCCATCTACAATTGGGTTTAGAACCAAAGCGGCTGGAGCTCGGACTGATCGGGCCCTTGGCTCGTCATTGGCGTTGAAGGTTCTCGCCATATCGTTCCAAGGATTTATTGCGGCTACGTGATTGACTTCGGCAAGGCCGCGGAGCGCCCGTTTACGCCGGTTGTTTGAAGAAAAGGTCTCGAAGACCGTAAACACATTGAGGTCATTATCCTCGGGGGAATGCCTCGCCGGGGTAGTGTTGGTGAGGATAGCCTCCCTGCTTTTAGGCACCTGCCGGAGTATCCAACATGCCCGAAGGCTATGAGTTGGTTCAGAATTTGGCATCGCGTGTATCTGATAGGGCTTGTCGAGCCATTCGTCAAGGATGGTTCTGTGTCCCGGCAAGGGCTTAATTTTTCTTTCCGGGAAGTAATGATCAGGTGCCCCATAAGGGTGCATTCTTTTTGTCCGGCCGGTGGGTGGCTTAAAGGCCGGTGGTTCCCACCGAGCTGTTTGGGCTTTCCAAACGCTTTCCATTGCACAATACTTCTGTACTATGCGTGCCAAATCTGCAAAGTGCAGTATGTGGCGCCGATTGAGGGCATTGAGGATCCCCTCGTCCGTGCAGTTGTGGCAAAAGACTGATACCGCATCATCGTCGCATCAATCTTTGATCTTGTTTTTAACAAGTAGGAATCTAGCCCAAAAGTGATGGACTGTTTCCTGAGCCTGCTGTCGTATATACATTAAATCGCATATATCCGGAGGACCGGAATTGCTTGGAGATTATTGATTGTGGTGGGTGGGTGGGCTTAAATCCGCACCTAGATGTTGGGAATCGTAGCATAATTTTAAAATTTTCCTACGCTCACCAAGATGCATCTATGGAGTATACTAGCAACGAGGGGAAAGGAGTGCATCTACATACCCTTGTAGATCGCGAGCGGAAGCGTTCCAATGAACGTGGATGACGGAGTCGTACTCGCCGTGATTCAAATCACCGATGACCGAGTGCCGAGCGGACGGCACCTCCGCGTTCAACACACGTACGGTGCAGCAACGTCTCCTCCTTCTTGATCCAGCAAGGGGGAAGGAGAGGTTGATGGAGATCCAGCAGCACGACGGCGTGGTGGTGGATGTAGCGGGATGTCGGCAGGGCTTCGCCGAGCTTCTACGAGAGAGAGAGGTGTAGCAGGGGAGGAGGGAGGCGCCCAAGGCTGAGATATTGCTGCCCTCCCTCCCCCCTTTATATAGGCCCCCTGGGAGGGGGGGGGGGCGCCGGCCACAACCCATCTAGAGGGGGGGGGGGCGGCCAAGGGGGGTGCCTTGCCCCCCAAGGCAAGTGGGCCCCCCACCCTAGGGTTTCCAACCCTAGGCGCAGGGGGGAGGCCCATGGGGGGGCGCCCAGCCCACTAGGGGCTGGTTCCCTTCCCACTTCAGCCCACGGGGCCCTCCGGGATAGGTGGCCCCACCCGGTGGACCCCCGGGACCCTTCCGGTGGTCCCGGTACAATACCGGTAACCCCCGATACTTTCTCGGTGGCCGAAACTTGACTTCCTATATATAATTCTTTACCTCCGGACCATTCCGGAACTCCTCGTGATGTCCGGGATCTCATCCGGGACTCCGAACAACTTTCGGGTTTCCGCATACACATATCTCTACAACCCTAGCGTCACCGAACCTTAAGTGTGTAGACCCTATGGGTTCGGGAGACATGCAGACATGACCGAGACGCCTCTCCGGTCAATAACCAACAGCGGGATCTGGATACCCATGTTGGCTCCCACATGTTCCATGATGATCTCATCGGATGAACCACGATGTCGAGGATTCAATCAATCCCGTATACAATTCCCTTTGTCAATCGGTATGTTACTTGCCCGAGATTCGATCGTCGGTATCCCAATACCTTGTTCAATCTCGTTACCGGCAAGTCTCTTTACTCATACCGCAATGCATGATCCCGTGACTAACGCCTTAGTCACATAGAGCTCATTATGATGATGCATTACCGAGTGGGCCCAGAGATACCTCTCCGTCACACGGAGTGACAAATCCCAGTCTCGATCCGTGCCAACCCAACAGACACTTTCAGAGATACCCGTAGTGCACCTTTATAGTCACCCAGTTACGTTGTGACGTTTGGAACACCCAAAGCACTACTACGGTATCCGGGAGTTGCATGATCTCATGGTCTAAGGAAAAGATACTTGACATTGGAAAAGCTCTAGCAAACGAAACTACACGATCTTTTATGCTATGCTTAGGATTGGGTCTTGTCCATCACATCATTCTCCCAATGATGTGATCCCGTTATCAATGACATCCAATGTCCATAGTCAGGAAACCATGACTATCTGTTGATCAACGAGCTAGTCAACTAGAGGCTTACTAGGGACACGTTGTGGTCTATGTATTCACACATGTATTACGATTTTCGGACAATACAATTATAGCATGAGCAATAGACAATTACCATGAACAAAGAAATATAATAATAACCATTTATTATTGCCTCTAGGGCATATTTCCAACACCAGAACCATTGTGGAATCTGGATTTTGAGAAATTTCTGAGGTCATTGGTCCAGGATCCGGAGTGTCTGGGGTTTTTTTAGACTCAGCACCTAATTCTATGTTCGGAGGATAGATGATCTCTTCTTGACGATGAGTGTCCGGCTCGCAGGGCTCGAAGATCCAAACATAGTTTGTTTTCAGCATAGGAAGAGCGGCATCCTTAACCTGTTCTTCCACGACAGTCACCAGGTGGGTGACAGGTGGAGACCCGATTTCCCTATGATCGGGTTTAAGCCCAATCAGATCGTAATCTGTTGCGACCCCAAGGCGACGATGCGATCTAGCTGTTCGTTTATAGATGAGACATCTGCCGGATCCATCTTATCAATGCTTTTGGGGTTGATGCGGAGATGATTTTTGGCAATCCAGGGGACCGCCTCGGGCTTAACGGCCGGGCGGGCGCCTATGGTGAAATTGCCGATCTGGAGGATCTGCCCAGGAACTAGGGCCCTTCCAGAGGTGATTTTGTCCCTGACGACGAGGCGAGCCATCGATCCTTCTTTCGATAACACAGAGGAACCCTCAATGAAAGCACCAATGTCGGTGTCAAAACCGGCGGATCTCGGGTAGGGGGTCCCGAACTGTGCGTCGTAGGATCGAGGGCAACAAGAGACAGAGACACGATGTTTACCCAGGTTCGGGCCTGTCAGCGTTCTTGGAACGGGGGTCCCCAGACTTGCCTGCCTGCGGCCCATGGCGTGGCTATGCTAGCGGGCCTGTATGACCCATCTTCATCAACAAGGCATTCAAGACCCTCGCGAGGCGGACGGCGCAAGTGTTGGGTTATGGAGTAATTTAAAAAAATTTCCTACGCACACGCAAGATACTGGTGATGCATAGCAACGAGAGGGGAGAGTGTTGTCCATGTACCCTCGTAGACCGAAAGCGGAAGCGTTAACACAACGCGGTTGATGTAGTCGTACGTCTTCACGATCCGACCGATCAAGTACCGAACGCACGGCACCTCCGAGTTCAGCACACGTTCAGCTCGATGACGTCCCTCGAACTCCGATCCAGCCGAGTGTTGAGGGAGAGTTTTGTCAGCACGACGGCATGGTGACGATGATGATGTTCTACCGACGCAGGGCTTCGCCTAAGCTCCGCAACAATATTATCGAGGTGTAATATGGTGGAGAGGGGCACCGCACACGGCTAAAATATCATATATCAATTGTGTGTCAAGAGGTTCCCCCTGCCCCCGTATATAAAGGTGCAAGGGGGAGGCCGCCGGCCTAGGAGGTGTGGCGCGCCAGGAGGAGTCCTACTCCTACCGGGAGTAGGACTCCCCCCCTTTCCATGTTGGACTAGGAGTGGAAGATGGAGGAGGTGGAGGGGAGGAAGGAAGGGGGGGGGGCGCCGCCCCCCTTTCCTTGTCCTATTCGGACTGGGGGGGAAGGGGGGCGTGACCCTGCCCTAGCCTCCTCGCCTCTCTTCCACCTAGGCCCACTAAGGCCCATTAAGTTACCGGGGGGTTCCGGTAACCTCCCGGTACTCCGGAAAAATCCCGATTTCACCCAGAACACTTCCGATGTCCAAACATAGGCTTCCAATATATCAATCTTTACGTCTCGACCATTTCGAGACTCCTCGTCATGTCCGTGATCACATCCGGGACTCCGAACAATCTTCGGTACATCAAAACATATAAACTCATAATATAACTGTCATCGTAACGTTAAGCGTGCGGACCCTACGGGTTCGAGAACTATGTAGACATGACCGAGACACCTCTCCGGTCAATAACCAATAGCGGAACCTGGATGCTCATATTGGTTCCCACATATTCTACGAAGATCTTTATCGGTCAGACCGCATAACAACATACGTTGTTCCCTTTGTCATCGGTATGTTACTTGCCCGAGATTCGATCGTCGGTATCTCGATACCTAGTTCAATCTCGTTACCGGCAAGTCTCTTTACTCGTTCCGTAATACATCATCCCGCAACTAACTCATTAGTTACAATGCTTGCAAGGCTTATAGTGATGTGCATTACCGAGTGGGCCCAGAGATACCTCTCCGACAATCGGAGTGACAAATCCTAATCTCGAAATACGCCAACCCAACAAGTACCTTTGGAGACACCTGTAGAGCACCTTTATAATCACCCAGTTACGTTGTGACGTTTGGTAGCACATAAAGTGTTCCTCCGGTAAACGGGAGTTGCATAATCTCATAGTCATAGGAACATGTATAAGTCATGAAGAAAGCAATAGCAACATACTAAACGATCGAGTGCCAAGCTAACGAAATGGGGCAAGTCAATCACGTCATTCTCCTAATGAGGTGATCCCGTTGATCAAATGACAACTCATGTCTATGGCTAGGAAACATAACCATCTTTGATTAACGAGCTAGTCAAGTAGAGGCATACTAGTGACACTCTGTTTGTCTATGTATTCACACATGTATTATGTTTCCAGTTAATACAATTCTAGCATGAATAATAAACATTTATCATGAGATAAGGAAATAAATAATACTTTATTATTGCCTCTAGGGCATATTTCCTTCAGTCTCCCACTTGCACTAGAGTCAATAATCTAGATTACACAGTAATGATTCTTACACCCATGGAGTCTTGGTGCTGATCATGTTTTGCTCGTGGAAGAGGCTTAGTTAACGGGTCTGCAACATTCAGATCCGTATGTATCTTGGAAATTTCTATGTCTCCCACCTGGACTAAATCCCGGATGGAATTGAAGCATTTTTTGATGTGCTTGGTTCTCTTGTGAAATCTGGATTCCTTTGCTAAGGTAATTGCACCAGTATTGTCACAAAAGATTTTCATTGGTTCCGATGCACTAGGTATGACACCTAGATCGGATATGAACTCCTTCATCTAGACTCCTTCATTTGCTGCTTCCGAAGCAGCTATGTACTCCGCTTCACACGTAGATCCCGCCACGACACTTTGCTTAGAACTGCACCAACTGACAGCTCCACCGTTCAATGTAAATACGTATCCGGTTTGCGATTTAGAATCGTCCGGATCAGTGTCAAAGCTTGCATCAACGTAACCACTTACGATGAGCTCTTTGTCACCTCCAGAAACGAGAAACATATCCTTAGTCCTTTTCAGGTATTTCAGTATCTTCTTGACCGCTGTCCAGTGATCCACTCCTGGATTACTTTGGTACCTCCCTACTAAACTTATAGCAAGGCACACATCAGGTCTGGTACACAGCATTGCATACATGATAGAGCCTATGGCTGAAGCATAGGGAACATCTTTCATTTTCTCTCTATCTTCTGCAGTGGTCGGGCATTGAGTCTTACTCAATCTCACACCTTGTAGTACAGGCAAGAACCCTTTCTTTGCTTGATCCATTTTGAACTTCTTCAAAACTTTGTCAAGGTATGTGCTTTGTGAAAGTCCAATTAAGCGTCTTGATCTATCTCTATAGATCTTAATGCCTAATATGTATGCAGCTTCACCGAGGTCTTTCATTGAAAATTTTTTATTCAAGTATCCCTTTATGCTATCCAGAAATTCTATATCATTTCCAATCAGCAATATGTCATCCACATATAATATCAGAAATGCTACTGAGCTCCCACTCACTTTCTTGTAAATACAGGCTTCTCCAAAAGTCTGTATAAAACCAAATGCTTTGATCACACTATCAAAGCGTTTATTCCAACTCCGAGAGGCTTGCACCAGTCCATAAATGGATCACTGGAGCTTGCACACTTTGTTAGCTTCCCTTGGATCGACAAAACCTTCTGGTTGCATCATATACAACTCTTCTTCCAGAAATCCATTCAGGAATGCAGTTTTGACATCCATTTGCCAAATTTCATAATCATAAAATGCGGCAATTGCTAACATGATTCGGACAGACTTAAGCATCGCTACGGGTGAGAAGGTCTCATCGTAGTCAATCCCTTGAACTTGTCGAAAACCTTTTGCAACAAGTCGAGCTTCATAGACAGTAACATTACCATCAGCGTCAGTCTTCTTCTTGAAGATCCATTTATTTTCAATGGCTTGCCGACCATCGGGCAAGTCAACCAAAGTCCATACTTTGTTCTCATACATGGATCCCATCTCGGATTTCATGGCCTCAAGCCATTTTGCAGAATCTGGGCTCACCATCGCTTCTTCATAGTTCGTAGGTTCGTCATGGTCTAGTAACATAACCTCCAGAACAGGATTACCGTACCACTCTGGTGCGGATCTTGATCTAGTTGATCTACGAGGTTCAGTAATAACTTGATCTGAAGTTTCATGATCATTATCATTAACTTCCCCACTAATTGGTGTAGGTGTCGCAGAAACTGGTTTATGTGATGATCTACTTTCCAATAAGGGAGCAGGTACAGTTACCTCATCAAGTTCTACTTTCCTCCCACTCACTTCTTTCGAGAGAAACTCCTTCTCTAGAAAGGATCCATTCTTAGCAACGAATGTCTTGCCTTCGGATCTGTGATAGAAGGTGTACCCAACAGTCTCCTTTGGGTATCCTATGAAGACACATTTCTCCGATTTAGGTTCGAGCTTATCAGGTTGAAGTTTCTTCACATAAGCATCGCAACCCCAAACTTTAAGATACGACAACTTTGGTTTCTTGCCAAACCATAGTTCATAAGGTGTCGTTTCAACGGATTTCGATGGTGCCCTATTTAGAGTGAACGCAGCCGTCTCTAAAGCATAACCCCAAAACGATAGCGGTAAATCAGTAAGAGACATCATAGATCGCACCATATCTAGTAAAGTACGATTACGACGTTCCGACACACCATTACGCTGTGGTGTTCCAGGTGGCGTGAGTTGCGAAACTATTCCGCATTGTTTCAAATGAAGACCAAACTCATAACTCAAATATTCTCCTCCATGATCAGATCGTAGAAATTTTATTTTCTTGTTACGATGATTTTCAACTTCACTCTGAAATTGTTTGAACTTTTCAAATGTTTCAGACTTATGTTTCATTAAGTTGATATACCCATATCTGCTTAAATCATCTGTGAAGGTGAGAAAATAACGATATCCGCCACGAGCCTCAATATTCATCGGACCACATACATCTGTATGTATGATTTCCAATAAATCTGTTGCTCTCTCCATAGTTCCGGAGAACGGTGTTTTAGTCATCTTGCCCATGAGGCACGGTTCGCAAGTACCAAGTGATTCATAATCAAGTGATTCCAAAAGTCCATCAGTATGGAGTTTCTTCATGCGCTTTACACCGATATGACCTAAACGGCAGTGCCACAAATAAATTGCACTGTCATTATCAACTCTGCATCTTTTGGCTTCGACATTATGAATATGTGTGTCACTACTATCGAGATTCATTAAAAATAGACCACTCTTCAAGGGTGCATGACCATAAAAGATATTATTCATATAAATAGAACAACCATTATTCTCTGATTTAAATGAATAACCGTCTCGCATTAAACAAGATCCAGATATAATGTTCATGCTCAACGCTGGCACCAAATAACAATTATTTAGGTCTAAAACTAATCCCGAAGGTAGATGTAGAGGTAGCGTGCCGACCGCGATCACATCGACTTTGGAACCATTTCCCACGCGCATCGTCACCTCGTCCTTAGCCAATCTTCGCTTAATCCGTAGCCCCTGTTTCGAGTAGCAAATATTAGCAACAGAACCAGTATCAAATACCCAGGTGCTACTGCGAGCATTAGTAAGGTACACATCAATAACATGTATATCACATATACCTTTGTTAACCTTGCCATCCTTCTTATCCGCCAAATACTTGGGGCAGTTCCGCTTCCAGTGACCAGTCTGCTTGCAGTAGAAGCACTCAGTTTCAGGCTTAGGTCCAGACTTGGGTTTCTTCTCCTGAACAGCAACTTGCTTGCTGTTCTTCTTGAAGTTCCCCTTCTTCTTCCCTTTGCCCTTTTTCTTGAAACTAGTGGTTTTACTGACTATCAACACTTGATGCTCCTTTTTGATTTCTACCTCTGCTACCTTTAGCATTGCGAAGAGCTCGGGAATTGTCTTATTCATCCCTTGCATGTTATAGTTCATCACGAAGCTCTTGTAGCTTGGTGGCAGTGATTGAAGAATTCTGTCAATGACGCTATCATCCGAAAGATGAACTCCCAGTTGAATCAAGTGATTATTATACCCAGAAATTTTGAGTATATGCCCACTGACAGAACTATTCTCTTCCATCTTGCAGCTGTAGAACTTATTGGAGACTTCATATCTCCCAATCCGGGCATTTGCTTGAAATATTAACTACAACTCCTGGAACATCTCATATGCTCCATGATGTTCAAAACGTCATTGAAGACCCGGTTCTAAGCCGTAAAGCATGACACACTGAACTATCGAGTAGTCATCAGCTTTGCTCTGCCAGACGTTCATAACTTCTGGTGTTGCTCTTGCAGGAGGCCTGGCACCTAGCGGTGCTTCCAGGACGTAATTCTTCTGTGCAGCAATGAGGATAATCCTCAAGTTACGGACCCAGTCCGTGTAATTGCTACCATCATCTTTCAACTTTGCTTTCTCAAGGAACGCATTAAAATTCAACGGAACAACAACACGAGCCATTTATCTACAATTAACATAGACAAGCAAGATACTATCAGGTACTAAGTTCATGATAAATTCAAGTTCAATTAATCATATTACTTAAGAACTCCCACTTAGATAGACATCCCTCTAATCATCTAAGTGATTACGTGATCCAAATCAACTAAACCATGTCCGATCATCACGTGAGATGGAGTAGTTTCAATGGTGAACATCACTATGTTGATCATATCTACTATATGATTCACGCTCGACCTTTCGGTCTCCGTGTTCCGAGGCCATATCTGCATATGCTAGGCTCGTCAAGTTTAACCTGAGTATTCCGCGTGTGCAACTGTTTTGCACCCGTTGTATTTGAACGTAGAGCCTATCACACCCGATCATCACGTGGTGTCTCAGCACGAAGAACTTTCGCAATGGTGCATACTCAGGGAGAACACTTTAAATTTTAGTGAGAGATCATCTTATAATGCTACCGTCAATCAAAGCAAGATAAGATGCATAAAAGATTAACATCACATGCAATCAATATAAGTGATATGATATGGCCATCATCATCTTGTGCTTGTGATCTCCATCTCCGAAGCACCGTCATGATCACCATCGTCACCGGCGCGACACCTTGATCTCCATCGTAGCATCGTTGTCGTCTCGCCAACTATTGCTTTTACGACTATCGCTACCGCTTCGTGATAAAGTAAAACAATTACATGGCGATTGCATTTCATACAATAAAGCGACAACCATATGGCTCCTGCCAGTTGCCGATAACTCGGTTACAAAACATGATCATCTCATACAATAAAATATAGCATCATGTCTTGACCATATCACATCACAACATGCCCTGCAAAAACAAGTTAGACGCCCTCTACTTTGTTGTTGCAAGTTTTACGTGGCTGCTACGGGCTTAGCAAGAACCGTTCTTACCTACGCATCAAAACCACAACGATAGTTTGTCAAGTTGGTGCTGTTTTAATCTTCGCAAGGACCGGGCGTAGCCACACTCGGTTCAACTAAAGTGAGAGAGATAGACACCCGCCAGTCACCTTTAAGCAATGAGTGCTCGCAACGGTGAAACCAGTCTCGCGTAAGCGTACGCGTAATGTCGGTCCGGGCCGCTTCATCTCACAATACTGCTGAACCAAAGTATGACATGCTGGTAAGCAATATGACTTATATCACCCACAACTCACTTGTGTTCTACTCGTGCATAGCATCAACGCATAAAACCAGGCTCGGATGCCACTGTTGGGTTATGCAGTAATTTCAAAAAATTTCCTACGCACACGCAAGATCATGGTGATGCATAGCAACGAGAGGGGAGAGTGTTGTCCACGTACCCTCGTAGACCGAAAGCGGAAGCGTTAACACAACGCGGTTGATGTAGTCGTACGTCTTCACGATCCAACCGATCAAGTACCGAATGCACGGCACCTCCGAGTTCAGCACACGTTCAGCTCGATGACGTCCCTCGAACTCTGATCCAGCCGAGTGTTGAGGGAGAGTTTCGTCAGCACGACGGCGTGGTGACGATGATGATGTTCTACCGACGCAGGGCTTCGCCTAAGCTCCGCAATGATATTATCAAGGTGTAATATGGTGGAGAGGGGCACCGCACACTGCTAAAATATCGTATATCAATTGTGTGTCCAGAGGTGCCCCCCTGCCCCCGTATATAAAGGTGCAAGGGGGAGGCCGCCGGCCTAGGAGGTGTGGCGCGCCAGGAGGAGTCCTACTCCTACCGGGAGTAGGACTCCCCCCTTTCCATGTTGGACTAGGAGTGGAAGGTGGAGGAGGTGGAGGGGAGGAAGGAAGGGGGGGCGCCGCCCCCCTCTCCTTGTCCTATTCGGACTGGGGGGGAGGGGGGCGCGGCCCTGCCCTAGCCTCCTCCCCTCTCTTCCACCTAGGCCCACTAAGGCCCATTAAGTTACCGGGGGGTTCCGGTAACCTCCCGGTACTCCGGAAAAATCCCGATTTCACCCGGAACACTTCCGATGTCCAAACATAGGCTTCCAATATATCAATCTTTACGTCTCGACCATTTCGAGAGTCCTCGTCATGTCCGTGATCACATCCGGGACTCCGAACAACCTTCGGTACATCAAAACATATAAACTCATAATATAACTGTCATCGTAACGTTAAGCGTGCGGACCCTACGGGTTCGAGAACTGTGTAGACATGAACGAGACACCTCTCTGGTCAATAACCAATAGCGGAACCTGGATGCTCATATTGGTTCCCACATATTCTACGAAGATCTTTATCGGTCAGACCGCATAACAACATACGTTGTTCCCTTTGTCATCGGTATGTTACTTGCCCGAGATTCGATCGTCGGTATCTTGATACCTAGTTCAATCTCGTTACCGGCAAGTCTCTTTACTCGTTCCGTAATACATCATCTTGCAACAAACTCTTTAGTTGCAATGCTTGCAAGGCTTAAGTGATGTGCATTACCGAGAGGGCCCAGAGATACCTCTCCGACAATCGGAGTGACAAATCCTAATATCGAAATACGCCAACCCAACAAGTACCTTCGGAACACCTGTAGAGCACCTTTATAATCACCGAGTTACGTTGTGACGTTTGGTAGCACAAAAGTGTTCCTCCGGTAAACGGGAGTTGCATAATCTCATAGTCATAGGAACATGTATAAGTCATGAAGAAAGCAATAGCAACATACTAAACGATCGAGTGCTAAGCTAACGGATGGGTCAAGTCAATCACATCATTCTCCTAATGATGTGATCCCGTTAATCAAATGACAACTCATGTCTATGGCTAGGAAACATAACCATCTTTGATCAACGAGCTAGTCAAGTAGAGGCATACTAGTGACACTCTATTTGTCTATGTATTCACGCATGTATCATGTTTCCGGTTAATACAATTCTAGCATGAATAATAAACATTTATCATGATATAAGGAAATAAATAATAACTTTATTATTGCCTCTAGGGCATACTTCCTTCAGTCTCCCACTTGCACTAGAGTCAATAATCTAGTTCACATCGCCATGTGATTTAACATCAATAGTTCACATCACCATGTGATTAACACCCATAGTTCACATCGTCATGTGACCAACACCCAAAGGGTTTACTAGAGTCAATAATCTAGTTCACATCGCTATGTGATCAACACCCAAAGAGTACTAAGGTGTGATTATGTTTTGCTTGTGAGATAATTTTAGTCAACGGGTCTGTCACATTCAGATCCGTAAGTATTTTGCAAATTTCTATGTCTACAATGCTCTGCACGGAGCTACTCTAGCTAATTGCTCCCACTTTCAATATGTATCTAGACCGAGACTTAGAGTCATCTAGATTAGTGTCAAAACTTGCATCGATGTAACCCTTTACGACGAACCTTTTGTCACTTCCATAATCGAGAAACATATCCTTATTCGAGTAAGGATAATTTTGACCGCTGTCCAGTGATCTACTCCTAGATCACTATTGTACTCCCTTGCCAAAATCAGTGTAGGGTATACAATAGATCTGGTGCACAGCATGGCATACTTTATAGAACCTATGGCCGAGGCATAGGGAATGACTTCCATTCTTTTTCTATCTTCAGCCGTGGTCGGGCTTTGAGTCTTACTCAATTTCACACCTTGTAACACAGGCAAGAAACTCTTTCTTTGACTGTTCCATATTGAACCGCTTCAAAATCTTGTTAAGGTATGTACTCATTGAAAAGACTTATCAAGCGTCTTGATCTATCTCTATAGATCTTGATGCTCAATATGTAAGCAGCTTCACCGAGGTCTTTCTTTGAAAAAACTCCTTTCAAACACTCCTTTATGCTTTGCAGAATAATTCTACATTATTTCCGATCAACAATATGCCATTCACATATACTTATCAGAAATGTTGTAGTGCTCCCACTCACTTTCTTGTAAATACAGGTTTCACCGCAAGTCTGTATAAAACTATACGCTTTGATCAACTTATCAAAGCGTATATTCCAACTCCGAGATGCTTGCACCAGTCCATAGATGGATCGCTAGAGTTTGCATATTTTGTTAGCACCTTTAGGATTGACAAAACCTTCTGGTTGCATCATATACAACTCTTCTTTAATGAATCCATTAAGGAATGCAGTTTTGTTTATCCATTTGCCAGATTTCATAGAATGCAGCAATTGCTAACATGATTCAGACAGACTTAAGCATCGTTGCGAGTGAGAAAATCTCATCGTATTCAACACTTTGAACTTTGTCAAAAACCTTTTTCCGACAAGTCTAGCGTTGTAGATAGTAACACTACTATCAGCGTTTGTCTTCCTCGTGAAGATCCATTTATTTTTTATGGCTCGCCGATCATTGGGCAAGTCAATCAAAGTCCATACTTTGTTCTCATACATGGATCCTATCTCAGATTTCATGGCCTCAAGCCATTTGGCGGAATCTGGGCTCGCCATCGCTTCTTCATAGTTTGTAGGTTCGTCATGGTCTAGTAACATAACCTCCAGAACAGGATTACCGTACCACTCTGGTGCGGATCTTAATCTGGTTGACCTACGAGGTTCAGTAATAACTTGATCTGAAGTTTCATGATCATTATCATTAACTTCCTCACTAATTGGTATAGTCGTCACAGGAACCGTTTTCTGTGATAAACTACTTTCCAATAAGGCAGCAGGTACAGTTACCTCATCAAGTTCTACTTTCCTCCCACTCACTTCTTTCGAGAGAAACTCCTTCTCTAGAAAGGATCCATTCTTAGCAACGAATATCTTGCCTTCGGATCTGTGATAGAAGGTGTACCCAACTGTCTCCTTTGGGTATCCTATGAAGACACATTTCTCCGATTTGGGTTTGAGCTTATCAGGATGAAACTTTTTCTTTATAAGCATTGCAACCCCAAACTTTAAGAAACGACAACTTTGGTTTCTTGCCAAACCACAGTTCATACGGTGTCGTCTCAACGGATTTAGATGGTGCCCTTTTACGTGAATGCAGCTGTCTCTAATGCATAACCCCAAAACTATAGTGGTAAATCGGTAAGAAACATCATAGATTGCACTATATCCAATAAAGTACGGTTATGACGTTCGGACACACCATTATGCTGTGGTGTTCCAGGTGGCACGAATTTGTGAAACTATTCCACATTGTTTTAATTGAAGACCAAAATAGTAACTCAAATATTTGTCTCTGCGATCAGATCGTAGAAACCTTATTTTCTTGTCACGATGATTTTCCACTTCACTCTAAAATTCTTTGAACTTTTCAAATGCTTCAGACTTATGTTTCATCAAGTAGATATACCCATATCTGCTCAAATCATCTGTGAAGGTCAGAAAATAACGATACTTGCCACGAGCCTTAACACTCATCGGACCGCATACATCAGTATGTATTATTTCCAATAAGTCAGTTGCTCGCTCCATTGTTCCGAAGAACGGAGTCTTAGTCATCTTTCCCATGAGGTATGGTTCGCAAGCATCAAGTGATTCATAATCAAGTGATTCCAAAAGTCCATCAACATGGAGTTTCTTCATGCGCTTTACACCAATATGACCTAAACGGAAGTTCCACAAATAAGTTGCACTATCATTATTAACTTTGCATCTTTTGGCTTCAATATTATGAATATGTGTATCACAATGATCGAGATCCAACGAACCATTTTCATTGGGTGTGTAACCATATAAGGTTTTATTCATGTAAACAGAACAACAATTATTCTCTAACTTAAATGAATAACCGTATTGCAATAAACATGATCAAATCATATTCATGCTCAACGCAAACACCAAATAACACTTATTTAGGTTCAACACTAATCCCAAAAGTTATATGGATTGTGCGATGATGATCACATCAATCTTGGAACCACTTCCAATACACATCGTCACTTCATCCTTAACTAGTTTCTGTTCATTATGCAACTCCCGTTTCGAGTTACTACTCTTTAGCAACTGAACCAGTATCAAATACCGAGGGGTTGCTACAAACACTAGTAAAATACACATCAATAATATGTATATCAAATATACCTTTGTTCACTTTGCCATCCTTCTTATCCACCAAATACTTGGGGCAGTTCCGCTTCCAGTGACCAGTCCCTTTGCAGTAGAAGCACTTAGTCTCAGGCTTAGGTCCAGACTTGGGCTTCTTCACTTGAGCAGCAACTTGCTTGCTGTTCTTCAAGAAGTTCCCCTTCTATCCCTTCGCCCTTTTTCTTGAAAGTAGTGGTCTTGTTAACCATCAACACTTGATGCTCTTTCTTGATTTCTACCTTCGTCAATTTCAGCATCGCGAAGAGCTCGGGAATTACTTTCGTCATCCCTTGCATACTATAGTTCATCACGAAGTTCTACTAACTTGGTGATGGTGACTAGAGAATTCTGCCAATCACTATCTTATCTGGAAGATTAACTCCCACTTGATTCAAGCGACTGTAGTACCCAGACAATCTGAGCACATGCTTATTGCTTGAGCTATTCTCCTCCATCTTTTAGCTATAGAACTTGTTGTAGACTTCATATCTCTCAACTCGGGTATTTGCTTGAAATATTAACTTCAACTCCTGGAACATCTCATATGGTCCATGACGTTAAAAACGTCTTTGAAGTCCCGATTCTAAGCCGTTAAGCATGGTGCACTAAACTATCAAGTAGTCATCATATTGAGCAAGCCAAACGTTCATAACGTCTGCATCTGCTCCTGCAATAGGTCTGTCACCTAGCAGTGCATCAAGGACATAATTCTTCTGTGCAACAATGAGGATAATCCTCAAATCACGGATCCATTCCGCATCTTTGCTACTAACATATTTCAACATAATTTTCTCTAGGAACATATCAAAAATAAACACAGGGAAGCAACAACGCGAGCTATTGATCTACAACATAATTTGCAAAAATACTATCAAGACTAAGTTCATGATAAATTTAAGTTCAATTAATCATATTACTTAAGAATTCCCACTTAGATAGACATCCCTCTAATCCTCTAAGTGATCACGTGATCCATATCAACTAAACCATGTCCGATTATCACGTGAGATGGAGTAGTTTCAACGGTGAACATCACTATGTTGATCATATCTACTATATGATTCACGCTCGACCTTTCGGTCTCCGTGTTCTGAGGCCATATCTGTTATATGCTAGGCTCGTCAAGTTTAACCTGAGTATTCCGCGTGTGCAACTGTTTTGCACCCGTTGTATTTGAACGTAGAGCCTATCACACCCGATCATCACGTGGTGTCTCAGCACGAAGAACTTTCGCAACGGTGCATACTCAGGGAGAACACTTATACTTCGATAATTTAGTGAGGGGTCATCTTATAATGCTACCGTCAATCAAAGCAAGATAAGATGCATAAAAGATAAACATCACATGCAATCAATATAATGATGTGATATGGCCATCATCATCTTGTGCTTGTGATCTCCATCTCCGAAGCACCGTCATGATCACCATCGTCACCGGCGCGACACCTTGATCTCCATCGTAGCATCGTTGTCGTCTCGCCAATCTTATGCTTCTACGACTATCGCTACCGCTTAGTGATAAAGTAAAGCATTACAGGGCGATTGCATTGCATAAAATAAAGCGACAACCATATGACTCCTGCCAGTTGCCGATAACTCGGTTACAAAACATGATCATCTCATACAATAAAATTTAGCATCATGTCTTGACCATATCACATCACAACATGCCCTGCAAAAACAAGTTAGACGTCCTCTACTTTGTTGTTGCAAGTTTTACGTGGCTGCTATGGGCTTAGCAAGAACCATTCTCACCTACGCATCAAAACCACAACGACAGTTTGTCAAGTTGGTGCTGTTTTAACTTTCACAAGGACCGGGCGTAGCCACACTCGGTTCAACTAAAGTTGGAGAAAATGACACCCGCCAGCCACCTATGTGCAAAGCATGTCGGTAGAACCAGTCTCGCGTAAGCATACGCGTAATGTCGGTCCGGGCTGCTTCATCCAACAATACCGCCGAACCAAAGTATGACATGTTGGTAAGCAGTATGACTTATATCACCCACAACTCACTTGTGTTCTACTCGTGCATATGACATCTACGCATAAAACCAGGCTCGGATGCCACTGTTGGGGAACGTAGTAATTTCAAAATTTCCTACGCACACGCAAGATCATGGTGATGCATAGCAACGAGAGGGGAGAGTGTTGTCCACGTACCCTCGTAGACCGAAAGCGGAAGCGTTAACACAACGCGGTTGATGTAGTCGTACGTATTCACGATCCGACCGATCAAGTACCGAACGCACGGCACCTCTGAGTTCAGCACACGTTCAGCTCGATGACGTCCCTCGAACTCCGATCCAGCCGAGTGTTGAGGGAGAGTTTTGTCAGCACGACGGCATGGTGACGATGATGATGTTCTACCGACGCAGGGCTTCGCCTAAGCTCCGCAACAATATTATCGAGGTGTAATATGGTGGAGAGGGGCACCGCACACTGCTAAAATATCATATATCAATTGTGTGTCAAGAGGTTCCCCCTGCCCCCGTATATAAAGGTGCAAGGGGGAGGCCGCCGGCCTAGGAGGTGTGGCGCGCCAGGAGGAGTCCTACTCCTACCGGGAGTAGGACTCCCCCCCTTTCCATGTTGGACTAGGAGTGGAAGATGGAGGAGGTGGAGGGGAGGAAGGAAGGGGGGGGGCGCCGCCCCCCTTTCCTTGTCCTATTCGGACTGGGGGGGAAGGGGGGCGTGACCCTGCCCTAGCCTCCTCGCCTCTCTTCCACCTAGGCCCACTAAGGCCCATTAAGTTACCGGGGGGTTCCGGTAACCTCCCGGTACTCCGGAAAAATCCCGATTTCACCCAGAACACTTCCGATGTCCAAACATAGGCTTCCAATATATCAATCTTTACGTCTCGACCATTTCGAGACTCCTCGTCATGTCCGTGATCACATCCGGGACTCCGAACAATCTTCGGTACATCAAAACATATAAACTCATAATATAACTGTCATCGTAACGTTAAGCGTGCGGACCCTACGGGTTCGAGAACTATGTAGACATGACCGAGACACCTCTCCGGTCAATAACCAATAGCGGAACCTGGATGCTCATATTGGTTCCCACATATTCTACGAAGATCTTTATCGGTCAGACCGCATAACAACATACGTTGTTCCCTTTGTCATCGGTATGTTACTTGCCCGAGATTTGATCGTCGGTATCTCGATACCTAGTTCAATCTCGTTACCGGCAAGTCTCTTTACTCGTTCCGTAATACATCATCCCGCAACTAACTCATTAGTTACAATGCTTGCAAGGCTTATAGTGATGTGCATTACCGAGTGGGCCCAGAGATACCTCTCCGACAATCGGAGTGACAAATCCTAATCTCGAAATACGCCAACCCAACAAGTACCTTTGGAGACACCTGTAGAGCACCTTTATAATCACCCAGTTACGTTGTGATGTTTGGTAGCACACAAAGTGTTCCTCCGGTAAACGGGAGTTGCATAATCTCATAGTCATAGGAACATGTATAAGTCATGAAGAAAGCAATAGCAACATACTAAACGATCGAGTGCTAAGCTAACGAAATGGGTCAAGTCAATCACGTCATTCTTCTAATGAGGTGATCCCGTTAATCAAATGACAACTCATGTCTATGGCTAGGAAACATAACCATCTTTGATTAACGAGCTAGTCAAGTAGAGGCATACTAGTGACACTCTGTTTGTCTATGTATTCACACATGTATTATGTTTCCAGATAATACAATTCTAGCATGAATAATAAACATTTATCATGATATAAGGAAATAAATAATACTTTATTATTGCTTCTAGGGCATATTTCCTTCAGCAAGACCTCCTCAGGAGCGGCCTCACCAGGCTGCCTCATGAGGAGCGGAGATATCATGGCTGGGCAAACCTCGCGAGGCTCTTGTGACGTGAGCCATGAAGATCAAGATCAGGCGGGCGCCAGGCGGGCGCCAGCGCGCGCAGCATCCTTGTTTCCTCTTTGGTGCTAAGGAGGCCAGCGCAGGCGCGGAGTACTGAGGCGTCAGGCAAAGGTTTCCATATCTGTGCAACAAGACCAAGACCAGCCGAACGGTAGGACAGAGGTCACCGTGGAGCCTGAGACGGCGTCATCACCAGAGCTTTCTGCAGGCGAAGACCGCTTTTGTCAGGATAAGCTGTACTAGCTGTCCCCTTTCAAATTGGCCGTTGTTGGCTCCCTTCCTGCTCAGTATTTGGGGAGAGGACCAGGGCCTATATAAGTAGAACTAGCCACCACAATAGGGAGCGGCTTGATCACATCTGATCGAGAGTCAATCCTCAGCCACACACCGAACACAAGAACACCCCAACCTCAGGAGGCTGTTCTTCCCCTTGTACTGTTCATCATCAGCCCAAGTGGCAATCCACCACCACCACACTGGAATAGGGTATTACACCGCAACGGTGGCTCGAACTAGTATAAATCTTGTGTCCTTGTGTTGCGAGTTCGTCGAGTTCGTCCGTGAGATCTTAGCGAGCTAGGGCGTAGATCGGTAGGAGGGAAAGAACTTCACGTGCACCCAGAGTTCGAACCCGGAACCCGAGATCCGACATTTGGCGTGCCAGGTAGGGGTGCGCCGTATCTTCCCTTTCATTGATCGGCGCTCCGTCGCTCCGTCGCCTCCATGGCAGACGCTCGCCGCGCTCGAGCTGAGCGCCGAGCTGCCCTCACCGCCAGCGTTGCTCAGACGGCTCCCGTCGGCGGGTCACCTCGTCGTTCTCTGTCTCCTGCCGCCAACGCCGCCACCGGCCCAGCGGGGAACGAGCAGCAAGCGTCCTCGCCGCACCCGTCGGTGCCGCAGGATGGCCGCACTGCCACTCCATCGCTGACCCCAGTCGGTTCCTCGTCCCACGCATGTCGCGCTCCCATGGACGCGCAGGCCGCGCTCCTCATGGCGAACGAGCTCCTGCGCTACCGCCCGGTCGACGACCTCTACGAGGACTGGCTCGACCGCGTTGCCGAGCTCGTCCGCGCCGCAGGGGGCTCCACGGAGCCGTGCCTCTCTTTGCCTCGCCCTCCGCCAGCCACGGGCGACGTGGCTCATGGAGCGCTCCACAACCTGTGCCCCAAGACGGTGCCTTGGCGCCAAGGCGCACGGCCCCACGGCGCGACCTGCCACGCCCGGTGCCCGCGCGCGAAGAGAGAAGCTGCCAAGATATTCCTCGGCCACAAGAAGCTGCACCTGCGCTCCCCGTGCTGCCTCGCCAAGACCGCGCGCTACCTGCGGTGGCAGCACACGGGCCTCATCAAGATCAAGCTCCACCTCCGAGACGGGCCCCGGCAACCACGGCCGGTTGCCGCGCCTTCACCCCGAGCTGCGTAGCGTCGCCTGGCCGGGCAAGTTCAAGCCGGATCTGCCTCCTCGCTACAACAACACCTCGACCCCGCGGAGTTCTTGCAGCTCTACGAGCTGAGCATCAAAGCAGCCAACGGCGACGAGAAAGTCATGGCGAACTGGTTCCCTATGGCACTCAAGGACGGCGCCCGTTCGTGGCTCCTGAACCTGCCTCAGGGCTCGATCTCCTCCTGGGACGAGATGCGCGACCGCTTCGTTGCCAACTTCCAGGCCACTCGCGACCGCCCGCCGGCCGCGGGTGACCTGCGCCGCATCAAGCAACAACCAGGAGAGACCCTCCAGAAGTACATCCAGCGCTTCAACAACACTCGCCTCAAGATCCCCAAGGTGACGGATGAGGCCATCATCTCCGCGTTCTCTGATGACGTCCGTGATATCAAGATGAAGGAAGAGCTCGCTATCCACGAGGAGCTGTGCACATATCAGGAGCTGTTCAACCTGGCGACCAAGTGCGCAAGAGCGGAGGAGGGGCGCCTTTCCCTCCTCGAGTTGCCAGCTGCGGGTGCAGAGGAGAAGAAGGCCAAGGCCAAGGACGTGAAGCGCAAGGAAGCAGTTGTGCTCGCAGCGGAGCCGGACACCAAACGAGGCAGAGATCAGCCCGAGTCATCCAAGAACAGCCGACCATTCTGTGCCTTCCACAACCTGAACACCCACAACACCAGTGACTGTCAAGAGCTCAGAGCCATTCGTGAAGGACGTTTCGGTCGGCGCCCCGAACACGGCGACCGGGGCTACGGCCGAGGAGGAGGACATGGTGGCGGACGCTGGGACGACCGTGGCCCACGCCAGGAGTGGCGTGACAGGCCTCGCGAGGACCGCTGGCAGGAACATCCTCGCGAGGGTGCCTGGAGAGACCAGCCTTGTGAGGATCTACCTCAGGGCAACGCGGGTCTTCCTCCGCTGCCGCCACCGCCAAGAAGGAACGACGACCACCATCATGACGAGGGGGCTGGGGGCTTCCAGGAGCTGCGTGGAATCACCTGCATCTTGGGCGGAGCTCAGGCCCCAGCCTCGCAGCGTATCTTCAAACAATTTGCTCGTGAAGTGAATGCAGTCCTCCCCAAGCTCGACGCCACGCGCCCGCTCAGGTGGTCCCAGTGCGCCATCACCTTCAACTCGGCAGATCAGCTCAAGTGCGCAGCCACCGCTGGCGCCCTCCCGATGCTTTGTTCACCAGTTATCAGCAACGTGCAAGTTACCAAGACCCTCATCGACGGCGGCGCAGGGCTTAACATCCTGTCCGTCGACACGTTCGACAACCTCCAAGTGCCATATGACCAGCTTCAGCCTACCAAGCCTTTCTTAGGAGTGAGCGACGCTTCCACCACACCGATAGGGTAGGTCCGCCTCCCTGTCACCTTCGGAGAACGCAAGAACTACTGCACCGAGCTCATCGACTTCGACATCGCACACATCCGTCTGCCATACAACGCCATCCTTGGGTATGCAACCCTGGCCAAGTTCATGGCGGTGACGCACCACGGCTACAATGTCCTCAAGATGCCAGGAAGTGGCGGAATCATCACAGTCCCGTGAGAAGAAAGAGACGCGGTGTGCTCTCTCGAGCGTGCCTTTCAAGCTGCAGCAATCGACGACCCCGATAGCAAAGGCGAGGGCCCTCCTGAGGCCCTCCCCAAGAAGAAGAAGCAGCTGCGCTGTGCAGGATCTCAGGAGGATGGCGTCGTAACTGGAACCTCGTCAGGATCAGCGCCCGCTCCAGGGGCGCCTCCCTCCATCGCATAGGAAGGCGCGCCCGGCGCCCTCCTCGGGCAGGGCTCGGGGGCTCTCTCCTTGAGGGCCTCAGACCTTGCCAACATCACGAGGGAGGCGCTTGGGCACCACTTGGAGGCATGCTTCACGGCATGTTTCCCTCAGGAGAACACAGGGCAAGGAGCGCCCACCGCTCAGGAGTTCATCACCCAGGCCACTCAGGAACTACAAGACACAAGGGCCATGCACGGCGACCGCCGCTCACGAGGCACAACTCCCCATCCAGGCGAGGATGCGGGGCTGCGCATCCGCGTCGACGTCCCAGGGTTCAACAAGGCCGCCTCTCAGGAGCTCTTCTGGCCTTCACGCATGGGCCGGTGCGAGGGTCCACCGCACAGCTACGTTCGCATGCCTTTTGGCTTGCCGAGCGTGTCGTTCGTCTACCTGCACAACCTGCGGCGTGTCCTGGTGGCTCAGGAGGCCAGGCGCCATGCCGTCCTGGCGGAGATGGAGACAGTCCTCAGGGAACCGCCTGGGCCCCCAGAGCCTCCCGAGGCTCACGGCCCTGGCGGCTCGTGAGGAGCAGCCTCCCCGCCGCGTACCTTCAGCTGCCCCGACATCTCTCCATCAACAGAACCAGGTGACATTTTCCAAGTTCATTCAGCTGGGAGCGCCCCTCGGGCTGCATCATTCCCAGGCCGCGTGGGTCCGTCCCTGTGGCATGTATCCCTTTTGCTTATGTCTTTAGCTTACCTTGCTGGGGGCGCCCCTCGGGCTGCATCATCCCCAAGCCGCTCGGGCCTGACCCAAGTGGCGTGTATCTTTCCGCATTTACCCAAGCTGATCTGTCTTTCATGCTTAACCTGTCCATGACTGTCGCCTGCTCTACTATCACCTCCCTCGGGGGCTACTCACACAGGCACGACGCTGGTGCATGGGTCCGTCCCTGCCACGTCGACAAACCTGAGCGGTCGAGCTCTGGCTCGCGGCACACCCCGCGCACGTCACCTCACCAGGCCCTCAGTGCCTTCATTCCTTCGTGGAGCAACCAGTGACAGGTTGGAAACCGAAGCGGCGAAACCATGTTTCTTCCTTGTGCTGGTTCGCAGGGATCTCGTGAGGAGGATAGCAGGCGGCACCGCAAGCTTCCTATTCTCTCGTGTAATCCGCTTGCACATTAAAGGGGGGGGCTCCTGAGCATCGCGACTCAGGAGCTCTTACTGGCTCTCCAGCCCTCACCCCTGGCCTTGTCCACGGCATCGCGACCTGGCATACCAGCGGCGGCTGAGCTTGCTCGAGGGCCGGGACCTGAGGACGTAGAGCACTAAGGAGAGCACGGGAGGAGGGAGGCTCGTATGGGCCCAACCTAGCTATGCTGCGGAAGCTTGCGCGCCAGCCTGGCGCATCACAAGGAATCGACCCCAAACTGCCAAGACAAGTCTCGCGCCTAGATCGACTGATTGATGAAGCCTAAGGGTCACGCACGCCGCAGCCCTGCTGCGGCCACGTCGCCTCCCTTTCTTGCCTTACCATGGCTGCTTGAGCGCTAAAGGGGACCTCCTGAGCATCGCGCCTCAGGGGCTTTTACTGGACCTCGGGCCGCACACCTCCTGGCCTTGACCACGGCACGCGACCTGGCATACCAGCGATGGCTGTAGCCTGCCTGGGGACCGGGACCTGTCAGCGTAGAGCAACAAGCTATCGCGAGGATGGAAAGGGGAGACCGAGCCTTAACGGGACTTGCGTTCGCAAATTTTCATAACAAGGAAGACGTACACAAAAAGACAATACATACCCTTTACACGCCCCCACGGGGTGCTACTTGACCCCTCGCAGGAAACCGAAAACGAGAACTTAAGGGAATTCTATCTACACCCTCCCGTGGCGGACGCCATCATCAACAGTGGGCCATGGGAGGCCGGCGTTGAACCCATCCAGATCAGCAGCGGTGGCGGCTGGATGCCGCGGCCCTGCTCCGAGCACGGCGAGAGCTCGGGGGCACGTAGCTATCGTCGCCCGTCTCCGGAGTCTCGTAAAACTTAGGAGAACCGCTAGACTCCCAGAGGCTGCTGCTGCTGGAGTAGCCGCAAGCGGAGCGCACGTCAACCTGGCGCTCCCCTCCAGCGCAACACTCCAGGCGGCGGCCCTCCGCGTCGAAGACCTTGAAGAAGAGCGTGGAGGCGCTGTCATACTCAAAGTGGATCGCGAGGGCGCCTCTCGCACGGCAAACCCGCGCGATCTCACCCCAGCCGCGGGTCATGAAGATCTTGTCGGTGGGGACCGTTTCGATCTCTGCTCCGGTCACCGGAGCGTTGCAGTCAGCATGCTGCAGCCAGAGCTCGAGGGGCCCCCTCGGCGGCATCACGTCAGAGAAGAACCATGGCAAGCGGATCCAAAAGCTTGGAGGCATCGGCGCCCATAGCACAAGCTCGCGCGAGGAATCCGCGGCATGGATTCCAGGAGCAACGGTACGCATCGCCATTGCGCGGCGACCACGGACGCGGCACGAGCGGCGCCGCGCGTTGCTGCCTCCTCCAGCGCCCCCGGCTTGGGCGTACAGGGGTAGTGGATACCCCGGAGGAGGCCGCTCACACCAAGGCCTCGTCACCACCTGCATCGCTGCTTCATCACGGCGATGAACCAGCCTCTTCTTCGGCGGAAACATCCCCGGATCATCGCGGGGGGCCTTCCCTTTCTTGCCAGCAGAAAACCTTCGGATCAGCGCCATTGCTGCTAGCGGTGGAACAAGGAGGAAGAAGCAAGCGAACCAAGAAGGGATGGGTGACGGGGGCTCCGCCCCCTCCCCATTTATAGCGGAAGAAGGCCAACCGGCGCCTCCCACGATCACAGGTAATGATGATTTTCCATGCATGTCACAGGGACTTGTCAAGTCGAGCAGTTGCCGAGGTAGCGTGGGGAAGCGGAGACGCCCACGTCCAACCAACCGCCACGCGTCGACCAAGGCCACAGGCTTTTAGGGCCCGCGGTGCTCCGCACTTGACCCTTGGCTTCGCCTCGAAGCCAAGCCCGAGCGCACCTTGGGCCCAGGGGCTACTGTCGGCGTTCTGGGAATGGGGGTCCCCAGACTTGCCTGCCTGCAGCCCACGGCGTGGCTATGCTAGCGGGCATGTACGGCCCATCTTCATCAATAATGCATTCAAGACCCTCACGAGGGGCCAAGCCTCGCGAGACGGACGATGCAAGACCTCCTCAGGAGCGGCCTCACCAGGCTGCCTCGCGAGGAGCGGAGATATCAAGGCAGGGCAAACCTCGTGAGGCTCTCGTGACGTGAGCCATGACGATCGGGATCAGGCGGGCGCCAGCGCACGCAGCATCCTTGTTTCCTCTTTGGTGCTAAGGAGGCCAGTGCAGGCACGGAGTACCGAGGCGTCAAGCAAAGGTTTCCATATCAGTGCAAAAAGACCAAGACCAGACGAACGGCAGGACGGAGGTCACCGTGGAGCCTGAGACGGTGTCATCACCAGAGCTTTCCGCAGGCGAAGACCGCTTTTGTCAGGATAAGCTGTACTAGCTGTCCCCTTTCAAATTGGCCGTTGTTGGCTCCCTTCCCGCTCAATATTTGGGGAGAGGACCAGGGCCTATATAAGTAGAACTAGCCACCACAATAGGGAGCAGCTTGATCACATCTGATCGACAGTCAATCCTCAACCACACACCGAACACAAGAACACCCCAACCTGAGGAGGCTGTTCTTCCCTTGTACTGTTCATTATCAGCCCAAGAGGCAATCCACCACCACCACACTGGAGTAGGGTATTACACCGCAACGGTGGCCCGGACCAGTATAAATCTTGTGTCCTTGTGTTGCGAGTTCGTCGAGTTCGTCCGCGAGATCTTAGCGAGCTAGGGCGTAGATCGGTAGGAGGGAAAGAACTTTTCGTGCACCCCAGAGTTTGAACCTTAAGGGTTTTGCCGGAACCTGTGATCCGACAGGGCCCTCTTAATGGAGGTAATACCCTACTTCCTGTTTGATTGACTTTGATGAGTATAGGGGTTACAAGAGTTGATCTACCTCGAGATCGTAATGGCTAAACCCTAGATGTCTAGCCGGTATGATTATCATTGCCTCTACGGACTAAACCCTCCGGTTTATATAGACACCGGAGGGGGCTAGGGTTATACCGAGTCGGTTTACAAAGAAAGGAATCTTCATATCCGAATGCCAAGCTTGCCTTCCACGCCAAGGAGAGTCCCATCAAGACACGGGGGAAAGCCTTCTATCTTGTACCTTCACGGCCCACCAGTCCGGCCCACGTCACATAGCCCGGACGCCCGAGGACCCCCTAATCCAAGACTCCCTCAGCGGCCGCTCGGGCGCACCATTAATATGGAGTAGTGGGAGTTGTGGGAGAGAGGCGGGCGACGGTCAAACCGATGGCTCGCCTCCCGATGAGTCCGCGCACCGGACTGCTGGCATGCCTACCAAAGTTTCACACATCTACTCGCACACCTCCTGATGACACTGCGCAGCGAGCATGCCTCCGTCAATTCACACGCCTGCATGCACGCCTCCCCGTCTGCCTGCGCGGCGGACTGCTTGCATGCGTCCCATCAACTCACGCCTGCTCGCACGACACACGGGTCGCGCGGTGGCACGTATATTGTTTTTCTCTATTTGTATGATTAATGCTGCCGCTTTATTGCTTAACCGAAGCATGGCATGTATCCATTGTTGGTCTAACGCTCATTGTTCGAATAAATAATCCGTTTGGGATATTGGTTCCCAATTATTAATAATCTCCCGTTTGTAATTAGATAAAGATTACATCAAAACTGGTCTCAAATTTGACAAAAAAAGTACAATGCCACTTTGTATTGGTGTCCATATGACAACACGATAAGTTTCATGAACTTCAAATAAGTTTTGGATGTACTAGAATTTAAAAATCAAGATTCTCAATGTTTGAAATTTGTTGCACGGGGAGTAAACATGCACCCAGTCAGACACATGTGTTTTTGCAATCCATTTAGGTGCACTGTCAGTGTGCATGTAGCTCAAATTTGATTTTTGCACATTATACCCATAGAAAATCAATCAATTAATGTACTAAAACGTCTTAATGATCTCTGTGATTTTTTCAAAATTAAAACGTCCCTCCTTTGGTAACATATGTTCACCGCGGGATAATTAATTTAACATGCATCATAGTTGCTGTGGATTCGCGGTGTGTGTGTGGGTGTGAGCGTCTGGGGGTGGCGGGTGGCTTGCAGTACACTACAAGTTGTGAGCCACCGTGTGGGTTTGCCGTTTTTTAAGGCAGGCCGGTGCCACATCAGAGTCGTGAAATCATTATTTAAAACATTACACAACCCTTTCATACATACATGTTTTGGCCACATGCAGTCGATGGTTGTCCTACACGACACTCGATACTCGCGTGTGATGCTTTCTGTGGGCCCACGAGGTCGTCATCCATCACTTTGACAAACAGCTGACAATGAGGTTAATTTGACCAGCAAGGTAGAATCTTTTTTGTTTGTGTTATGGTGGTATATAGTACGCATCGAAGAGGTGGGAGGGGACTAGCTTATATACTATACGTACGCGCCCGTGAACAAGTACACCTCACTTAGTGTCGGGACTTTTTGGTTTCCGAGGCACGTGCCACAGCAAAATTGTGAAACTGGCTATTCAAACATCACACAACACCTTTTTCGGCCACATGCATGCACGCGGTGGTTATCATAGCTAGGACACTCACGTGTGACGCTTCCATCTGTGGGCCCACGAGGCCATCGTCGATGCATGCATGCATCACTTTGACCTACATCAGGAGAGGTTAATTAATTTCACCATCTATGGGGATTCTTTTGGGTTGTACATATTACGACAGGAGCATATAGTATGCGGTGAAGAGGGGGGAAGGGGACCATCATATGTAGTACGCTTCATGAACCTCGCTCTGTGTGGGTGCATGGTTTACGGTTTTTGAGGCATGTGGCACATCAAAGTTGTGCATTTTGGGTATTCAACATATATATGTTTGGCCCACATGCAAAGCGGTGGTGGTTGTCCTCTCGCACCCACTTAAGCGGTTATCAGCGATATTGATGCTTTCCATCTGTGGGCCCGCTTGGTCCATCACTACTTTTTGCCTGACAACAAGAGAGGTTAATTTGACTTAGGAGGGGATTATTATTTTTGCTTGGAATAGGATATATATATAGGTCATGCTCTGGGATGACATGCATGATACAGTTTGAGCACACACACATGCATGTGTACGCATGAATCCCTCCCATCGAGTCGAAGTGGCTAGTACAACCACACGTCATGAACCGATCTCGCTTTGTGTGGGGAGCTAGTGTACGATTTTTGACGCATGCACCACATCAATGTTGTGAAATGGTATTCAAAAATGCATGCACGCATCACCTACATACATATGCATGTAGTGGTTTACTTCGAACAGTACACTCCCTCGCGTGGTTATCGGCGACAAGCCTATATGTTCGTGGGCCCGCGTGGACATCCATGATCACCTTGCCCAACAACAAGATAGGTTACCATGGCAGATTCTTCATTTGGTTTGTGTTATCGTAGTATAGGTCATGGTGAGATTCAGACCTTAAGTTTGAGCGCATATACTATGCACGCATGCATGCATGAATCCCCGCCATTGGCTTGAAGTGTGGTGTAACATACATATGCATCGTCAACCTAACCCTCACTAAGTGTGGGGATTTCTAGTTCAAAATCATGGTGCCACACCAAAGTTGTTCCATTGTTACTCAAAAACACACCTCTCCATACATATGTTTGGGCCACATGCATGCAGTGGTTGTCTTCGGAGACTAGCTACTTGCGTGATTATTGGCGAGCTAGCCCATCCCGGGGGTCGCATGGACGGCCATCACTTTGACCAACAACAAGAGAGAGTTTGTACAACCAAGGTGGATTATTCTTGGTCCGTTTTACGGTCCATCTTGGTGAGATATGCCTCTCTGGCCCGCCGACTGAACGTGTGTGTGTGTGGGGGGGGGGGGTTGCTACTTCACACTTTGCTAGGTGAACCTCGGTTGGGGGGCATGCATTCATAGCTTAGGATTCCCTTCATGGCGGCACGAGGGGGGGTGCTAGCTACTTTGCACTTTGCTAGGTGAACCTCGGTTGGGGGGGATTGCATTCATAGCTTCGGATTCCCTGCGTGCCGACACGAGGGAGGCGGGTGTCAGATCTGGGGTTCCGGCAAAACCCTTAAGGTTCGAACTCTGGGGTGCGCGCGAAGTTCTTTCCCTCCTACCGATCTACGCCCTAGCTCGCTAAGATCTCGCGGACGAATTCGACAAACTCGCAACACAGAAAGACACGAGATTTATACTGGTTCGGGCCACCGTTGTGGTGTAATACCCTACTCCAGTGTGGTGGTGGTGGATTGCCTCTTGGGCTGATGATGAACAGTACAAGGGGAAGAACAGCCTCCTGAGGTTGAGGTGTTCTGGTGCTCGACGAACTTGTGTGGGTGAGATGCCTCTGAATGAGTTATCCCCTACGGTGGTGGTTAGCTCTACTTATATAGGCCCTGGTCCTCTCCCCAAATATTGAGCGGGAAGGGAGCCAACAATGGCGGCAAATTTGAAAGGGGACAGCTAGTACAAGCTATCCTGACAAAAGCGGTCTTCGCCTGCGAAAGGGCTCTGGCGATGACGCCGTCTTGGGCTCCACGGTGACCTCCGTCCTGCTGGCCTGCTGGTCTTGGTCTAGTTGCACTAATATGGAAACCTTTGCCTGATACCTCGTACTCCGCGCCTGCGCTTGCCCCCTTAGCACTAAAGAGGAAACAAGGACGCTGCGCGCGATGGCGCCCGCCTGGTGTCGATCGTCATGGCTCACGTCATGAGTGCCTCGCGAGGTTTGCCCCGCCTTGATATCTCTGCTCCTCGCGAGGCAGCCTGGTGAGGCCGCTCCTGAGGAGGTCTTGCGTCGTCCGCCTCGCGAGGCTTGGCCCCTCACGAGGGTCTTGACAGCCTTGTTGACGAAGATGGGACGTACAGGCCTGCTAGCGAAGCCGCGCCGTGGGCCGCAGGCAGGCAAGTCTGGGGACCCCCATTCCCAGAATGCCGACAGTAGCCCCCGGGCCCAAGGTGTGCTCGGGCTTGGCTTCAAGGCGAAGCCAAAAGTCAAGCGCGAAGCGCCGCGGGCCCCAAAAGCCTGCGGCCTTGGTCGACGCGTGGCTGTTGATTGGACGTGGGCGTCTCCACTTCCCCACGCTGCCTTGGCAACTGCTCGATTTTGACAAGTCCCTGCGACATGCAAGGAAAATCATCATTACCTATGATCATTGGAGGCGCCGGTTGGCCTTCTTCCGCTATAAATGTGGAGAGGGGCGGATCCCCCGTCGCCCATCTCTTCTTGGTTCACTTGCTTCTTCCTCCTTGCTCCACCGCTAGCAGCAATGGCGCCGTCGAAGAGGCTCTCCACCGCGGAGAAGCGCAAGGCCCCTCGGGAGGGACCCGGCTCCCCGGCGCCCAAGTGAGGACGTGGCCGTCCCCGCAAGCATGCCGCGACCCCCGCCATGGCCCCCGGGTCTTGGGGTGGCGCCGCAGTGCACAGCGGAAGTCGCTCTGGTCGCGGCAGTCCTATCGACGAGAGGAGACGTGCCGTGGTTGCGCGACCTCCCTGACTGCGGTTCCATGCGTCAGAGGTGCTACCGGAGTTCGCTGTCTGGTCGGAGGATCCGTCCGGCAGCTGGCTCCAGCTCCCCCGCTTCTTTGCCGACGAGCTGCCGGCCTCCGGTCCAGGCGGGCTTTGGCTGCAGGCAGACGGTTGCTGCAGCCGGGCTTCTTGGGTCGCGGTCGAGGTCTCCGTCGCGGGCAACATAGCTCTGGCCCGCGGTTGGTAGACGTTCGCCCGCGCGCGCGGCCTGGGCAGGAGGTGCACCCTCCACTTCAAGTTCGACGGCGACACGACCCTCTTCGTGAGGGTGTTCGGGGAAGACGGTCGCCGCGCCGGATGCTGCCCGAGGTGAACGACGGCGAGGGGGTGCTCGGCCCTGGCGATGGTCGAGACAAGGAGGAGGACGAACCCGCCAGCCGCGCCTCATCTGGCTATAGTGGCTCCTGCCTTGGCGACAGTTCCAGCAGCGGCGGCCTTGATCGGCCCCACGCTGCCACGCCCGCTTCAAAGGTGGCAGCGGGTTGTCTCATCGCCGCGCATCGGTGAAGCGCGAGGAGGGGTCCGACTAGACCCGGGACGTCGCCAAGGCCCTGCCCCCGTCAGCTGCTGCAGGGCGAGCGCCGCTTTCGTTATGTTCCCCCTTTCCTTCCTGCACCGAAATGAAACCAGCATGGGCCCGGAGGGGCATGTATCTAACCATGACTTATTAATCATTATGCTACGCTCGTTGTTTCAGTGCTGTGTGGCTATTTTGCGCAAATATAACTTAGCCTGGTGCATTCGGGGCGCCCTCCTCCTTACGAGGCGTTTATTTCCTCGTGTCCATCTTGACCTTGTGGTCTGCGATTGCTCAGGAACTGCAAAAAATTCGTTAGGGAGTTTATTAGGAGATTTTTCGTTCACCCAAGCCTTGACCCGGCGCTTTGCATCGCGGTACCCATGGGGCATGGATTAGGAGAGATGCGCCAGCTTTCAGGCTCGAATGAGGGTGGCTCGCGAGAAGGCAGAGAGAAGAAAAACGCTCGCGAGGTCACCTGCCTAGCCCCCCTCGCGAGGTATGCGAGGGAGAAAACACGAGCGAACCAAAGCCGGAAAATGCGGTAAGAGGCGAGGGAATCGAATCAGCAAGGAACACCAAAAGCAAACTTCAATTAAGGAAAAGCGAGCCAACTACGGAAAGCAAATGAAAAGCCGCGTCCGACACCTAATCTAGTCTTCAAGTCTTCTCACCAGTGCGGAGCTAAGTGCTGCCACTAGGCATGGGAGGGAGCCCCAGGGCCTGAGGCCGGCGCTCCTGAGACTCCGGGGCGTGTACAGCCCCACTCATTATTACGTGAGAGTGTCATGGGCGGCGATTCTTCACAGGCACCGGCCCTTCACAGGCTCTGGCCCTTTCTTCACAGGTTCTGGGCCTTGCTTCATGGGTAGAACTTCTGGAGGTGCTGGATGTTCCAGGTGTTCTGGATAGGTATCCCATCCTGCGTCTCCAGGCGCGCGGCGCCAGGCCTGGAGACATGGACGACCCTGAACGGGCCCTCCCACATGGGTGAAAGCTTGTGCAGCCCTTCCCTGGAGAGGACCCGCCTCAGGACGAGGTCGCCCACCTCGAGTGTCCTGGAGCGGATGTTGCGGCAGTGGTATCGCCGCAGCGCCTGCTGGTACCTTGCCGCCCTCAGTGCAGCTTCGCGACGACGTTCCTCCCCCAGCACGAGGTCCATCCCCCGCGTGGCGTCCTGCTACATTTCATCGAACGCCAGGACCCGTGGGGAGCGATGCTTAACCTCATGAGGAAGGACTGCTTCAGCTCCGTAGACAAGGAAGAATGGGGTCTCGCCCGTTGGTTTGGTGGTGGTGGTGCGGATAGACCACAACACGGATCGGAGCTCGTCGTGCTAGCCCCTGCCACAGGCCTCGAGCTTCTTCTTGAAGGTCTGGTCTTGAGGCCCCTCAGGACCTCCGCGTTCGCGCGTTTGGCCTGACCATTGCTCCTGGGGTGCGCCACCGAAGCGTAGCAGATCTGCGTTCCAAGGTTAGCACAGTAGGTTTTGAAGAGGTTACTAGTGAACTGCGAGCCGTTATTTGTGATGATGCGGTTGGGGACCCCGAAGCGGCTCACGAGGCCCTTGATGAACTTGACAGCAGAGCCAGCTGGGATGGTACGGACGGCTTCCACTTCCGCCCACTTGGTGAACTTGTCGATGGCGACGTAGAGGTAGCGGTAGCCCCTAGGCGCTCGAGGGAACGGGCCCAAGATGTCTAGCCCCCAGACTGTGAACGGGCACGTGAGCGGAATGGTCTGGAGGCCTTGAGCTGGCTGATGAATTTGCTTGGCATGGAACTGGCAGGCTTCGCAGGACTTCACCAGCATAGCTGAGTTGTTGAGCGTAGTGGGCCAGTAGAACCCACTGCGGAATAATTTGCCTACGAGGGTCAGTGATGACGAGTGGTGCCCGCAGTCCCCACCATGTATGTCAGTTAGCACCTCCTTCCCCTGGTCCCTGGAAATGCAGCGCAGGGAAACGTCGTTTGGCCGCTTCCTGTACAACTCACCATCCTGGATGCAGTACGCCATGGCTTGCTGAACCACATGCTCTGCATCCTCCTCCTTCTCTGGCAGCGCCCCTTGCATCAGATATTCCTTGAATTCCTTGGTCCAGCATCCCTCCTGAGGTTCGAGCGCCAAGAGCAAGCGAGCTCCTGAGGTCGGGCCACAGGCCGGGGCTCCTGTGGTAGGAGGCTGTGGGAGCTCCTCCCGAGACTGAGCTGTGCTTGAAAGTGCTGGTGTCATCGATGGCTTGAAGATCCGTTCCTCAAAGACACTGGGCTCTTGCGGCGCCTTCCTGATCTTGCATTGCTTCAGTTGTAGCCCGGCGCAGCGCGCCCTTGGCTTGGTGCTCCTCCCGAACCACCACCAGTGCTGGGCTGGCGGAGTACGAGGTAGCAGCGAGGTAGAGTACTAGGGGCTTGAGGGGTCGTGGCGCTACCATCACCGGAGGGCTGGTCAGGTATCTCTTGAGGTCTTGAAAAGCTCGGTCGGCCTCCTGGGTCCACTCGAATGGGCCCTTCTTCGCCATCAGCTTGAAGAAGGGTAAGGCGCATTCCCCTAGCTTGGAGATGAAGCGTCCCAACGCAGTTACCCGGCCAGCCAACTTCTGCATCTCCCTAAGGGTCTGCGGTGGGCTCATGTCCTCGATGGCCTTGATCTTCTCTGGATTTGCCTCGATCCGTCTGTGGGACACGAGGAAGCTCAGCAGCTTGCCAAAAGGGACGCCGAACACGCACTTCTCCGGGTTAAGCCGCAAGTTCACTTGGCGCAGGCTCGCGAAGGTCTCCTCCAGGTCTTGAATCAAGGTCCTTGCCTCTCGAGACTTCATCACAATGTCGTCGACGTAGGACTCTGTGTTTCTCCCGAGCTGCCGCCCCAAGGCGATGTGCATCAGTCGCTGAAAGGTTGCGCCCGCATTGCGCAATCCAAAGGGCATGCAGGTGTAGCAGTACACCCCACACGGGGTCAGGAACGCTGTCTTCTCCACATCTTCTACCGCCATCTTGATCTGGTGGTATCCTGAGAACGCATCCAGGAAGCACAACAGGTCGCACTCGGCAGTGGAGTTGACGATCTGATCGATGCGTGGGAGCGGGAACGGATCTTGGGGGCAGGCTTTGTTAAGGTTGGTGAAGTCGACGCACATCCATTCCTTCCCGCCTTTCTTCGGCACTACGACGGGGTTCGCCAGCCATTCGGGATACCGAACCTCGCGAATGACACTCGCCGCCTCCAGCTTGCGGGTCTCTTGGACAATGAAGGCCTGCTTCTCAGTGAACTGCCGTCTCGCCCGCTCCTTCACGGGGCGTACATTGGGGCATACCCTCAAATGATGCTGAATCACCTCTCTCGGGACTCCTACCAGCTGATTGGGCTCCCACGCGAATATATCCTTGTTTGCGCGCAAGAACTTCACCAATGCTTCCTCTTGACCTTGGTCGAGGCTGGCACCTATGGTAAAGGTGGCTCCTGAGGGCCCGTCCTCGTTGACTGGCACCTGCTTGGTTTCCGCCTTGTCTTGTGTGAACAACTGCTTCTTCTTAGTCAGTACGGCTCCCTCGGGCTCGGAGGTGCCCGCGTCGGCAAGCTGCGCCGCGGCAGCAGTTTTGAGGGTGAGCTTGAGCGCCGCCAGGGCCTCCTTGGCGTCCCATTTGACAGTGAGGACGCCCTTGCTCCCAGGCATCTTCATGAGGTTGTAGGCCGGATGAGTCGCTGCCATGAACTGGGCCAGAGCCGGGTACCCGAGAACGGCGTTGTACGGGAGGCCGATGCGGGCGATGTCGAAGTCGACCAGCTCGGTGCGGTAGTTGTCGCGCGTGCCGAAGGTGATGGGTAGGCAGATCTGTCCCAGAGAGCGGGCAGTGCCACCACCAACTCCGGAGAAAGGCTTGCTGAGGCTGAGCCGCTCGAGTGGCACATGAAGAAGGCTGAAGGCCTCCACGGAGAGCAAGTTGAGGCAGGCACTGCCGTCGATGAGGGTCTTGGTAACAGCCACGTTGCAGATGGTGGGCGTGTAGAGCATTGGGAGCATGCCCGAGCCGGCGGTGGAGTCGGGATGGTCCTCTGAGCCGAAGGTGAGGTCGGCCTCCGGCGCAGCCCAACCCGCCAGAGCCCCCGAGCGCTTGGAAGCGGCACCAATCTGGCGGAGGAATGACTTGACGTGGCGATCCGAAGGCGGTGCTTGAGAGCCGCCCAGCAGGGCCGCGAGTGCGTGGTGCGCCGGTACCGCGTAGAGAGTAGTGAAGAGGTCACGGAGTTCCCCCCAGGATGCCACTGTGGATCCAGGGAGGTTGAGCAGCCAGGCGCGTGGCTCGACGGCGAGGGCCAATGGGAGCCAGTTGGCCATGACCTTGTCATCGCCCCCGGCCTTGAGGACGGCCTCCTCGTATGCCAACAGGAAAGCTGACGGGTCTGCCGCACCTGCCGCAGGGCGGGGGCTAGGGCTCGGAGAGGGCACCTTCCATGAGGGAGAAGTGCGGTGGCGCGGAGCGTAGGCTAGTGGAGAGGAGCTACGGCGCACCCCTACGTGGCGCGCCAAATGTCGGATCTGGGGTTCCGGCAAAACCCTTAAGGTTTGAACTCTGGGGTGCGCGCGAAGTTCTTTCCCTCCTGCCGATCTACGCCCTAGCTCGCTAAGATCTCGCGGACGAATTCGACGAACTCCCAACACAGAAAGACACGAGATACTGGTTCGGGCCACCGTTGTAGTGTAATACCCTACTCCAGTGTGGTGGTGGTGGATTGCCTCTTGGGCTGATGATGAACAGTACAAGGGGAAGAACAACCTCCTGAGGTTGAGGTGTTCTTGTGCTCGACGAACTTGTGTGGGTGAGATGCCTCTGAATGAGTTATCCCCTACGGTGGTGGTTAGCTCTACTTATATAGGCCCTGGTCCTCTCCCCAAATATTCAGCGGGAAGGGAGCCAACAACGGCGGCCAATTTGAAAGGGGACAGCTAGTACAACCTATCCTGACAAAAGCGGCCTTCGCCTGCGAAAGGGCTCTGGCGATGACGCTGTCTTGGGCTCCACGGTGACCTCCGTCCTGCTGGCCTGCTGGTCTTGGTCTCGTTGCACTGATATGGAAACCTTTGCCTGATGCCTCGGTACTCCGCGCCTGCGCTTGCCCCCTTGGCACCAAAGAGGAAACAAGGACGCTGCGCGCGCTGGCGCCCGCCTGGTGTCGATCGTCATGGCTCACATCATGAGTGCCTCGCGAGGCAGCCTGGTGAGTCCGCTCCTGAGGGGGTCTTGCGTCGTCCGCCTCGCGAGGCTTGGCTCCTTGCGAGGGTCTTGACAGCCTTGTTGACGAAGATGGGCCGTACAGGCCTGCTAGCGAAGTCACGCCGTGGGCCGCAGGCAGACAAGTCTGGGGACCCCCGTTCCCAGAATGCCAATAGGGGGGCTGCTAGCTACTTCACACTTTGCTAGGTGAACCTCGGTTGGGGGGGCATGCATTCATAGCTTAGGATTTCCTTCATGCCGACACGAGGGAGGGGGGCTGCTAGCTACTTCGCACTTTGCTAGGTGAACCTCGGTTGGGGGGGCATGCATTCATAGCTTAGGATTCCCTTCGTGCCGACACGAGGGAGGGGGGGCTGCTAGCTACTTCGCACTTTGTTAGGGTGAACCTCGGTTGGGGGGGGCATGCATTCATAACTTAGGATTCCCTTCGTTCCAACACAAGGGAGGGGGGGGGGTGCTAGCTATTTCACACTTTGCTAGGTGAACCTCAGTTGGAGGGGGGGCATGCATTCATAGCTTAGGATTCCCTTCGTGCCGACACAAGGGAGGAGGGGGGCTGCTAGCTACTTCGCACTTTGCTAGGTGAACCACGGTTGGGGGGGGGGGAGGGGGCATGCATTCATAGCTTAGGATTCCCTTCATGCCGACACGAGGGGGAGGGATGTGGGGGCAAGCAATACCGTGTGCTTTGCGAGATAGTTTCCACATCGAAGTTGCATTTGGTATTTGAAAATCAAACCATCCTTTTCATACATAAATTTGGTCCACATGCAAGTGTGTTCGTGTTCTGACCCTCTCCCGCGTCATTTTTTGCCAAATTTATGAACATTAGACAAGTCGGATGATGCAAAAGACACGGTTCACTCAAACTAACCGTGTGCCACGCTGGTGCCCCTATCACGCACACATCTGCACAGTACATTAGGCTCCACAAGGCCCCCCTCTCAAAAATATCTGCCCGCCTCGAGGGTTTTTCTGTTTCATAACACACAGTTGTTATCTCCAGGCCGTGTGCGATGTTTCTTGTTCCCAATCCCGCCTGCATCCCTAGAAAATATCTACCCGCCTCGAGGGTTTTTCTGTTTCATAACACACGGTTGTTATCTCCGGACCGTTTGCGATGCTTCTTGTTCCCAATCCCGCCTGCATCCCTAGAAAATGTCTGCCCGCCTCGAGGGTTTTTCTTTTTCATAACACACGGTTGTTATCTCCGGACCGCGTGCGATGCACTATCATCAAAATTTTCAATAGCCCCGGCATTTCACTCCCGCGTAGTAAAATTTTCAGTACCCGCGTCATTTCCTCAAACACGCCCCGTCCCCCCTCCACACACACACACACACACACCAAAACCTCCTCGGGCATGCGCGCACACACACCCCCTCCCTTGCTCAAAACCCTAGCAAGGTCCCTGCCGCCCCTGCCGCCGCCACCGCAAGGCCTCCATTGTCAACATCTGCCGGTATGCCCGTGCAGCTTACCCACCGATCTCCATACCCAGGCCGCCCTGAGTTTCTTAGATGACGCCTGCCAAACGCCCCCTTTCCCACAGATCCCCATCCCATCCCCATCCCCCACTCCAGAGCGTCGCAGCCTAAGCCCGGCTACGCTTCCCATGGAGCTTGAGGAGCGACTAGCCCAAAAGAGGTGTATCGCGGTCTCTTCGCCCGACGTCATCGAGGAAGCTGACGAGCATTGCTGGCGGCAGGCACTCAAGCAGCGGGCTAGAGTATGCGAGCATGTCTCGGTCGCCAGCTACGACATCGAGGTCATCCATGGATTCAAGCGCCGTCGATCTCATCCATGGCCCTACCGCTGATCTCCTGTGGCTCGCTGTCAACAATTTGCCATCCTACATCGCCATCGAGCCCCTTTTGTCATTTCTGAAGGACACATTCTACGACACTGGCTTGGGATCCACAGCTTCCAAGTCAGACCTCATTGACGGCGACCACGAAGAGGGCACCCTCTCCGGCTCTTCCAAGGGGAAAGAGCCCATCTGCTCTTCCAAGGGGAAAGCGTCCGTCTGCGACACCAGGGAGGGCACCCTACAGCCGTGCTCTTCCAAGGGGAAGGAGCCCATCTGCGACAACATGGAGCGCATCTAGGGTCTGTGCTCTTCCCACGGGAATGAGCCCATCTGTGACAAGTGAGGAAACCCATGATTTGTTTTGCTGTGCCTCTTCATAGGGGGAACCCATGATTTGTTTTGTCGAGTCCCTTTTGTAGTGTAGTGAGAATATGTCCAGTTTTAATTGCTATATCTGGTTGTTTGCAGTATGCCTTGTTTATTTCAGTTGTTCACAATGTGATGCTCTATATGTGCAATTATTTACTGTGTAGTACATTTCATCAATCCAATTTTAAACATACCGATCGGAATGCATATATTTGCTTGCTGTTAAGCCTGTTATAGCTAGCATATGCCTCTTTTAAAGTTTTTTGATTGTTCGGTTGTTTGTAGTTAGCATATGTTCAGTTTCAAATGCTATCTTTGGTTGTTCGTAGTATGCCTTGTTTATTCCAGTTATTCACAACGTGATGTTCTATATGTGCAAGTATGCATTGTGGAGTTCAATTTCATCAGTACAGTTTCAACAATACCACTATGAATGACTACATTTGGTTGCTGCATCTTGTAGTTAACACGCCTTTCCATTTTTATTTAACAATAACCAGTGTACTTAGACCGGCACAATACTAGTTTGAATGACTATGTTTGCTTGTTGTTAAATGTTAGGCCTGTTGCAGTTAACACACCTTTCCACTTGTTTTGCTTTACTAGCGTGCTTAAACCTGCACACTGAAGCTATCTTTTGGAGATTATTTTGTCTGCCATGGATAATTTTGGTTGATGTTTAGCCTGTTGTGCTTAACATGCTTCTCGATGTACCTACACAGGACAATTTTGGGAACGACTGTTGTTTTCCATCGAGGTTAGTTTCATCCCATGGCTTATATCAGCTCACTGTTCAGGATATCGGTAGTTGGTACCATATAGGCCGGGGGCTGATAAGGGACTAATCGGTGAATCGGACTTTTAACTGAATATATCTGCAACCCATTTATCGTTAGGTTAACTAGGGCCATATGTAATATATCTGAGGCTACATAGCAACATGCACTGTACTTAATGTCTAAATATACAATCCTAGGCTACATAGCAACAAGGAAGAGTGTTACATTAATGTTCTAATGATGTCTAGATATACGTAGAAGAGCAGCAGCAACAACAACAACAACAACACAACCCTGTTTGGATACTCAACTTAGCTAGAGGTTAGAGTTAGTTTCTAGCTCATGACTAACCCTGAACTAACTCCATCCAAAGAGTTGTTTGGATGGCAGGGTTAGATTGACAATAAATGCACTAGGAGAACTAGCTCCAATTAGCACCTCTTGGGTTGGATAGTTTTTTGGTTGGGTTATAGATACAAGTAGCTCAAATTAGCCCTCATGTTTAGATATACTTTAGGGCTATTTGAGCCCGAACTAGCTCAAACTAACTGTAACCCATGGATACAGCAGCAGTTAATCAGCCGATAATTTGTAAGAATGCACTAAACTCCTTCCGGCCCATAATATAAGATGTTAATTCATCTAATATGTGAGTATATTGGATGTTATAAGATACTCCCTCCGTTCCTAAATATTTGTCTTTTTAGAGATTTCAAATGGACTACCACATACGGATGTATATAGACATATTTTAGAGTGTAGATTCACTCATTTTGCTCCGTATGTAGTCACTTGTTGAAATCGCTAGAAAGACAAATATTTAGGAACGGAGGGAGTATTATAAAAGAGTGTTGTACTACATCATTGTGCAATTGCTGTTTAGCTTCTAATATTAACTTGGTGCTTTTAGGTACATATGTCATTGGTAAAGATCCGCGCTTCGACCCTTTCTGCGTATGGGGCAATGAGATATCGATGAACCAGCATCAAGTGAGGAAGCTGATAAAGATTGTTAGTAAAATGGGTCCAAAGATGGCAATTAAACTATTTGTTTACACTTTATCCAAGACAACAGCGAACTGCAGGATGGTAAGTAAGAACTCTGCAGCCTTCTTTTTACTGCCCATAATGAGTTGTGTTAGATGACAATGTCTGAATCTTTTTCCTTTGCAGTGGTTGCCAAAGCAGTTTACTCAAGATTACCTCTCAAACTACATGATTGGTGGGCATGCAAAGGTTAAAGTATTTCTACCAGAACACGATGATTATCTAGATGTTTTCATGAAGACCGTGAAGGATGGGCGGTCGGCCATCACAAGGGGTTGGACTAGAGTCGTGCGTGCCTTCTGCATGGAGGAGGGCACAATATGGGCATTCCGCTTCACCTTGTTCAGCAACCAGAATGTATTTCGCCTCTTTCTTTACCGTCTTTAATAGTACAAGTATACAACTGTGGTTCATCATTCTTTATTTGGTTCTTATGTAATTCTTGAACATATGTACCTATAAATTGAATAATGCATTGGTTGTTTGAACCTGATGGATATGAATAAAGCTGTAGCATACATTCAAATTCAAATTCAAATCCGGTACAATTTGAAATAGCAGCAATTAAATTACGGTGAAATTACGCTCTCTAGGTTGTTACGGCACACACGGTTGGTAAAACACAAACGTTTGCGATATACACCATAATCCGAGACGGTTCACAGAGAGGAAACGTGTGCAAGCATGCACATAGTTGCCGTTTGCAAAGTGTGTGCGATGTTAGACAATATCACAAATGGTGCGGGCAAACTAAACGTTTGTGTTAGTTGCCTTATCATACACGATTCGCAACCATAAACTGTTTATGATGAAGTATGCATCGTAAACATTGCACCACAGAATAGCGTGTGCGATAGTTGTCGTGTACGACGATGTTACGACGGTCCGACGTTTCGTAATCCCGTCCGGCACTCGTACGACGATTAGCTAATCTTCTTAATAGTGAACCATTTGTGATGGGCCGCGCATCATACACGTTCTATATAGTGAACCGTTTTTGATGGGCCGCGCATCATAAACGTAGCACCACAGAATACTGACTGCGATGGCAATGCGAGCAGAAATGAGTAGGAGTACTGTAGGGTCCCTATCCCCGACGGTTTCTGGGTCGTGTGGGAAGGACCCCCCTATCGCCGTCACTCACTAGGCGATGGTTCCAAATGCCATTGCAGAAAGGGGTTAAAAACCGTTTGTATAGCACCGACGCGTACTAGTGATGAAAGCTAAAAAGAAAACTAAGTGGGTGTGCATCCAACTTGCTTGCTCATGAAGACCTCGAGCATTTGAGGAAGCCCATCATTGGAATATACAAGTCAAGTTCTATAATGAAAATTTCCCACTAGTAATATATGAAAGTGAAAAAATAAGAGACTCTCTATCACGAAGAACATGGTACTACTTTGAGCCACAAGTGTGGAAACGGATAGTAACATTGTCCCTTTTCTCTTTTTCTCTCATTTTTTTTCTTTTTTGGTTTTGTTGGGCACTTCGGCCTCTTTTTTCTTGGGCTCTTTTTGGACCTTTTTTTTCGTCCGGAGTCTCATTCCGACTTGTGGGGGAATCATAGTCTCCATCATCCTTTCCTCACATGGGACAATGCTCTAATAATGAATATGATGATCATCACACTTTTATTTACTTACAACTTAAGAATTACAACTCGATGTGACAACTCAAAATAAGGGAACGGTGGAAGTTGCATGTCAATATATCTCGGAATGGATATGGAAATGCCATAATAGGTAGGTATGGTGGCTGTTTTTAGGAAAGACATAAGGAGGGTTTAATGTACCGGCAAAAGTTGCGCGGTACTAGAGTGGCTAGCAAAGGTGGAAGGGTGAGAGTGCGTATAATCCATGAACTCAACATTAGTAAAGAACTCACATACTTATTGCAAAAGTTTATTAGCCCTTGAAGCATAGTACTACTACACATGATCCTAGGGGGATAGATTGGTAGGAAAAGACCATCGCTCGTCCCCGACCGCCACTCATAAGGAAGAGAATCAATAATAAACCCTGCTCCAATTTCATGGCATAACGAGAGACCATGCGTGCATGCTTCGGGAATCACAAACCTTAACACAAATATTCTTACTAAACCACAATTACTAACTAGCATAACTCTAATATCACCATCTTTATATCTCAAAACAATTGCAAGGAATCAAACTTCTCATATATTCAATGATCTTTATGGAAGTTTTTATTATATCCCTCTTGAATACCCATCATATTAGGACTAAATTCATAACCCAAGCAAATTGCCATACTATTTATAAGACTCTCAAAATAATATAAGTTAAGCATGAGAGTTCATAAATTTCTTTAAAATATAACCACCATCGTGCTCTAAAATATATAAGTGAAGCACTAGAGCAACTGTCTAGCTCCAAAAGATATAAGTGAAGCTCAAAGAGTATTTTAATAAATTCACGATTAATGTGTGTACCTCTCAAAAGGTATGTCCAGCAAGGATGATTGTGGCAAACTAAAAATAAAATAAAGAAAAGACTCGTATAATACAAGAAGCTCCAAGCAAATCACATATGAGGTGGTGAATAAAAATATAGCCTCAAGTAATTTACCGATGAATTGTAGACAAAAGAGGGGATGCCATCCGGGGCATCCCCAAGCTTAGACGCTTGGTTGTCCTTGAATATTACCTTGGGGTGTCATGGGCATCCCCAATCTTAGGCTCTTGCCACTCCTTATTCCTTAGCCCATCGAAACTTCACCCAAAACTTGAAAACTTCACAACAAAAAACTCGTGAGCTCCGTTAGTATAATAAAGCAAAACCACCACTTTAGATACTGTTGTAAACTCATTCTAATTTAATATTTGCATTATATCTACTGTATTATAACTTCACCATGGCTCATACCCCCCTATACTAACCATAGATTCATCAAAATAAACAAACAACACAATAAAGACAAAATCTATGAAAAAAATAGTCTGTAGTAATCTGAACAATGACCGTACTTCTGTAACTCTATTTTTTTAAAAATTAGGAAAACGTGGGAAATTTTTATATAAATATTGTGTAAAACATTCAGAGTGAAAGCACATTTATGTGAATTTACAAAATTCCAGAACTGGGCGCAAAAGGTTCTGTTTTTCATAGAATTAAATCAACTCTCTTCCAAATCATCCCGAAGGTCTTCCTTGACACAAACACTAACTTAAAACACATAAACACCATCATAACAGAAGCATAATGGCATATTTATTGGAAAACAGAATAAAAATCAAGAAAAACAAAAATAACATTGGGTTTCCTCCCAACAAGCGCTATATATCATTTACGCCCTTACCTAGGCATAGATAATTTTAATGATGCCCGCATGAAAGACAAGAATTGAAGCACAAAGAGAGCATCATATAGCATGTGAAAATCACATTTAAGCCTAACATACTTCTTATGCATAGGCATTTTCTAAGCAAACAATTTATCAAAAACAAGCAAAAACTAGCATATGCAAGGAAGAAGAGTAAAACATTGACAATCTCAACATGAAGAGAGGTAATTTAGTAGCATGAAAATTTCTACAGCCATATCTCTCTCTCTCATAATAATTACATGTGGGATCATATTCAAATTCAACAATATACCTATCACATAACATATTCTATACATGATCCACATGCATGCAAAGTTGACACTCTTCCAAAATAGTGGGATTATCATCAACTAAAGTCATGACCTCTCCAAACCCACTATTATCAAAAAAAATCATAAGATTGAACACTCTTCAAATACGTGGGATTATTTTTAGCTAAAGTTGACTCTCTTCTAAACCCACTTTCAATATTATCACAAACATATTCATCATGAGGCTTAGATAAATTGTCGAGATCATAAGAATCATTATCACCCCAATCATGATCATTACAATAAGTAGTGAACATAACAAAATTATCATCCCCAAGCTTGGGGTTTTGCATATCATTAACACAATTGACATTAATAAAATTTATAACAACATCATTGCAATCATGATTCTAATTGAAGGAGCTATCATGAATCACTTTATAAATTTCTTGTTTCAACACTTCATCACAATTTTCCTATTCATGATTTTCAAGCAAAACTTCATAGAGATAATTAAGTGCAGTCAACTCACTAGTAATTGGTTCATCATAACTGGATCTTTTGATAAGATTAGAAAGTGAATGAGGATCCATATCAATAGATTTTTAGCAAGCGAAGATGCAAGCAGATAGAAGGCTCATGGCATGCAAGCAAAGATAGCAAACGAACAAAAAGGAAAACAGAAAGAAGGCACGTAAAAGGCAAATATTTTCGTATTTTTCTGAAAATGTTTTAGAAGTGGGGGAGAGGAAAACGAGAGGCAAATGACAAATAATGTAAATGCAAGAGATGAGAGTTTATGATAGAAACTTGGTAGGTTTGATGTAGATCCTCCCCGGCAACGATGCCATAAATTATTCCTGGTACTTCTTGAGCTTGCGTTGGTTTTTCCCTTGAAGAGGAAAGGGTGATGCAGCAAAATAGAGATAACTATTTCCCTCGGTTAAGAACCAAGGTATCAATCTAGTAGGAGGAACACACAAGTCTCCAATGATAGCACCTACACAAACAAACAAATACTTGCACCCAACACGATAAAGGGGTTGTCAGTCCCTTTACGGTTACTTGCAAGGATGAGATATGATAGAGATAGATATAAACGATAAGTAAATTGCAAAATAAAATAAATTGCAGCAAGGTATTTTTGTGTTTTTTATTTTATAGATCTGAAAATAATATGATAAAAGATAGACCCGGGGGCCATAGTTTTCACTAGAGGCTTCTCTGTTGAAAGAAAACATACGGTGGGTAAACAAATTACTGTTGGGAAATTGATAGAAAAGCGAGTAATTATGTAGATACCGAAGGCAATGATCATGTATATAGGCATCACATCCGAGACAAGTAGACTGACTCCTACCTGCATCTACTACTATTACTCCACACATCGACTGCTATCCAGCATGCATTTAGTGTATTAAGTTAACAAGAACGGAGTAATGCCTTAATACAGATGACATGATGTAGAGGGATAAATCCAATCAATATGAATAGACCCCATCTTTTTATCCTTAATGGAAACAATACAAATACGTGTCATGTCCCCTTCTGTCACTGGGATTGAGCACAACAATATTGAAGCCCTTACAAAGCACCTCTCCCATTGGAAGAAAAATCAATCTAGTTGGACAAACCAAATCAATAGACCAGAGAGAAATAAAAAGCTATATAGATCATGAATAAAAGAGTTCAGGGAAGACTCAAATAATATTCATAGATAATCTAAACATAAACCAACAATTCATAGGATCTCAACAAACACACCGCAAAAGAAGATTACATCGAATAGATCTCCAAGAACATCGAGGAGAGCATTGTATTGAAGATCGAAGAGAGAGAAGAATCCTGTTGGTGCAATGATTTGCCTCCTTATGTTTTGGAGTTTGTTGAAATAAAAAGTATGGGACTTATGTGTTTGCTAGTGCCCACAGATTAACAAGTCCCTGGAGTCATGAGGAGTTTGATTCAAACGACAAAGATAATCCCCTACGTGTTAGTGAAGGTTATCACCAAAGACTATGATAACAACAGTGACCCCTCAAAATTGCTGGCGCGAAGCAATTGGTTTGGTGCTCGTCTGAAGGAAGTGACTGCGATCGAGAAGATTGAAGACTAAGTGAAGACATAGCATTTATTTCATTATTTCTCTTCTCTTTGTTGAGTCATAGGACCACCGTACTATCAAGAGGGGTGTAGCGTTCGAAGCTTTGATTCTCTGATGCTAAACCCAAATCCTATGAAAGTTGCGAGAGAAATCTCTTTTTGTTCCAAGCAAATACTTGCGAGCAAGAAACTGTGATCTTCTTTGCTGCGAGAGATTTGTCTCTGACAGAGGAGTTAGCATTACTTGGTCCTCAAGTAATGTTACCGTTGATCTTAGAATCCGAACATTGTGAACGTGTAGGTTGGTCATTGGCTGGCCCGCGTGTCCAAAATGGTCATTTCCCACCAGGGAAGGTTGCGGCTATAAATAGCCACCCCGCACCGGCGTTGTCCGGTGGCTACTCCGTTTGGTTGTGTGAAGATTGTTGAGCAACCCCCTCTCCTGAGTGATTTGAGTTTAAAATCCATCGAGAGAAAACCCTAGAGCCAAAAAATTAGATAGTGGTTCAGCATCACTCGAATCTAAGTCCAGTACGCTCTGCCTATTACTCTTGAGAGCTGCAAACTCTCTAGACGGTTAGGTGTCAAATTTGTTCACAGACCAAGAGTAATTGTGGTTCTCGAAGAAGAAGTCGGTAAAGGTTCATAGATCGCCTCAAGTATCTACCACGAGTGATCGGCATTGGTTGACGAACCAATTGTAGAGGAGAATAGGGCGAAGAGAGTTTATCTTCTGTGTTTTATCACAACCCCTCCAACCAGACGTAGTCCTTGTGTAGAAGGGCGATCTGGTCTACCAAATTCCCTATCGCCATCGAGTATCACTGGTTACCTCTGCTTCTCCTCTTTACATTCAAACTGTTTCAATCATGTGATTTGTCTCAATAAATGCTTTTAGTTTCCATTCGTTAGTTCGTACTCGCTCGCTGTACACTATTTTCATTCACTCCGCTGCTGGGTTCTGGGAGTTTTGATATTTCAGAAGAATATTTAAAACTTCCATTCATGCCCCCTCTGGTAGACATACTTCGTTCCTACAACTGGTATCAGAGCAAGGTACTCCTTGACGCTGCTCATTTTGGTCTAACCACCTTGGAGTTTAAGTATGTCTTCAGTGAGATACAAGTCGCATATCAAGATTCCCATCTTCGATGGGACGGACTATCCCTTCTGGAAAGAGAAGATGAAGATCCGTCTCTGAGCTATTGATGATGATATGTGGAACATGGTGCAGTTTTGGTTCATGGTTGAAGTGCCCCAGGCCCCCACTGACCACGAGAAGAAACTCATTCAAATGGACGCTCAAGCTAAAGATGAAATTAGTGGCCATATCTCTTGTGCTCAATTTCTTCGCTATCGTCAGTGTGAAACTGCAAAGGAATTGTGGGACATTCTCGAAAAGATAAATGAGGGTGTTTCAACTCAGAAAGAAGCTCGCATTGAATCTTCTCGGGCGAAATTCAATCGGTTCAAGCGAATCAGAAATGAAAGCTCTCAACAAACTTTCGATCATCTGAGTGACATTGCAAACAAGCTGCAAGGTCTCAGCGCCAAAGATATCACTGATCATGAAGTTGTGAAGAAACTGCTCCGATCTCTTGATAGCTCATTCGACACACTGGTTCTGATGATTAAGGAACGAGCTGATTTTGAAGTTCTCGGCTCTGCTGATATCATGGAAATGCTAAACACCCACGAGGAACAAGAAGAAGAAAATAGAAATCTCTATGGATCAAGTCACCGCAAAAGGCATGCTCTCAAGGTTGTGGCTGACTCTTCCTCAGAAGGAAATGCCAAAGAAGATTCAGGTGACCCAGAAAGGATCAGCAAAGATCCCGCATTAATCACGAAGAGATTCCAATGCCTTCACAGGACGAACCAGTTTCAGAAGAAAGGATCCAACAACTCTAGGAGTTCAAAATCTTCATCAAAACCTACTGGAGATTACACGTGCTTCAAGTGCAAAAAGCCAGGACACTTCATTTCGGACTGCCCTCTCCGGGAAGCTGAAATCCATGCCAGTGGAAGATATGATTCAAGAAAGAACCATGGCAAAGGCAAGAGCAAGAACTACGACTCCGATGATGAGAAGAAAACAAAGAAGTTCTTCAAGAAGAAGGACGGCCCCGCCTCCAAGTCTTTGTCAAGATCTTCCTCAAGGAATCCCTCCAAATCCTCCTCCAACCGCAACAATACCTCTCGCAAGGCCAAGGAGTACATCGGCAAGGAGATGGACTCCGATGAAGAAGAGTCATCTGACTCTGAAGAAGCTGATGAATCCGATGAGGATTCTGAATCCGGCATGGTTGGTATAGCATGTGCCTCCACCCCTACATCAAACTTCTTCAAGACTCATTCAAGCGACAACTAATGTCCTGCTTACGGCTTCATGGCCAAAGCTTCGAAAGAAAAGGTATCCTCCAAACATCACAAGGTTCACTCCAGTGATCAATATTCTACGGATGAGGATGACCATGCTAAACTGATCAAAATTGCTAATATACAACAAAAATCTCTTGGGAAAATTGAGAAAACCCTCAGGAAATCTGAAGGGTTGTTGGTTGAGGAGATAGAGAAAAATCTGTCGTTGAACGAAGAGCATTCCACTCTCAAGTCACGAATGGAAGAACTACCAATTCGTCATGATTTTCTCTCGGTCGACCACGAGAGACTAACTTATGATTACCTGAAAAAAAGAAACAGGATCTCGAGTCGTTGAGAGAGGCTCATGATGACTTGATCAGATAAAATTCTTTTCTCACCCAACAACTCAAAGAAAAACCTGAAGTGTTTATACCACCTTGCTTAAAATGCCTTGAGCGCAGCAATGCTGAATCAAATGCTGAATCTTCTATGAATGTTAACCCCTCTACCGAGGAAAATGGTTCTATGTCTGATGAGAATGCTAGGTTAAAGGATCTTATGCAGATAGGAATGTTCAAGTCTCTCAAAGGGCATCAAACCCTTTGTGATGTTCTGAACAAATCCATTCATCAAAAAAATCAAAGGAAAGAAGGTATCGGCTTTGAAAGGAAACTGAATGAAAATGGCTCCTACTGGTAACCTGATCAATATCCTCGTACTGTGTGGGTGCCTGCCAAGAGCAAACCGCTCGATCCAACTTTACTTTTTGGATACGACTCTCCTATCCGTGAATACTCTTATGATGATTCTCTGGACAACTATAAGCTATTCAAAAACCATCGTCGTGAGGCTATTTCTCGCTATGTTGGACCAAACAGCAGAAATGCACCTCCAAAGAAAGCTATCTGGGTGCCCAGGAAATCTATCGAAGCATTGCCTATTACTACATTACTAACCATGCAGGCAGAAAATGCTCGTTACTTCATTGAAAAAGTTCGACAGAATGAGTACATGCATACCTCATTCAACCACTATACTCATTAGTCTGCAAAGAATTTCAATGCCTATTCCTTCAATTATGCTCGCACTTCTTCGAGTACCAATTATGGTTATCGAAAGAAATCATATCCTACTAGCTCTCTTGTTTCGAAGCCACCTACAAAAATGTGGGTGGTTAAGAAAGCCTATCCTCTACAGGACTATTTCTCCAGGTGTACCGAATGGATAATGGATAGTGGATGCACTAGTCATATGACCTGAGACAGGTCATTGTTTTTCGACCCCAACTTAACTGCTTCTTCTTAGAAGTATATTACTTTTGGCGACAACAACAAAGGAAATGTAATTGGGTTATGTAAAATTGCTATATCCAAAGACAAGAACATTGATGATGTTTTACTTGTTCAGTCTCTTGGATTCAGTTTCATGTCTGTTGGCAAGCTTTGTGATATAGGCATGCTAGTTCTATTTTCTATATCCAAATGCATCGTCTTTATGGCCTCTGACAATTCCTTCATCTTCGAGGGAAATAGAAAAGGTGATTTATATATTGTGGATTTCTCTAAGGGTCCCTCACTCGAAACTTGTTTGCTTGCAAAAGAAACCGAAAGATGGCTGTGGCACTGAAGACTTGGTCATGCAGGTATGAGAAATTTGTAGACACTCGTGAAGAAAAATCATCTCCGCCGCATTCCTGATGTAAAATTCAACAAGGATCGTCTCTGTGGTGCGTGTGAGGCCGTAAATTGGCCAAGAACCATCATTCATCAAAAACTGTGGGCAGGCACCCACAACATGACCTCTGGAAATTCTTCACATGGATTTATTTGGACCTCAAAACTATGCAAGTTTCGGAGGCAGTCATTATGGTCTGGTTATTGTCGATGATTTCTCTCGTTACACTTGGGTGTTCTTTCTCGAAGACAAAACCTGCACCCAGGACATCTTCAAAAGATTCACCAAGAAGGCCAAAAATGAATATGATGTGCGAATTAAGCATGTCAGAAGCCACAATGGTACTGAGTTCAAAAATACTCATATCAAAGATTTTCTCGACGAAAATGGTATAACTCATGAGTTCTCTGCCGCATACACTCCCAAATAGAATGGAGTTGTTGAGTGAAAGAATGGAACTCTCATCGAGATGGCGAGAACAATGCTCAGTGAGTATACAACTCCTATTCGCTTATGGGTTGATGCTATTAACACTTCTTGTCATATTGTGAATCGTGTTTATCTTCACAAATTCCTTAAGGAAACTTCATATGAGCTCATCACTGGCAAGAAACTGAATGTTTCTTATTTACGTGTTTTTGGTGAACCTTGCTATATTCGTTACATGAATCATAATTCCAAGTTTCCACCTAAGGCACATGAAGGTTTTCTTCTTGGTTATGGCTCGAACTCGCATACTTATCATGTCTATAACTCTCACCATGGGAAATTTATGGAAACGATAAATGTGCGGTTTGATGAATCTAATGGCTCCCAAAAGGAGCACCTGCCTAATGTGATAGACGAACCACCGATTTCGGATGCTATTCGGCAAATGGCCATTGTGAGCGTCAGGCCAGTTGAAGGAAATGCACCTGACACTTCCGATGATGATGCCCCCATGACTCAAAGCAGAACACGCCAAGCCACTTACGAAGAAAATGCCACTCCGAACACAAATGGAAACCAGAATGCAAATGCTAACAAAAATGGCAATCCCGATGAAAATGGCGACACAAATGCTCATCCCGTGCTGATGCTCAGGAAAATGGAAATGACCAGTTGGATGAAAATCCTCACCCACGAGTGGCTAATCGAGTTGACCCCGCGTTAATTCTCGAAGCTCTCGAGAATCTAGGTTATCAACCCACAACTCGTTCTCGCACTCATTTGGCTAACTACTATGGCAATTTCTCCTTTGTCTCATTGAGAGAACCTACCAAGTATTGATACGTCTCCAACGTATCTAATTTTCCAAACACTATTGCCCTTGTTTTGGGCTCTAACTTGCATGATTTGAATGGAACTAACCCGGACTGACACTGTTTTCAGCATAATTGCCATTGTGTTATTTTTGTGCAGAAATAAAAGTTCTCAGAATGACCTGAAACTTCACGAAGAATATTTTTGGAGATAATAAAAAATACTGGCGAAAGAATCAACACCAGGGGGCACACACCCTGTCCACGAGGGTGGTCGGCGCGCCCCCCGCCTCGTGGGCCCCCTGAGGCTCCACCGACCTCAACTCAAACTCTATATATTCACGTTCGGGGAGAAAAAAATCAGAGAGAAGGATTCATCGCATTTTACGATACGGAGCCGCCGCCAAGCCCGAATCTCTCTCGGGAGGGCTGATCTGGAGTCCGTTCGGGGCTCCGGAGAGGGGAATCTGTCGCCATCGTCATCATCAACCTTCCTCCATCACCAATTTCATGATGCTCACCGCCGTGCGTGAGTATTCCATCGTAGGCTTGCTGGACGGTGATGGGTTGGATGAGATTTATCATGTAATTGAGTTAGTTTTGTTAGGGTTTGATCCCTAGTATCCATTATGTTCTAAGATTGATGTTGCTATGACTTTGCTATGCTTAATGCTTGTCACTAGGGCCCGAGTGCCATGATTTCAGATCTGAACCTATTATGTTTTCATGAATATATGTGAGTTCTTGATCCTATCTTGCAAGTCAATAGTCACCTACTATGTGTTATGATCTGGCAACCCCGAAGTGACAATAATCGGGACCACTCCCGATGATGACCGTAGTTTGAGGAGTTCATGTATTCACTAAGTGTTAATGCTTTGGTCCGGTACTCTATTAAAAGGAGGCTTTAATATCCTTAGTTTCCAATAGGATCCCGCTGCCACGGGAGGGTAGGACAAAAGATGTCATGCAAGTTCTTTTCCATAAGCATGCATGACTATATTCGGAATACATGCCTACATTACATTGATGAACTGGAGCTAGTTCTGTGTCACCCTATGTTATAACTGTTGCATGAGGAATCGTATCCGACATAATTACCCATCACTGATCTATTGCCTACGAGATTTTCACATATTGATCTTTGCTTAGTTACTTTTCCGTTGCCACTGTTACGATTACTACAAAACTGCTACTGTTACTTTTGCCACCGTTACTGTTACTTCCATACAACTTTGCTACTAAATATTTCGCTGCAGATATTAAGTCTTACAAGTGTGGTTGAATTGACAACTCAACTGCTAATACTTGAGAATATTCTTTGGCTCCCCTTGTGTCGAATCAATAAATTTGGGTTGAATACTCTACCCTCGAAACTGTTGTGATCCCCTATACTTGTCGGTTATCAAGACTATTTTCTGGCGCCGTTTCCGGGGAGCATAGCTCTATTCTTTGAGTCACTTGGGATTTATATCTGTTGATCACAATGAGGAACATGAAAGATGAAAGAACTAAGATTTTTCCCTCAACTACGAGGGGAGGTAAGGAACTTCCATCTAGCTCTGCTCTTGATTCACCTTCTGTTATGAGTAAACTTGCGACACCTAAACCTACACCTGCTATTGATTCTGATATGTCGCATGTTATTGATGATGCCACTTCTGCTATGCATGATACTTATGATGAAACTACTTCTATGCTTGATAATACTATGCCACTAGGTGAGTTTCTTGACGAACAACTTTCTAGGGTTAGAGAGAATGAAATTATTGAAACTGATAATATTGATGAAAGTGATGATGAAGATTCTCCCCCTAGATCTGAATTGCCTGATGTGCCTGAGGGTTATGTTATGGATGAAGAAACTGCTAGAGACTTTTTTGCTTGCAAAGATAGATATGATCTTAAGAAACTGTTAGTTAAGCTGAAAGAAAAGTCTTTGAATGCTAGAATGAAATATGACCCTGCTTTTGCTACTTCACCTATCTGTATTTCTAATAAGGATTATGATTTCCCTGTCGATCCTGAGTTAATTACTTTGGTTGAATCTGATCCTTTTTATGGCTATGAATCTGAAACTGTCGTGGCACATCTTACTAAATTGAATGATATAGCCACCCTATTCACTAATGAGGAAAATTTTGTTACTACTATATCCTTAAGTTATTTCCGTTCTCATTAAAGGGTGATGCTAAAACATGGTTTAATTCTCTTGCTCCTGGTTGTGTGTGTAGTCCTCAGGATATGATTTATTACTTCTTAGCTAAATATTTCCCCGCTCATAAGAAACAAGTTGCCTTAAGGGAAATATATAATTTCGTGCAAATTGAAGAAGAGAGTCTCCCACAAGCTTGGGGAGGCTTCTCCGATTACTTAATTCTTTTCCCGATCATCCTCTCAAGAAAAATGAAATACTTGATATCTTTTATAATGGACTAACCGATGCTTCCAGAGACCACCTGGATAGTTGTGCTGGTTGTGTTTTCAGGGAAAGAACTGTTGAGTAAGCTGAATTGCTATTGTATAATATATTGAGTAATGATAATGATTGGACACTTCCTGAACCAACTCCTAAGCCAACTCCAAAGAAAAGGGGTATTCTATTTCTCAGTCCTGAAGATATGCAAGAGGCAAAGAAATCTATGAAAGAAAAGGGTATTAAAGCTGAAGATGTTAAGAATTTACCACCTATTGAAGAAATACATGGTCTTGATAACCCGACACAGGTAGTAAAGGTAAATTCTCTCTATAGATTTGATGAAGGTGATATTCCTCGTTATAAGTCTGGTAGCCAATGCTTAGATGAGTTTGATAATTTTATTGTTAAACAAGAAAACTTCAATGCTTATGTTGGTAGACAATTGAAACGTAATGCTAATATGATTGAACACTTGAGTGGTTATATGTCTAGCATTAAAGGTGAACTTAAACTTATTAGTAAACATGCTTCTATGGTTACCACTCAAGTAGAACAAGTGCTTAAAGCTCATAATGATTTGCTCAATGAATTAAATAATAAGAAAAATGATAATTCTGTTAGAGTTATGAATAGAGGGGGTAAAATGACCCAGGAACCTTTGTATCCTGAGGGCCACCCTAAGAGAATTGAGCAAGATTCTCAGAGTACTAATGTTGATGCACCTAGTTCTTCTAAGAAGAAGAAAATGAAAAATGATAGGACTTTGCATGCTTCTAGTGAACCTGTTGTTGACACACCTGAGAATCCCAAAGATATTTCTATTTCTGATGCTGAAACACAATCTGGTAATGAACAGGAACCTAGTGATACTGTTAATGATGATGTTCATATTGATGCTCAACCTAGCAATGACAATGTTGTAGAGATCGAACCTGTTGTTGATCTTGATAACCCACAATTAAAGAATCAACGTTATGATAAGAGAGACTTCATTGCTAGGAAGCACGGTAAAGAAAGAGAACCATGGGTTCAGAAACCCATGCCTTTTCCTCCTAAACCATCCAAGAAAAAGGATGATGAGGATTTTGAGCGCTTTGCTGAAATGGTTAGACCTATCTTTTTGCGTATGCGTTTGACGGATATGCTTAAAATGAATCCTTATGCTAAGTACATGAAAGATATTGTTACAAATAAAAGAAAGATATCGGAAGCTGAAATTTCCACCATGCATGCTAACTATACTTTTAAAGGTGGAATAACTAAGAAACTACGAGATCCAGGAGTACCAACTATACCATGCTCCATTAAAAGAAACTATGTGAAAACTGCTTTATGTGATCTTGGAGCCGGTGTTAGTGTTATGCCTCTCTCTTTATATCGTAGACTTGATTTGAATAAGTTGACACCTACTGAAATATCTTTGCAAATGGCCGATAAATCAACTGCTATACCTGTCGGTATTTGTGAGGATGTGCTTGTTGTGGTTGCAAACGTTACTATTTTAATGGACTTTGTTATTTTTTATATTCCCGAGGATGATAGTATGTGTATTATTCTTGGTAGACCCTTTTTGAATACTGCAGGGGCTGTTATTGACTGCAACAAAGGCAATGTCACTTTTGCATGTTAATGGTAATGAGCATGCAGTACACTTTCCGAGAAAACAACCTCAAGTCCACAGTATCAATTCTATTGGAAAAAATTCCAACGATTACTATTGGAGGTTTTGAATTTCCTCTTCCTACTGTCAAGAAGAAATATGATATTCTTATTGTTGGGGATGTGCATATCCCCGTTGAGGTAACTTAGTGTTATTCGAAAATTCTCCGGTTTCATGCGATTCGGAAAGAGTTTGTTAACAAGACTTGATCAACCTTGTTAGTGGATTCCTTTTGATGAGCATGAGATGGATGAAGTTAGAAAGCACAAATTTCTATACCCTCCTTTTTACTTGCTGTTATTTAGATTAAATAAAGCAAAAATAGTATATTCTGTCCGTTTTCTGAATTATCCTTGCAATAAAAAATACCCCGAAAATAAAAGTTCTCCGAATGTCCCGAAAATTATATATGTTTTTTATAGAATATTTAAGAATATCTAGCACTGAGAACACACTAGGGGGAGCCACCACCTGGCCATGAGGGTCCAGGGTGCGCCCACCCCCTGGGGTGCGCCCCCTGCCTCGTGGACCCCCTCCACTTATTCCAGCACCCACTCACTTCGTCTTCCTCCAGAAAAAAATCCTCCCATAGCTCAAACCCGTGTTCTAGCTCATCTTGCTGCCATTTTCGATCTCCTTGCTCAAAGCTCCATTCACAAAACTGTTTGGGGAGATTGTTCTTTGGTATGTGACTCCTCCAATAGTCCAATTAGTTTTTGTTCTAGTGCTTTATTTATTGCAATTTTTTGCTGCTTAGGTGACCCTGTTCTTGAGCTTGCATGTCAAATTTATATGGTCAAAAGTAGTTTTGATGCATGATATAGCCTCTAGGCACTTGTGGGAGTAGTTGCTATCAATCTTGTTGAGTTTGTTTCACTTTTATTTCGAGTCACTAAAAATTTCAGAAATTTTCAGAGGAAGAAAGATGTTTAGGAAAATAAACCAAGGTGGTTCCTCAAGGAAGCAAGGGCCAAGGCTCGCGATACGTGAGCCAGACGATGAACCACCGAGGGAAGCTCAAGTGCGGCCTTGCGAATGCCGTCAGAGGAGTTTATGATCCGGGCAGGCATCAAGGAAGAATTTGACGCGTATGTGCGTAATGCTGATCTTGAGGGCTTCGTGTCAGATAAGTGCCCGCAATACCACTACCTAACTGATTCCTTTGTGAGAAGGTTTAAATTTACATCTTCATGCAATTCTCACACTGTTTTATTTGATCTCTATGATAAATCATATACCATGGACCTAGAAGATTTTAATATTGCCTGTAAACTCCCGCAGTGGGGTAATGTTAATGAACCTCACAAATCTGAAATATAAAGATTTTCTTGCTAGTATCACCGTGGGGGAATCTAGATAAATCACACAAGCTACCATAGGGAGCATTCAGTTTCCTTCCATACATTACTTTGCTCTCTTTATAGGTAGATGCATTAATAGTAAAGATGGAGCTTGTCACATGTGCATTCCAGATCTTTGTGTCCTCAAAAGTGTGGTATTAGGTGATAAACAATATAACTTGGGGGCTATTGTTGCACGAAGGTTGCATCATAACGGTACAAGTGGAGATTTGTTTGGTGGAATTTATGCAACTCGTGTAGCTAATTATCTTGATGTACCCATACATAGAAATGATTTGAAGTTACCCCCTGCTTATCTAGATTATAACGCTATGGTCCGCCATCAGTTTGTTGAGAGGAATGAATAGTTCCTCCAGTACCGACTAATCTTTGACAGACGGCGCACTGTCCATGTTGCCCTCCTTGCTCCTACTTTCTTTGACTTTCAGGCAAAAAGGAGATATGTTATAACCAGGGAGGAGGCGAACGAATATGAGAGGAGGACGGAGGCAGCTCACCTCCAAGATGCAGCTCGCCAGGCAGTAACCGCTGCATCTGAGTACGGCCCCAGTTACAACTTTGGATATCCGCCAGGCCAGCCGTGGCCATAGACCAACTTAGGCCAAAAGCCTAAGCTTGGGGGAGTACGTATTTCTCACCGACATTACATTCATGTTCACACACTCATCCTAGTTCTTGGTGCTCATACTTTTTCATTGTACTATCCATGCTAGTTTATTTTCTTTTCTAAGCCTTCTTCTTGTGTGATTGAAAAAACCTTAAGAAAAACCAAAAAAAATAGTTGTATCTTTTAGCTAATTTACTTTCCATGCCTGTAGTAGTAATAATTAAAAGAAAACCCAAAAAGATTTCTCGTTCTTCTTTAGCTTGTTGGGAGCTTTCCCGTGTAAATAGTTTTATTTCTTTTCTTTTCTGTGGGGGTCGAGAGGAGAAGACCATGATGAAAATGTTGAAGTGGCTCTTATATGCATTATTGTTGATTTAACCAAGAGCCCATATTACCTTGTCTTCTCCCTTGTATTAAATGCTTGCAGATTCCAGCTTAGTCCAATGCATGTGCACTATTATTATTATCACCACCGTTCGGTCGTGCAAGTGGAAGGCAATAATGACGATATATGATGGACTGATTGAGATAAGAGAAGCTGGTATGAACTCGACCTATCTTGTTTTTGTAAATATGATTAGTTCATCGTTCCTGATTCAGCCTATTATGAATGAAATATGTTTGCAATGACAATTAGAGATTATAGTTGCTCATGCCATGCTTAATTTGCTAGGAGTTTATAATGGTTTACCTTGCGTGCCAACATGCTATTAAAATGGTTGTGATGTGGTATGATAGGGTGGTATCCTCCTTTGAGCGATTCGAGTGGCTTGACTTGGCACATGTTCACACATGTAGTTGAAACAAAATCAACATAGCCTCCACGATATTTATGTTCATGGTGAATTATATCCTACTCATGCTTGCACTCAGTGTTGATTAATTTTAATGCATGTTCATGAGTATTGTCGCTCTCTAGTTGGTCGCTTCCCAGTCTTTTTCTAGCCTTCACTTGTACTAAGCGGGAATTCTGCTTGTGCATCCACTTCCATAAACCCCAAAGTTATTCCATATGAGTCCACCATACCTTCCTATATGCGGTAATTACCTGCCGTTCCAAGTAAATTTGTATGTGCCAAACTATAAACCTTCAAATGAAATTCTGTTTTGTATGCTCGAATAGCTCATGTATCCACTAGGGCTATCTATATCTTCCATACTAGGTGGGTTATTCTCACGAGGAGTGGACTCCGCTCCTCATTCACGAGAAAATGGCTAGTACCGGGATGCCCAGTCCCATGCTTAAATCAAAATAAATGCAAAAAAACTCCCCTAGAATTGTTGTTAGTTGGAGGCACCCGTTGTTTCGGACAAGCCATGGATTGATGTTTGTTGGTGGTGGGGGAGTATAAACTTTACCATTCTGCTTGGGAACCGCCTATAATGTGTGTAGCATGGAAGATATCGAGATCTCTTAGTTGTTATGTTGATAATGAAAGTATGCCACTCAAAATATTATTTATCTCTGCTTCAAAATCGAGCTCTGGCACCTCTACAAATCCTTGCTTCCCTCTGCGAAGGGCCTATCTATTTAATTTTATGTTGAGTCATCACCTTCTTATTAAAAAGCACCAGCTGGAGAGCACTGCTATCATTTGCATGCATTACTATTAGTTTACATTGAGTATGACTGTGACTGGATCTCTTTTACCATGAATTACAATGTCTAGTCAGTCCTTGATCTTCAGGGGTGCTCTGCATTTATGTTTTGCAGTCTCAGAAAGGGCAAGCGAGATACCATCTTGTTATATCATATTATGATTGTTTTGAGAAAGTGTTGTCATCCGAGATTTATTATTATTGCTCGCTAGTTGATTAGGCCATTGATATGAGTAAATATGAGACCTAAATGTTATTGTGAATATGGTTAGTTCATAATCTTTGGTGAAAACTTGAATGCTGACTTTACATATTCACAACAACAAGAGCAAACAGAGTTTGTAAAAGTCTTTCTTTATCACTTTCAGTTTGTCAACTAAATTGCTTGAGGACAAGCAAAGGTTTAAGCTTGGGGGAGTTGATACGTCTCCAACGTATCTACTTTTCCAAACACTTTTGCCCTTGTTTTGGACTCTAACTTGCATGATTTGAATGGAACTAACCTGGATCGGCGTTGTTTTCAGCAGAATTGCCATGGTGTTATTTTTGTGCAGAAATAAAAGTTCTTGGAATGACCTGAAACTTCACGGAGAATATTTTTGGAATTAATAAAAAATATTGGCGAAAGAATCAACACCAGGGGGCCCACACCCTGTCCACGAGGGTGGTGGGCGCGCCCCCTACCTCGTGGGCCCCTGGAGGCTCCACCGACCTCAACTCTAACTCTATATATTCACGTTCGGGGAGAAAAAAATAAGAGAGAAGGATTCATTGCGTTTTACGATACGGAGCCGCTGCCAAGCCCTAATCTCTCTCGGGAAAACTGATCTGGAGTCCGTTTGGGGCTCCGGAGAGGGGAATCCGTCGCCATCGTCATCATCAACCTTCCTCCATCACCAATTTCATGATGCTCACCGCCATGCATGAGTAATTCCATTGTAGCCTTGCTGGACGGTGATGGGTTGGATGAGATTTATCATATAATCGAGTTAGTTTTGTTAGGGTTTCATCCCTAGTATCCATTATGTTCTAAGATTGATGTTGCTATGACTTTGCTATGCTTAATGCTTGTCGCTAGGGCCTGAGTGCCATGATTTCAGATCTGAACCTATTATGTTTTCATGAATATATGTGATTTCTTGATCCTATCTTGCAAGTCAATAGTCACCTACTATGTGTTATGATCCGGCAACCCCGAAGTGACAATAATCGGGACCACTCCCGGTGATGACCGTAGTTTGAGGAGTTCATGTATTCACTAAGTGTTAATGCTTTGGTCTGGTACTCTATTAAAAGGAGGCCTTAATATCCCTTAGTTTCCAATAGGACCCCACTGCCACGGGAGGGTAGGACAAAAGATGTCATGCAAGTTCTTTTCCATAAGCACGTATGACTATATTCGGAATACATGCCTACATTACATTGATGAACTGGAGCTAGTTCTGTGTCACCCTATGTTATAACTGTTGCATGAGGAATCGCATCCGACATAATTATTCATCACTGATCCATTGCCTACAAGCTTTTCACATATTGATCTTTGCTTAGTTACTTTTCCGTTGCCACTATTACGATTACTACAAAACTGCTACTGTTACTTTTGCCACCGTTACCGTTACTTCCATACTACTTTGCTACTAAATATTTTGCTGTAGATATTAAGTCTTATAGGTGTGGTTGAATTGACAACTCAACTGCTAATGCTTGAGAATATTCTTTGGCTCCCCTTGTGTCGAAATTTGGCTCCCCTTGTGTCAAATCAATAAATTTGGGTTGAATACTCTACCCTCTAAAACTGTTGCAATCCCCTATACTTGTGGGTTATCAAGTATGAGGAAGCCATGAATGATCCCGACTGGTTGAATGCCATGCAATAAGAGTTGGTGCAATTCAAATTGAATGATGTATGTGAATTGGTAGACAAACCGAATCCTAAGAAGCACAATATCATCGGTACAAAATGGATATTCCAAAATAAGCAAGATGAAAATGGCATTGTTGTGAGAAATAAAGCGTGTCTTGTCGCTCAAGGGTATACACAGGTAGAAGATATTGGTTTCAGTGAAACATATGCTCATGTTGCTCACCTTGAGGCAATTCATATTCTTCTCGCTTATGCAAACTACAATGATATCCTGCTTTATCAAATGGATGTGAAAAGTGCTTTCCTTAATGGTGAAATTAATGAGGAAGTATATGTTAGGCAGCCACCTGGCTTTGAAAACCCTAAGTTTCCTAACAAAGCTTTCAGGTTGAAAAAGGCTCTATATGGGCTGAAGCAAACCCCTCGAGCTTGGTATGACACCTTGAAGAGGATTCTACTCGACAAAGGGTTCAAGCTAGGATCCACTGATTCCACTCTTTTCACTCGTGCTATTAATGGTGATCTATTTGTGTGTCAAATTTATGTGGATGATATTATTTTCGGCTGTACTAACAATGCTTGCAGCATGGAGTCCGGGCGAATGATGTCCGAGAAATATCAAATGTCTATGATGAGTGAACTTAAGTTCTTTGTCGGACTACAAATACGTCAACAGGACAATGGAATTTTCATATCTCAGGAGAAATATCTGAGAGACTGTCTGAAGAAGTTTAAAATGCAAGATTGCAAACTGAAGGGCTGCAAAACTCCAATGCCCACAAATGGTCAGCTGGACGCAGATGTGTATGGTAAAAATTATGATCAGAAAGCTTATCGTTCGATGATTGGTTCTTTCTCTAGGCATGTGCATCCAGACCTGATATTATGTTGAGTGTATGCATGTGTGCTCGTTTTCAAGCTGCACCGAAAGAATTGCATCACCAAGCGGTCAAGCGTATTTTGAGATATTTGGCTCACACCCCCACCTTAGGTTTATGGTATCCTAAGGGAGCACAGTTCGATCTTGTTGGATATTCAGACTCAGATTATGCAGGTGACCGAGTTGACAGGAAATCTACTTCGGGGACATGCCATTTCCTCGGTAGATCTTTGGTATGTTGGTCGTCAAGGAGGCAGAATTGTGTGTGTCTCTCTCTCTACGGCTGAGGCCGAATATATTGCTACTAGCGCGTGTTGCATTCAGTTATTATGGATGAAGCAGACTCTGAAGGATTATGGCATCAAGGTCAAGAAGATTCCTCTATTGTGCAACAATGGGAGTGCAATCAAAATTGCACACAATCCTGTGCAGCATTCTCGAACCAAGCATATTGAGACCAGACACCATTTTCTTCGCGATCATGTTGCTCGAGAGGATATTGCGATCAGTCACGTCAATACTGAAGAAAATCTCGCTGATATCTTCACCAAGCCTCTCGATGAGGAAAGATTCTATGTGTTACGGTGTGAGCTAAATATCCTAGATTCCGCAAACATGCAATAAGATGGACTCAGCACCCGTACCATCACTTCCACATCTTAGAAGGAATGGGTGCACAACACTCGAAGAGTATGAAAATTTTGACAAAGTGAAATTTTCTTTCTGAGAGTAAATACATTAACGAAGAACTAGCACCGGGTGCCACGATAATTGTGCGATGCTCGGGGTCATACAGTTCTTATACAGTGGGTCACGCCACCACAATTTCCCTTCGTTGAGTTGCCTATCAGTTGAAGGATTTTGTGTCAGTCCGAATGTATTTCACTCATAGTTCTTCTCTCGGGTGTTTGTGTTCCTTTGTCTGAGTGGAATACCTTGGACCCTGTTTTCCCTCTGTTATATCTCTTCCAGTCTATGATGTTCTGTTATGAATGCTCAAATTTCATCTGGCAACGATACTTTATCTGGTGTCCTTGACCATGTTAAAGGTTCATTCTGAACTTAATTCGTTTTGGCGAAAGCCGTCCAAAATTTGGGGTTTCCCGCCCAAGTCAGGACCACGATCTTTGATGACGGTTGCCACGTGCTCTTCATCAACTGCCACTTTACCTGGTCCGTTGAATCGCAATAGTCCTTTGACTGTGGCCGTCCGATCAGATTCACTGGATGCAGTTGTTCCTCCTCGCATATATATACTGCATCGCCAACCTTCCCCATATCTATCTCGCCTCTTTGCCACCGTCACTTTTCGAAGCCCTACCGCACTGCTCCTCCTTTAGCTCGACAATGTCGATCATCTTTGCCGCTTTGCTGCCAGAAAGAGATCGCCAGAGTCATTCCTCGCCGCCACGGATCATCTTCCTCCCCATGCCGCTGTAGTTGCTGCAAATCACCGAGTTAGGGTATGTGTAGTGCGAACTCGTTCTTCCATTCATCATGTTCCAGTTCATCCGCGGTAGTAATTACCTGTTTTTACCGCATTTCTCAGATCTTTACTGATAGGTAACTTGTGCGGATGTGGTTTGTAGAATTCCCTCGCATCTGAAAACTTTCAGATCTAGGGTTTGTGTTATGTCTCATATGAACGAAATGCTTAGCACATTAACTAGTATATTCTTCAAACCTACTAGTTCGTTCTACACATTTCTTTCGTCCGAAACATTTATCAAAGTCTGCATCTAATTATTCTTCAAAACATTTTCTTTCTCAAAACCTTTGTTGTGAGCATTCGTAACCGTGTCCCTATTTTCCCTCGCATCTATCCTTATTCACAGGTACATGCAGTCAGTTGAGGATTCGGCTCGACCAGTGAGCCTGGCTGACGGAGAAAATGCTGTTCTGGGCACAACAGATGAATCCAAAGCTCCGAATGCTAAGGACCCAATGGTAGGCCCATGAACCAGCAAGCGTAAAAGAAACTAGCAGAATGTCGACGAACAAGAAGAGAATGCTCCGAAGAAAAAGAGGGGTGGCAGACAAGCATATACAAATACAGGTGAATATATCTCCCATGATCGTTATAATACTGTTCCACGAGAAACAAAGCAGCAGAGAGATAAGCGTCTGCAACGTCACTGGGTGCGCAAATGGTTCAGTTATGAATTTGTTCATCATCGGTTTGCTCAAAACTTTGCATTTCATCCACCATGGGGTGACTGCCGGGAAATTTCTCTCATAAAACCAAATGATCCCCAGGAGAGACCGCCGCCTCCTCCAAATGCTCATGAGTCCTCCCTTCGCACACCCGAATCTTATCCCGATGAGCTTACTAAGCATCAGCGAAATGCCATCAAGCGAGCTAAGAGGGCTGAAAAGAAACAGGCTCATGAAGAGGAAAACCGCCGCCTTCTCAAAGATGATGTAGAGAAGAAAAAGGGTGAAGGAAAATCTGAAGGTCGCTCTAAACGCAAGCATGATCCCAGTGCTGTTGCATAAAAGTGAAAGAGTGCACCAAAGAAGAGAACAACTGAACCAGCCGATGAATTTGCCATAAGTGATTCTTCAGATGATGATGATCTTCCGCTCACAAAGGAAAAAGTTGCTGCTGCTCTCAACGAACAAGTGAATATGAACGGTGTTGCCCGATCTTCAGGTTCCTATGGTTCCAGAAGCACCACCGAAGAAGATCACTGCTAGGAAAACTCCAGCCACCACTGTCTCTATGAAACAACATGTGAATACAACTCCTCATCCAGATGCTATCAATTTGAAGGATTTGGTAGTTGACACTCCTGTGAGTACTGCAAAGCCAGGCGAATGAATTCCCAAGCTTGACTTGAAGAAAATCAAGGTGCCTACTACCGAGCATAATGCTCCTCAAGCTACTGCTCACAAGGAGAAGGTTGCTAAGTTTGCTCCTACATTAATTCAACCATTGGCTTCTATGCCTCCTTCCGAGCAGGTTCGAGTGCAAACAGCTCCAACTGTCAAGTCTGATGCTCCTCACTACTATGATCATAAGTTCACCATGGAACAACTTGATAAGTTTGTGGACAATCCATTTGATGGTGAAGTGGACTCTCTGCCTATCCCTCCTGAAGTTATTTCACACGCCACTTCCGTTGTTCAAGAAATGAGAGAATATGTAGTTGAAATCAACACTCTCTCTGCCGAACTAAATGACCTTGATGGTCGAATGAAAACTGCCTCTTGAAAATTTGTCATTAAAGCACTCGAAGACTCCTACAAGGACATCAACTGTGCCATGACTCTCCTCTGAAACAGAAGGTTGTGTTTTCACTCGGATCTAGATGAAATTGTTCGCAAGATCTGTTATGAGCATCAAGCAAAGGTTACTGGCTACAATGATCTAGTCAAAGGCCATATTGATCAAGTTGCTCATCAAAAGAAGAAGTAACACAAGAGAATTGCGAATAAAAATGTACCTCACTACTGGAATCAGGATCTTTGCCGTCAGCCAGCTGACGACAAAGAATGCCTTTGCCATCATCTTAAAGAAAACCGACGGCAAAGAATGAGCTGACGGCAAAGGTCATGTTTGCTGTCGGCCAGCTCTATGCCGTCTGCTAGCAGACGGCATAGAAGCTTTGCCGTCAGCTAGCGGACGGCAAAGAGTGAGGGTGGCCCACTAGCGAGAACCACCTAACGGACACTTTCTTTGCCGTCTACTAGCAGACGGCAAACAAAGTGGCCAAACTAACGTCCGTTAGCTAGGCTCTTTGCCGTCTGCTAGCAGACGACAAAGAACCGTACCATAACTAGAATTGCAACGACGCCTGCGCCCCATCTCTCTGTCCCCTCTCTCTCTCCGCCCCATGCCCGAGCCGCCGCCGCATCGCGCCACCCCGCCCCGTGCCGCGGCCGCTCCGCGCCACCCCCGTCGACATGCCGCCCCTGCCGCCTTGGCGACCCCCTCCTCCACCCCGCGCCATCCCCGTCGCCGGGCCGCGCCGCCCCGCCCCCATGTCCTAGCCGCTGCCGCCCGACCCCAGCCCCGTCGTCGCGGCGCCCCCCTCCTCCACCCCGGCGGCCCCGGCACCCCTCTCCTTCACCATCGCGGCTGCCCTGCCACTCCGGCGCCCCCCTCCACCCGGCCGCCCCGGCGCCTCTCTCCTCCACCACCGCGGCCGCCCCGCCGCTCCGGCGCCCCATCCTCCACCCGGCTGCCCCGGCGCCCCTCTCCTCCACCCCCGCGGCCGCCCCGCCGCTCCGGCGCCCCCGGCTCCGGTGAGACCTCTTGTATTTTTTTTCTGTTTTTGTTTTTAAGTTTAGTTTGGGTTTACTTTAGGTTTGGTTTTGTTTAGAGTTTTTCTGAAACTTATATTAATATAATCAAAGGAGCTTACATAAAATTTACTAGATTCCACAGGAACCAGTCAACACCCAAATAGCCCAATCAACCAGTAACCATTTCTGAATTCTTATTCTAGAATAGACGATGAGTATGCTCCTCTCTCTTTCTAGTTACCTTGCAAAACTACTTGCATATCGCCACAAGCTGAACCCGCTTCTCCCAGTGCAACCTCATAGCATACTGTTGCTGAATCAAGGTGAGCTCTCAGTCTCATGTAATCATGCCATTTATATTATGATATGTGCACTGCTCCCATTCAGATTATTTTATTGTGATGGTGAGAATACAAGGTGAAATGTTGTTGCTGTTGGGTGGACATGTGGAGAAGAAATGGAGGTTCTTTGCTTTGGCACGTTCTCCTCTTTCTATTTTGTGTTCGATTGTGTGGAAAGATGCTCTTCCATATAATGTAGTATCCTAGAAGCCATGCATTTCTGGACATCAGTGTTTTCTGCACTATCTTACATAACTCAGCTCTTAACTATATTAATGTTGCTCAGACTTTCCCACAAATTCAGAAGCTAAAGATTACATCTCACTATTGATTGTTGTTTAATCTTAATTGATCTGAGCAGCATCTATCAATTTTAGGATCAGATGTTTTTTGCTTTCATGAAAATTTCTAGCTCTTATTAGTATACATGTTTGTCTCCTCTATAGTATCATATTCAGTTCCATGCAAGAGCTGATTCATGTCTAGAAGACGAAATGAATGCAATTCTATATAGACAAAAACACATGTAGCAATGTTATACATAGCAAAACACATGTAGCAATGTTATACATAGGATCACAGAATCGCACAATCATTAAGCCTACCAATCACATTCACTAGTAGAAAACAGGGCTTTGGTCATAGGGCAATATTCACATTAGTCCCGGTTCAGTCACGAACCGGGACTAATGTGAGCATTGGTCCCGGTTCATGCGGCTAAGGCATTAGTCCTGGTTCACCTGAGCCCTTTAGCGATGCCCATTAGTACCGGTTCGTGGCACCAACCGGTACTAAAGGTTAGACCTTTAGTCCCGGTTCGAGCCACCAACCGGTACTAATGGGGTTTGAGGCATTAGTACCGGTTCATGGCACGAACCGGTACTAAAGGTCCCATTTTCAAACTCTACCCCCCCGGATCGCCTTTTCAGTTTTGTAAAAAGCAAAAGAAAATGACAAAAACTTCAAAAATTAAAATCCCTCCAGATGTAGTTATGTTACTACATGTACTAGTTAGGAAAATTTAAAAACTTAAATTTGGACATGTTTTGCAAAAAGTGTAGGGAAAATGTAAAACGGCTATAACTTTTGCATACGATGTCAAAAAAAAACGTATAATATATCAAAATGTTCAGCACGAAAATCCGCATCCGATTTTGACGGCCTATGGCCTGTTTGCAAATTTTTAGAATCCTCAAATTCTAAAAGGAAAAAAAGTTATGCTCAAATTTCAGTTTTTTTAATTTTTGTTAAATCTAGTCAAACTATGGTCAAACTACTTATTCAAGAAGTATTAGTGTTACTAAATAATTATTCAAGAATATTAGTGTTACTAAATAATTATTTCAGTTTTTTTGAATTTTGGTCAAATCTGGTCAAACTGTGGTCAAACTGTGGTCAAACAATGGTCAAACTAATTATTCAAGAATATTAGTGTTACTAAATAATTATTTCAGTTTTTTTTGAATTTTGGTCAAATCTGGTCAAACTATGGTCAAACTACTTATTCAAGAAATATTAGTGTTACTGAATAATTATTTCAGTTTTTTTGAATTTTGGTCAAATCTGGTCAAACTATGGTCAAACAATGGTCAAACTAATTATTCAAGAAATATTAGTGTTACTAAATAAATATTTCAGTTTTTTTGAATTTTGGTCAAATCTGGTCAAACTGTGGTCAAACTATGGTCAAACTACTTATTCAAGAAATATTAGTGTTACTAAATAATTATTGTTTTTTAAAACAATAGTTTCAAACTCAAACTCAAGCTAAATTCCTGAGGGTTAATAGGATTGACATTTTACTATTGTTAGGAAAACAACAAGTGCAGACTTGGAAACGATGGAGAATAGAACCCGGAAGTTAAGCGTGCTCAGGCTGGAGTAGTGAGAGGATGGGTGACCGTCCGGGAAGTTAGATGATTTGGAATGATGAGGGGTGATTAGAGATTAGAGGTTAAATTGAGCAGCGATGAGGGGTGGTGATTAGAGATTAGAGGTTAAAATAATTCAGAAAATTGAAAATCAAAAGAAAAATTAAAAAAAAATTTGAAAAAAAAAATCATAAAATTTCCTTTAGTCCCGGTTGGTGACTAAAGGTGGAGCTCCAGGCTGCGGCCACGTGGGCGGCCTTTAGTCCCGATTCGTGTAAGAACCGGGACAAAAGGGGGAGGCTTTAGTAACGACCCTTTAGTCCCGGTTCCAGAACCGGGACTAAAGGCCCTTATAAACCGGGACAAAAGGCCTTTTTCTACTAGTGTATTGGCGCCACCTCCTCGCATCGCCGCTCTTCTTCCTCACAACTCTCCTGAGGTTTCACTCAAGAACACACACACACACACACAGGTGAAACTCTTCACACACACGCATGTATACCAAGGAAGAAAAACAACTAGGTTTGCCGAGAGGTACTCTTCCTTGGCAACCACAAGTGCTACATCTTTTCTCCAGCCCCCACGGCCCCTCATCTTTTTCATTCACCCAACGCAGTACATATATACAAGTGCTGATGCACTCATGCCATCAACTGACGCCACTACATCCACCTCCTAAAATCACTCCATGCATGATGCAGATCACTAGGCCAACCGACCACTACTCCAACAGTCCACGCCACCAACTAACCAACATTTTAGCTAGCCCACTAACTAAGCCATGCATGCAACCAGCGACTGACTCAAAGTATGAACTAACTACCTATACTACTCAGCCATACCCTGATGCATTGGCTAAACCTAAAGTAAACCAAACCTAAAGTAATCACTTCAACTAAACCTAAAGTAAACTACCACTAGATAATTTTATTTGAGGTAGTCATTATTCCCTATAACTTTAGCCATCAGTTTCCACCGGTTTGGATTCCCATGCGGTCATTATTTCAGTTTTTGTTCTATGGCTTCCAATCATATTCATCCACTTCACTGCCATTCTTCTTCTTTGCCTACTTCAAGTAGCCTTTCCTACCATCCATAGCACCATGGTATTTGCCTGCTTCCTCTGATTATGCACTGTTGCCACGGCCTTTTGCGAGCCTAGGCCTATATTGCATGCATGCCGAAAACACATGGAGGTCTACCTATGCTTTGTACATCAGCGATATTTTTAGCTCAAGCATGTCATTGTCGTCCCAATCAAGTGCTTCCCTCACAAATCCCCTACATGATAGTTTTGCCAACACAGGGGATGCCATGCTACCATGAACTTAGTACCATGGAATTCTCATTTGTTCATCTCCTTCCTATTAGGTCTGAACGACAGTTCATCTTCTTCCTAGCAGGTCTCAATAGCGTTCATTTCATACCACCGTGATCTTACTTCTGCCTCCGCTTTATTCCCCTGCTGCTCCATGCCTATGCAGGTCCTTGCTGCTAGTTTTTTTCACCTCAACTTGGAATTTTCCATGATTATTTCCATGTTGCAATTTTTGCTACAGCCTTGAAACAATACCCAAGTCCTTTTTCATGACCTGTCAGCTAGGGAAACACGAAGAGCCACCAGGGACACGCGAGCTGCCTCCTGCGTAACGCGACAGCCGCTACGCTGGACGCATCATTAGGTACACTGTCGTCGGTACGCACGAGCCTCCTCCGCTGTGCCCCTACAAGACACACCACCGGGTACGCCATTTGGTATTTTCTATATATAAATATAAAATTCCTATGATTTTTCCCTTTTTGATATGTTGGGTTTTCTATAGCTTACCACATATGCCACGTGGTAAAAAAAATTCCGAGCACATGTTATGATTTACTGATTTTCATTTTTTATATTACTATGTATGACAGACAGATGTGGCAATAAAAAGTTGACTGCTTCAGTACTTTAACTTTTACATAATTTTTTCCATTATTTTTGTAAGTAATAAGGTTATTTTGTTTTTTGTTACATATATAATTTGTAAATGATGTCAAGATTTGGTGAAGATAATGCCTACAATTTGTTGGCAAATGTCACTGTTATATTTGTTGGGAATCGTAGCATAATTTAAAATTTTTCTACGCTCACCAAGATGCATCTATGGAGTCTACTAGCAACGAGGGGAAAGGAGTGCATCTACATACCCTTGTAGATCGCGAGCGGAAGCGTTTCAATGAACGTGGATGACGGAGTCGTACTCGCCGTGACCCAAATCACCGATGACCGAGTGCCGAACGGACGGCACCTCCGCGTTCAACACACATACGGTGCAGCGACGTCTCCTCCTTCTTGATCCAGCAAGGGGGAAGGAGAGGTTGATGGAGATCCAGCAGCACGACGGCATGGTGGTGGATGTAGCGGGTCTCGGCAAGGCTTTGCCAAGCTTCTGCGAGAGAGAGAGAGGTGTTGCAGGGGAGGAGGGAGGCGCCCAAGGCTGTTAGTTGCTGCCCTCCCTCCCCCCTTTATATAGGCCCCCTGGGGGGCGCCGGCCCAGGGAGATGGGATCTCCAAGGGGGGCGGCGGCCAAAGGGGGGGAAGGGGTGCCTTGCCCCCCCAAGGCAAGGGGGAAGCCCCCCCTAGGGTTCCCAACCCTAGGCGCATGGGGGGAGGCCCAAGGGGGGCGCCCCAGCCCACTAAGGGCTGGTTCCCTTCCACTTTCAGCCCACGGGGCCCTCCGGGATAGGTGGCCCCACCCGGTGGACCACCGGGACCCTTCCGGTGGTCCCGGTATAATACCGGTAACCCCCGAAACTTTCCCGGTGGCCGAAACTGGACTTCCTATATATAATTCTTCACCTCCGGACCATTTCGGAACCTCTCGTGACGTCCGGGATCTCATCCGGGACTCCGAACAACTTTCGGGTTTCCGCATACATATATCTCTACAACCCTAGCGTCACCGAACCTTAAGTGTGTAGACCCTACGGGTTCGGGAGACATGCAGACATGACCGAGACGCCTCTCCGGTCAATAACCAACAGCGGGATCTGGATACCCATGTTGGCTCCCACATGTTCCACGATGATCTCATCGGATGAACCACGGTGTCGAGGATTCAATCAATCCGTATGCAATTCCCTTTGTCAATCGGTATGTTACTTGCCCGAGATTCGATCGTCGGTATCCCAATACCTTGTTCAATCTCGTTACCGGCAAGTCTCTTTACTCGTACCGCAATGCATGATCCCGTGACTAACGCCTTAGTCACATTGAGCTCATTATGATGATGCATTACCGAGTGGGCCCAGAGATACCTCTCCGTCACACGGAGTTACAAATCCCAGTCTCGATCCGTGCCAACCCAACAGACACTTTCGGAGATACCCGTAGTGCACCTTTATAGTCACCCAGTTACGTTGTGACGTTTGGCACACCCAAAGCACTCTTACGGTATCCGGGAGTTGCACGATCTCATGGTCTAAGGAAAAGATACTTGACATTGGAAAAGCTCTAGCAAACGAAACTACACGATCTTTTATGCTATGCTTAGGATTGGGTCTTGTCCATCACATCATTCTCCTAATGATGTGATCCCGTTATCAATGACATCCAATGTCCATAGTCAGGAAACCATGACTATCTGTTGATCAACGAGCTAGTCAACTAGAGGCTTACTAGGGACACGTTGTGGTCTATGTATTCACACATGTATTACGATTTCCGGACAATACAATTATAGCATGAATAATAGACTATTATCATGAACAAAGAAATATAATAATAACCATTTATTATTGCCTCTAGGGCATATTTCCAACAGTCTCCCACTTGCACTAGAGTCAATAATCTAGTTACATTGTGATGAATCGAACACCCATTGCGTCCTGGTGTTGATCATGTTTTGCCCTAGGGAGAGGTTTAGTCAACGGATCTGCTACATTCAGGTCCGTATGTACTTTACAAATATCTATGTCTCCATTTTGAACACTTTCACGAATGGAGTTGAAGCGACGCTTGATATGCCTGGTCTTCCTGTGAAACCTGGGCTCCTTCGCAAGGGCAATAGCTCCAGTGTTGTCACAGAAGAGAGTCATCGGGCCCGACGCATTGGGAATCACCCCTAGGTCGGTAATGAACTCCTTCATCCAGACTGCTTCCTGTGCTGCCTCCGAGGCTGCCATGTACTCCGCTTCACATGTAGATCCCGCCACGACGCTTTGCTTGCAACTGCACCAGCTTACTGCTCTTCCATTCAAAATATACACGTATCCGGTTTGTGACTTCGAGTCATCCAGATCTGTGTCGAAGCTAGCGTCGACGTAACCCTTTACGACGAGCTCTTCGTCACCTCCATAAACGAGAAACATATCCTTAGTCCTCTTCAGGTACTTCAGGATATTCTTGACCGCTGTCCAGTGTTCCATGCCGGGATTACTTTGGTACCTTCCTACCAAACTTACGGCAAGGTTTACATCAGGTCTGGTACACAGCATGGCATACATAATAGACCCTATGGCCGAGGCATAGGGGATGACACTCATCTTTTCTCTATCTTCTGCCGTGGTCGGGCATTGAGCCGTGCTCAACTGCACACCTTGCAATACAGGAAAGAACCCCTTCTTGGACTGATCCATATTGAACTTCTTCAATATCTTGTCAAGGTATGTACTCTGTGAAAGACCAATGAGGCGTCTTGATCTATCTCTATAGATCTTGATGCCTAATATATAAGCAGCTTCTCCAAGGTCCTTCATTGAAAAACACTTATTCAAATAGGCCTTTATACTCTCCAAGAATTCTATATCATTTCCCATCAACAGTATGTCATCCACATATAATATGAGAAATGCTACAGAGCTCCCACTCACTTTCTTGTAAACACAGGCTTCTCCATAAGTCTGTGTAAACCCAAACGCTTTGATCATCTCATCAAAGCGAATGTTCCAACTCCGAGATGCTTGCACCAGCCCATAGATTGAGCGCTGGAGCTTGCATACTTTGTTAGCATTCTTAGGATCGACAAAACCTTCCGGCTGCATCATATACAACTCTTCCTTAAGGAAGCCGTTAAGGAATGCCGTTTTGACGTCCATCTGCCATATCTCATAATCATAGTATGCGGCAATTGCTAACATGATTCAGACGGACTTCAGCTTCGCTACGGGTGAGAAAGTCTCATCGTAGTCAACCCCTTGAACTTGTCGATAACCCTTAGCGACAAGTCGAGCTTTGTAGATGGTCACATTACCATCTGCGTCCGTCTTCTTCTTAAAGATCCATTTGTTTTCTATGGCTCGCCGATCATCGGGCAAGTCAGTCAAAGTCCATACTTCGTTTTCATACATGGATCCTATCTCGGATTTCATGGCTTCTAGCCATTTGTCGGAATCCGGGCCCGCCATCGCTTCTTCATAGTTCGAAGGTTCACCGTTGTCTAACAACATGATTTCCAGGACAGGGTTGCCGTACCACTCTGGTGCGGAACGTGTCCTTGTGGACCTACGAAGTTCAGTAGTAACTTGATCCGAAGCTTCATGATCATCATCATTAACTTCCTCCCCAGTCGGTGTAGGCACCACAGGAACAGTTTCCCGCGCTGCGCTACTTTCCGGTTCGGAAGGGGTGACTATCACCTCATCAAGTTCCACTTTCCTCCCACTCAATTCTTTCGAGAGAAACTCCTTCTCTAGAAAGGACCCGTTCTTGGCAACGAAGATCTTGCCCTCGGATCTGAGGTAGAAGGTATACCCAATGGTTTCCTTAGGGTATCCTATGAAGACGCATTTTTCCGACATGGGTTCGAGCTTTTCAGGTTGAAGTTTCTTGACATAAGCATCGCATCGCCAAACTTTTAGAAACGACAGCTTAGGTTTCTTCCCAAACCATAATTCATACGGTGTCGTCTCAACGGATTTCGACGGAGCCCTATTTAAAGTGAATGCGGCAGTCTCTAAAGCATAGCCCCAAAATGAGAGCGGTAAATCGGTAAGAGACATCATAGATCGCACCATATCCAATAGAGTGCGATTACGACGTTCGGACACACCATTTCTCTGAGGTGTTCCAGGCGGCGTGAGTTGTGAAACTATTCCACATTTCCTTAAGTGTGTACCAAATTCGTGACTTAAATATTCTCCACCACGATCTGATCGTAAGAATTTTATTTTTCTGTCACGTTGATTCTCAACTTCACTCTGAAATTCCTTGAACTTTTCAAAGGTTTCAGACTTGTGTTTCATTAGGTAGACATACCCATATCTACTTAAATCATCAGTGAGAGTGAGAACATAACGATATCCTCCACGAGCCTCAACACTCATTGGACCACACACACCGGTATGTATGATTTCCAATAAGTTGGTTGCTCGCTCCATTGTTCCGGAGAACGGAGTCTTGGTCATCTTACGCATGAGGCATGGTTCGCATGTGTCAAATGATTCGTAATCAAGAGACTCCAAAAGTCCATCTGCATGGAGCTTCTTCATGCGCTTGACACTAATGTGACCAAGGCGGCAGTGCCACAAGTATGTGGGACTATCGTTATCAACTTTACATCTTTTGGTATTCACACTATGAACATGTGTAACATCACGTTCGAGATTCATCAAAAATAAACCATTGACCAGCGGGGCATGACCATAAAACATATCTCTCAAATAAATAGAACAACCATTATTCTCGGATTTAAATGAGTAGCCATCTCGAATTAAATGAGATCCAGATACAATGTTCATGCTCAAAGCTGGCACTAAATAACAATTATTGAGGTTTAAAACTAACCCCGTGGGTAGATGCAGAGGTAGCGTGCCGACGGTGATCACATCGACCTTGGAACCATTCCCGAAGCGCATCGTCACCTCGTCCTTCGCCAGTCTCCGTTTATTCCGTAGTTCCTGTTTTGAGTTACAAATATGAGCAACCGCACCGGTATCAAATACCCAGGAGCTACTACGAGTACTGGTAAGGTACACATCAATTACATGTATATCACATATACCTTTGGTGTTGCCGGCCTTCTTCTTGTCCGCTAAGTATTTGGGGCAGTTCCGCTTCCAGTGACCACTTCCCTTGCAATAAAAGCACTTAGTCTCGGGCTTGGGTCCATTCTTTGACTTCTTCCCGGTAACTGGTTTACCGGGCGCGGCAACTCCCTTGCCGTCCTTCTTGAAGTTCTTCTTACCCTTGCCCTTCTTGAACTTAGTGGTTTTATTCACCATCAACACTTGATGTTCTTTTCTGATCTCTACCTCAGCTGATTTCAGCATTGAATATACCTCAGGAATGGTCTTTTCCATCCCCTGCATATTGAAGTTCATCACAAAGCTCTTGTAGCTTGGTGGAAGCGACTGGAGGATTCTGTCAATGACCGCGTCATCCGGGAGATTAACTCCCAGCTAAGGCAAGCGGTTGTGCAACCCAAACATTCTGAGTATGTGCTCACTAACAGAACTATTCTCCTCCATTTTACAGCTGAAGAACTTGTCGGAGACATCATATCTCTTGACCCGGGCATGAGCTTGAAAAACTAATTTCAGCTCCTCGAACATCTCATATGCTCCATGTTTCTCAAAACGCTTTTGGAGACCCGGTTCTAGGCTGTAAAGCATGCCGCACTGAATGAGGGAGTAATCATCAGCACATGATTGCCAAGCGTTCATAACGTCTTGGTTCTCTGGGATTGGTGCTTCACCTAGCGGTGCTTCTAAGACATAATCTTTCTTGGCTACTATGAGGATGAGCCTCAGGTTCCGGACCCAGTCCGTATAGTTGCTGCCATCATCTTTCAGCTTGGTTTTCTCTAGGAACGCGTTGAAATTGAGGACAACGTTGGCCATTTGATCTACAATACATAGTGTAAAGATTTTAGACTAAGTTCATGATAATTGAGTTCATCTAATCAAATTATTTAATGAACTCCCACTCAGATAGACATCCCTCTAGTCATCTAAGTGATACATGATTCGACTTTAACTAGGCCGTGTCCGATCATCACGTGAGACGGACTAGTCAAGATCGGTGAACATCTCCATGTTGATCGTATCTTCTATACGACTCATGCTCGACCTTTCGGTCCTCCGTGTTCCGAGGCCATGTCTGTACATGCTAGGCTCGTCAAGTCAACCTAAGTGTATTGCGTGTGTTCCGAGGCCATGTCTGTACATGCTAGGCTCGTCAACACCCGTTGTATTCGAACGTTAGAATCTATCACACCCGATCATCACGTGGTGCTTCGAAACAACGAACCTTCGCAACGGTACACAGTTAGGGTGAACACTTTCTTGAAATTATCATAAGGGATCATCTTACTTACTACCGTCGTTCTAAGAAAATAAGATGCAAAAACATGATAAACATCACATGCAATCAAATAGTGACATGATATGGCCAATATCATCATGCTCCTTTGATCTCCATCTTCGGGGCACCATGATCATCTTCGTCACCGGCATGACACCATGATCTCCATCATCATGATCTCCATCATTGTGTCTTCATGAAGTCGTCACGCCAATGATTACTTCTACTTGTATGGCTAACGCGTTTAGCAACAAAGTAAAGTAAATTACATGGCGTTATTCAATGACACGCAGGTCATGCAAAATAATAAAGACAACTCCTATGGCTCCTGCCGGTTGTCATACTCATCGACATGCAAGTCGTGATTCCTATTACAAGAATATGATCAATGTCATACATCACATATATCATTCATCACATCTTCTGGCCATATCACATCACATAGCACTTGCTGCAAAAACAAGTTAGACGTCCTCTAATTGTTGTTGCAAGTTTTTACGTGGTTTGTAGGTTTCTAGCAAGAACCTTTTCTTACCTACGTATGACCACAATGTGATTTGCCAATTTCTATTTACCCTTCATAAGGACCCTTTTCATCAAATCCGTTCCGACTAAAGTAGGAGAGACAGACACCCGCTAGCCACCTTATGCAACTAGTGCATGTCAGTCGGTGGAACCTGTCTCACGTAAGCGTACGTGTAAGGTCGGTCCGGGCCTCTTCATCCTACAATGCCGCCGAAACAAGAAACGACTAGTAGCGGCAAGAAGAATTGGCAAACTCAACGCCCACAACTGCTTTGTGTTCTACTCGTGCATAGTAACTACGCATAGGCCTGGCTCATGATGCCACTGTTGGGAATCGTAGCATAATTTAAAATTTTTCTACGCTCACCAAGATGCATCTATGGAGTCTACTAGCAACGAGGGGAAAGGAGTGCATCTACATACCCTTGTAGATCGCGAGCGGAAGCGTTCCAATGAACGTGGATGACGGAGTCGTACTCGCCGTGATCCAAATCACCGATGACCGAGTGCCGAACGGACGGCACCTCCGCGTTCAACACACAAACGGTGCAGCGACTTCTCCACCTTCTTGATCCAGCAAGGGGGAAGGAGAGGTTGATGGAGATCCAGCAGCACGACGGCGTGGTGGTGGATGTAGCGGGTCTCGGCAGGGCTTTGCCAAGCTTCTGCGAGAGAGAGAGAGAGGTGTTGCAGGGGAGGAGGGAGGCGCCCAAGGCTGTTAGTTGCTGCCCTCCCTCCCCCCCCCCTTTATATAGGCCCCCTGGGGGGCGCCGGCCCAGGGAGATGGGATTTCCAAGGGGGGGGGCGGCGGCCAAAGGGGGGGAAGGGGTGCCTTGCCCCCCAAGGCAAGGGGGAAGCTCCCCCCTAGGGTTCCCAATCCTAGGCGCATGGGGGGAGGCCCAAGGGGGGCGCCCCAGCCCACTAAGGGCTGGTTCCCTTCCACTTTCAGCCCACGGGGCCCTCCAGGATAGGTGGCCCCACCCGGTGGACCCCCGGGACCCTTCCGGTGGTCCCGGTACAATACCGGTAACCCCCGAAACTTTCCCGGTGGCCGAAACTGGACTTCCTATATATAATTCTTCACCTCCGGACCATTCCGGAACCTCTCGTGACGTCCGGGATCTCATCCGGGACTCCGAACAACTTTCGGGTTTCCGCATACATATATCTCTACAACCCTAGCGTCACCGAACCTTAAGTGTGTAGACCCTACGGGTTCGGGAGACATGCAGACATGACCGAGACGCCTCTCCGGTCAATAACCAACAGCGGGATCTGGATACCCATGTTGGCTCCCACATGTTCCACGATGATCTCATCGGATGAACCACGGTGTCGAGGATTCAATCAATCCGTATGCAATTCCCTTTGTCAATCGGTATGTTACGTGCCCGAGATTCGATCGTCGGTATCACAATACCTTGTTCAATCTCGTTACCGGCAAGTCGCTTTACTCGTACCGCAATGCATGATCCCGTGACTAACGCCTTAGTCACATTGAGCTCATTATGATGATGCATTACCGAGTGGGCCCAGAGATACCTCTCCGTCACACGGAGTGATAAATCCCAGTCTCGATCCGTGCCAACCCAACAGACACTTTCGGAGATACCCGTAGTGCACCTTTATAGTCACCCAGTTACGTTGTGACGTTTGGCACACCCAAAGCACTCTTACGGTATCCGGGAGTTGCACGATCTCATGGTCTAAGGAAAAGATACTTGACATTGGAAAAGCTCTAGCAAACGAAACTACACGATCTTTTATGCTATGCTTAGGATTGGGTCTTGTCCATCACATCATTCTCCTAATGATGTGATCCCGTTATCAATGACATCCAATGTCCATAGTCAGGAAACCATGACTATCTGTTGATCAACGAGCTAGTCAACTAGAGGCTTACTAGGGACACGTTGTGGTCTATGTATTCACACATGTATTACGATTTCCGGACAATACAATTATAGCATGAATAATAGACTATTATCATGAACAAAGAAATATAATAATAACCATTTATTATTGCCTCTAGGGCATATTTTCAACAATATTAATGATGTAGAATTTAGTGGGTTAACATACCTACAAGGAGGATGTATCTGGTGCACCAGGGCAATTGGTGCTACCGATGCACCGGTCCCTCGTTGCACATTCAAAAATGTTTGGAACAATCTGAAAAAATCATTGCATTAAAGAAACACCAATATATATTTTCACAAAAAATCAAATCAAAATTCAAAATATTACTCGAGATATAAAAATGAGAAATTTGACACTGAACAGTACGTAACACAAGTTGGGCTTCAGTTTTGGCCCATTAGCACATTGATGCCAAATTTGTCATTTTTGTATCTCGAGCAATGTTCTGAACTTTAATTTTTGTGACAACATACATTGATGTTGTGTCAATGCACTAATTTTTTTGGATTTTTTTTCAAACATTTTTGAATGTGCAAGGGGGTCCGGTGCACCGGTAGCACCAATTGCCCTGGTGCACCAGATACATTCCCTACCTACAAGAACTGCCTTGGAGATATGTACGTTGTAAATACCACATGCATGTATCTGTCCAGTGTGGTGGCCAGCATATGAATGTAACACAGGTTAATTTATAGCATACCCAGTTTTTAGCAAAAAGAAATAACATGTCATCAATACATCCAGTGTTTTCACATTGTGGCAGCTACAAAGTCATGCACTTTCGCACCTCCGCATGCTATCAAGTCCCGCAACAACGTGCGGTGAAAGGACATGTAGTGCCCCATGTGTGGTTTTGGTAATTAATGACATTCCCTATGGATTAATGGTTGCATTGAGTTATATTTGAAGGATTTGTCCATAGGAATTTCTTGAAGTCCATGTGTTGGTTTCAAGGAGTTTATGTGTTGACCAAGGTGCTATTAAGGAATTATCCAAAGATTGGTCATGTGAGAGTTGAGCTTATAGCAAGCATGTCTTGAAGAAGAAGATTGTGTGATCATTCATGTTTACCTTCAAGACATCATCCAAATGAAGAGAGTTGGAAAGAGTCAAGGTTGACCAAGACTAAGTACAGAGAGTGATTCAGGTTGATCATCACACAAAGCATAGAAGATACACCGAGTGGGATCAAGTGATCTCACGGTTTGATAAACATTGTCCATTGCGCTTTGTGTACTAACCCATGGTCTTTGTGAGAGTTCTATGTGGGGTTAGGTTTGCTTCCATGGGCTTGCGTCAAGAGGAACATCACATACAACCTATGGAGGATCACATCAAATCAAGGTTGTGTTGCGCAAGTTCAAGTGGAGCATCACGAAGAAATCATGCTTGTAGCTTGCCGTCCATTATGGCAAAAATGGACTTGTGAAGGTGTGCCGAAGAGTGACTCGCCCATAGTGGAGTATGGGGGAGCAATCAACTAGCCTTCATCGAGCCAATGCAATCACGAAAGGTGGTCCATCTTGAGGGACACTAGTACAGCGAGCTCCTAAACAAACGGTTTAAAACTCCTTTCCGCGACGGCACTTGGAACCGTCTCCAAGTGAGTGTGGGCGATAGGGGGGTCCTTCCCACACGACCCAGAAACCGTCGGGGATATGCCCTCCTGGCACACACGTTCGGCAAAATGAGGTCGTGTGCTACCGGTGAGCGCTCAAATACGGAAATACGTACAGTAGAGCTAAAAAAATACAATTATCAGGCAAAATTGTTTCCGGTGGAAAGTACATCCCACACAGTCAGTCCCCGCTAAACGTTTCCGTTCGTATGTACATCCCACACAGTCGTTTGAAGGAAAATGTTTCTGTTCACAGGTACATCAAACACAATTTTTCCTGTTAAATCGCTTGCGTTATTGAATATATCACACACGGTCCATGGAAGAAATTGTGTGGCAAAGGCTGTCCATCACACACAGTTTTCATGTGGTAAACGTTTGCGCAAGGTGGCCTAACGCAAACAGTTTTCAAGAGAAAGTCATGTGTGATTGTTCATTGATCCAACACGGTTTATTCCTAGAAACTGTGTGCGTTGCCTGAGGTCATCGCCCACGGTATTTTTTCAAGAACCGTTTGCAATAGCAAAACCCAATTAGCAGGCTAATTCGCCACTAGCAGGCTAATTATCCGATTATTCATAATCCATTTATTAATCTAATTGACAGTTCATATTAAGCACAATATATATTTCATTTTCATAATTGAAATACATCAGAGTACAACATCATATAGCTTCAGCACTCAGCTACCCCATTACACAACTACACCAGGACCAAGTTTCACATGCAACATCTATAACCTTTCGAAATTAGCATCATAGACGGTACATAGACATATGTATGTCATCTGGAAAACTGCTGAAGCAGAAGGCGAATATTGAGCCTTCATTGATGTTGAAGGTCTTTGTAAATTTACGCCAGTGCCTGCGGATGATTGACTGTCCATCCTTCGTCCTCTTCAGGAACACTTCAATATTGAACCGTGGGTGTTGTATGAATACCTTCCTCGCCTCCTGACCATACAGGTGGTTTGAGAGGTAATCATCAGTTAACTGCTTTGGAAAGGCCTAAAAACAAGGATGTGCATAAATATCTTCTCTATATTGGAAATGGGGCAAAGGAATTAAAAAGGCAAGGTATAATAGTTAGTACCATCCTGTAGTGAACTGATGTCTTCTTCATTGTGCAGACAAAGATGTTGTTGTTTTTGTCGCTAATTTCTTTATCCTAACAATCTTTCTGAGTTTCTTGACTTGACTGATATTCATGGACAACTCATTTCCCCATATGCAAAAACGGTCGAACAGTGGGTCAAAACCTCTGACAGCATGCATGGCCTACATGTGCAAGACCAAATTGTTAAAAACCTAAATATTAGAATGGTTCCTGCAATTTCACAATAATGTGCTACTAGACAACGGACCATGCACGTGCTAACCTCGACTGTAAACCTCAGTGCTTCCCATTGTTTCCCTGCAACACATATAAGGTAGTCAGTCATCAGGTTAAGTAAGGGTTCGCATGCTATCAGTAAAATATGTTGATGAAAAATAATCACTTTGCAGATTCATCAGATTAATTCAAGCCACAGGGAAAACCCATTTACCCAAACCAACCATGATTAAGAACTAGGAAATATAGCACTTGTATATATTTCTCATGTATTAAGTGCAGTCAAATTCGATTTATTCCTCACATGCACAACAATACAAAATTCTACCCACGACAATTGGACATCGCATTGCAGAATTGAAAAAAGCAGTTAACTAAACACCACAAAAAATGAACCAAACATTAACTGAGCACCACATTGCACAATATAACATTGAACCAAGCAGTTAACTAAACACCACAACAAATGAACCAAACATTAACTGAGCACCACATTGCACAATATAACATACTCCTAATAGAAGATCAGACAGTTAACCAAACAGTTAACTACAGCCAATTGTAGCAATTGTATTTGTTTCTCATGTATTTACTACAGCCAAATTCAATTTATTCCTTACATGGTATACAATAACAGAATGCACCCACAATTTTGTAAAGATAAATTCGATTTATTTCTCACATGGAAGACAATACAAAATTGCAGCCTGAAGAATTGAACATCACATTTGCAGAATTGAACCAAATAGTTAACTGAAGACGACAGCTAATTAACAAAACAGTTAATAAGTGAGCACCACACTGCACGACATATAGAACATATACACTAGAGCAATAGATTGCATGGTAAAATTAGATAGCACAATTCACTAGAATTTGTGAAGGAAAGGCAGGAGCAGCACACGCAACGGGTAAACCGAGCATGCTTAACCGGCATAGCTAGCAAATGGCAAGGTGCTCCTTCAAGATCTGGGGGTCGGCACAAATGGCAGCCATCGTGACCTCATCCGCGCGTGCGGCCGCGATTTGCTTCTCCGCTGCCAAATGCTCCTTGAGGTCCTGGCTATACTGCGTGCACCATGGCTTAGGCCGGCGCTTATTTGGTGGAGGGGTTGGTGATTTGGGTGGAAGGTGTCGCGCTCGCGCCAGCGGTAGGGGCATGTGGGATGTGGAAGGAGGAGGAGGATGTCGGTCGGGTGTGGATTACCTGCCTGGATAGGCGAGGCCGAGGAGCGTGAAGGAGGGTCACCGACGAGGAGGCGGTGGCGCTGCAAGCAAGAAGTGAAGGTTTCAACTTGGAAAGGAAGGCGGAAAGAGGGGAAATGTGGCTTTTGGTAAGGGGGAGGGGGCGGGGAGGTAGATATTTCCGCGGAAGCCGAAAATTTGAAATCGCTTCAGCCGAAAAATGGCACGCAAAGTGTCATCAGACACGGTCTCTTATTCAGAACTGTGTACAATATGTGAACATCACAAACGATTCAGATAGCTTAACCCGTGTGTGTTGAGTTTGAACGTCAAAAATTTTGGTTCGAATTTCCTTGGTTACAGTGGTCATCCACGTCATTGCATAATTTGGGTACACAAAGGAGACTAACTTCTTAATCGAGCAAGTTCAGCAATTAAACAGAGCTAGCTGACCTAAACATTACTCTCACAAATTAAAGACCGACGCTCTTAATTAAACAAAACAAGGAGTACTACTAGGCTGGTGCTCGTCGATCTCCGCCGCCGCCTCCATGTCCAGCTCGCGCTCGACGGTCTCCCGGGGAAGGGGCTCGATGGCATCAATTGCACCATACTCGGCAAGCATCTCGCCATCCGCGTCTGCCATATCTTTGGAAAAGGCCGCCACGAGCTGGGTGTGGGGGAACGCCATGCGGGCTCTGGCAGGCTCCGTCGTGGCAAGGTATGCCGCGCAGGAACGGACGGCTGCTCGAACTCTCTTGGCGATTGCCAGCTCTTCGGCCGTGGGTTGCCGACCGTTGTTGGAGAAGCTTCGTTCGATTTGTGCGGTGACTGCCATGACGTGGGTGTGGACGGCCTCGACCTCGTAGTGGGCGGCCTCCAGCAGGGCTAAGGCCGCCGCTGCGGAACGAACAGCTGCTGTGCCGCTCTCGCCAGTTGCTATCCCCGAGGCAGATGCTGTTGCCGCCGCCTGAGAAGCAACAGCGACCGTTTGGGCTGCCTTGGCCGCCCGGACGCAGACTGCGGTCGCCCTCACGAAGCTTGTTAGCACGCGCCTGGCGCCTGCGGCCGCGCTCTCCCCGGAGTGGGCCGCCGAAGTTGCCCACATGACATGGGTCCACGTCCCCATCTTTCACCGACGACGAATGAACAGTGAAATGATATTTGGGGAGTGAGCTAGCTAGTGTGCTTGACACGCCGGCTGTGGACTGTAGCCGACACACCTTCTCTCATAAGGCATGGGCGTACTATACACCGACGGTGCTCCAAGATATTTTGTGCTGCATCTCACACGGTTGGTGATAATAATCTGTGTGCGATCTACTTGATTTATCGTCTTGATCCTTTGAATTACGTAATGGGGTCACAGCTACAAAGGATGGTGTAATTGTTAGAACTTTTATCTGCAGTGAACATGCAACTATAGGTGTGTCGTCAAAAAATTGGAATTATTTAGGGTTCGTTTGTACATTTTTATACATTAACTGGGTTTTCCAGGCATTTTATGCGCATAATTCAAATTTGAACTACATGCACATGCTCCAATGCAAATAAACTTATTGAAAAATCAAATATGTGTCCTTGGTTGCATGCTTAGGTCCCATGCAAGAAACGGGAATGAATTTCAAACACCCTGTCACCGTCACTCGGCTGCAAACATTGAGATACCTGGTTTTTAAATTCTAGTAAATCAAAAACTCGTCTGAAATTCATGAAACTTGGCATGCTATCATGTAGCGTCATCAACATGCCGTGGTATACATTTTGTCCCATTTGGGGCAGATTCGGGTATATGCTTCTCACAAACCGGAGCTTCTCACAACAAGCATGATGGTTTTCGGTAGGGAACTTCCCACCTTTGGGGACGAAACGATATCCATTGCCTCTTATCGCTTTCAATTTTTTATCGTGTCAACATAGAACAACTGCAGTGTTGTGTGATTTTTTGTGATTTTTTGGGGTTCGGTTGGACATTTTTATGCATTAACTGAGTTTTGAATGCATTTATGTGCATAATTCAAATTCGAACTACATGCAAATGCTCTAGTGCATATAAATTGGTTAAAAAATCAAATCTGTATCCTTGGGTGCATGCTTAGGTCCCAAGCAAGAAATGGGAATGAATTTCAAACACCAGGGCACCATTGATTGCCGGCAAAACATTGAGATGCCTGGTTTTTAAATTCTAGTAAATCCAAAACTCGTCTGAAATTCATGAAACTTGGCATGCTATCATGGAGCGGCATCAACATGTCGTGGTACAAATTTTGTCCCATTTGGGGCAGGTTTGGGTATATGTTTCTCACAAACCGGAGCTTCTCACAAGAAGCATGATGGTTTTCGGTAGTGAACATCCCACCTTTGGGGACGAAATGATATCCATTGCCTCCTATTGCTTTGAAAAAAAATTCTCGTGTCAACATAGAACAACTGGAGTTTTGTGTGAATTTTTGTGATTTTTCGGGGTTCGTTTGGACATTTTTATGCATTAACTGAGTTTTCAATGCATTTATGTGCATAATTCAAATTGGAACTACATGCAAATGCTCCAGTGCATACAAATTGGTTGAACAATCAAATCTGTGTCCTTGGGTGCATGCTTAGGTCCCATGCAAGAAATGGGAATGAATTTCGAACACCAGGGCACCGTTGATTGCCGGCAAAACATTGAGATGCCTGGTTTTTAAATTCTAGTAAATCCAAAACTCGTCTGAAATTCATGAAACTTGGCATGCTATCATGGAGCGGCATCAACATGCCGTGGTACAAATTTTTTCCCATTTGGGGCAGGTTTGGGTATATGCTTCTCACAAACCGGAGCTTCTCACAACAAGCATGATGGTTTTCGGTAGGGAACGTCCCTCCTTTGGGGACGAAACGATATCCATTGCCTCTTATTGCTTTCTAATTTTTTTCTCGTGTCAACATAGAACAACTGAAGTGTTGTGTGAATTTTTGTGATTTTTTGGGGTTCGTTTGGACATTTTATGCATTAACTGAGTTTTCAATGCATTTATGTGCATAATTCAAATTCAAACTACATGCAAATGCTCCGGTGCATATAAATTGGTTGAAAAATCAAATCTGTGTCCTTGGGTGCATGCTTAGGTCCCATGCAAGAAATTGGAATGAATTTCAAACACCAGGGCACCATTGATTGCCGGCAAAACATTGAGATGCCTGGTTTTTAAATTCTAGTAAATCCAAAACTCGTCTGAAATTCATGAAACTTGGCATGCTATCATGGAGCGGCATCAACATGCCATGGTACAAATTTTTTCCCATTTGGGGCAGGTTCAGGTATATGCTTCTCACAAACCGGAGCTTCTCACAACAAGCATGATGGTTTTCGGTAGTGAACGTCCCACCTTTGGGGACGAAATGATATCCATTGCCTCTTATTGCTTTCAAATTTTTTTCTCTGGAGTTTTGTGTGAATTTTTGTGATTTATTCGGGGTTCAGTTGGACATTTTTATTCATTAACTGAGTTTTGAATGCATTTATGTGCATAATTCAAATTCGAACTACATGCAAATGCTCGAGTGCATATAAATTGGTTGAAAAATCAAATCTGTGTCCTTGGGTGCATGCTTAGGTCCCATGCAAGAAATTGGAATGAATTTCAAACACCAGGGCACCGTTGATTGCCTGCAAAACATTGAGATGCCTGGTTTTTAAATACTAGTAAATCCAAAACTCGTCTGAAATTCATGAAACTTGGCATGCTATCATGGAGCGGCATCAACATGCCGTGGTACAAATTTTTTCCCATTTGGGGCAGGTTCGGGTATATGCTTCTCAGAAACCGGAGCTTCTCACAACAAGCATGATGGTTTTTAGTAGGGAACGTCCCACTGATACGTCTCCAACGTATCTATAATTTTTGATTGTTCCATGCTATTATATTATCCATCTAGGATGTTTTATATGCATTTATATGCTATTTTATATGATTTTTTGGACTAACCTATTAACTTAGAGCCCAGTGCCAGTTTCTGTTTTTCTTTGTTTTTGAGTATCGCAGAAAAGGAAAACCAAACGGAGTCCAATTGACCTGAAAATTGACGGAGATTATTTTTGGACCAGAAGAAGCCCACAGAGTATCGGAGATGGGCCAGAAGAGTCTCGAGGCACCCACGAGGGTGGGGGGCGCGCCCTACCCCCACTGGGTGCGCCCCCTACCTCGTGGGCACCTCGGAGATCCCCCTGACTTGTTCCCGACGCCAAAACCTCTTATATATACATAAACCTCCAGAACATAACCTAGATAGGGAGTTCCCCCGCCGCAAGCTTCTGTAGCCACCAAAAAAAATCGAGACCCTGTTCCGGCATCCTGCCGGAGGTGGAATCCCTCACCAGTGGCCATCTTCATCATCCCGGCGCTCTCCATGACGAGGAGGGAGTAGTTCACCCTCGGGGCTGCGGGTATGTACCAGTAGCTATGTGTTTGATCTCTCTCTCTCTCGTGTTCTTGATTCGGCACGATCTTGATGTATCGTGAGCTTTGCTATTATAGTTGGATCTTATGATGTTTCTCCCCCTCTACTCTTTTGTAATGGATTGAGTTTTCCCTTTGAAGTTATCTTATCGGATTGAGTATTTAAGGATTTGAGAACACTTGATGTATGTCTTGCATGTGCTTATCTGTGGTGACAATGGGATATTCACGTGATCTGCTTGATGTATGTTTTGGTGATCAACTTGCGGGTTCAATGACCTTGTGAACTTATGCATAGGAGTTGGCACACGTTTTCGTCTTGACTCTTCGGTAGAAACTTTGGGGCACTCTTTGAAGTTCTTTGTGTTGGTTGAATAGATGAATCTGAGATTGTGTGATGCATATCGTATAATCATACCCACGAATACTTGAGGTGGCATTGGAGTATCTAGGTGACATTAGGGTTTTGGTTGATTTGTGTCTTAAGGTGTTATTCTAGTATGAACTCTGTGATAGATCGAACAGAAAGAATAGCTTCATGTTATTTTACTACGGACTCTTGAATAGATCGATCAGAAAGGATAACTTTGAGGTGGTTTCGTACCCTACAATAATCTATTCGTTTGTTCTCCGCTATTAGTGACTTTGGAGTGACTCTTTGTTGCATGTTGAGAGATAGTTATATGATCCAATTATGTTATTATTGCTGAGAGAACTTGCACTAGTGAAAGTATGAACCCTAGGCCTTGTTTCCTAGCATTGCAATACCGTTTACGCTCACTTTTACCACTTGTTACCTTGCTGTTTTTATATTTTCAGATTACAAAAACCTATATCTATCATCCATATTGCACTTGTATCACCATCTCTTCGCCGAACTAGTGCACCTATACAATTTACCATTGTATTGGGTATGTTAGGGACACAAGAGACTCTTTGTTATTTGGTTGCAGGGTTGCTTGAGAGAGACCATCTTCAACCTACGCCTCCCACGGATTGATAAACCTTAGGTCATCCACTTGAGGGAAATTTCCTACTGTCCTACAAACCTCTGCACTTGGAGGCCCAACAACGTCTACAAGAAGAAGGTTGCGTAGTAGACATCAAGCTCTTTTCTGACGCCATTGCCAGGGAGGTGAGTGCTTTAAGGTATATCTTTAGGTCTTTCAATCGAATCTTTTAGTTTCTTGTTTTATCACTAGTCTAGTTTATAAAAGAAAACTACAAAAAAATGGAATTGAGGATTGTGACGCCCGGATAATTAAGCTACAATAACCTATGCTAATGATGCGACGTCACCTCTGTTAGAGTTGCTAATCTCGCATTAGTTCAAAAAACCGATTCAAAATCCAAATTCAAAAACAAGCCAAACGATAATTTTTTTAAAAGATTAAAACTTAAATGTTCGGGTTGTGCCAAATAATGCATAGGTAATTATGATGGAGAAACCACACCTTTATAAAATATTAAAATACTCTAAAATGAATAAAACAGGGGCTAAATCAATTATTAAATGCTTTTAGGATAGTAAATGAATACAAGCTAATTAATTAATGTGCCAAATTATTTGTGGCAGTGGTATGTTTTGAAACACTATTTTAGGTGCTACTGTGGTATTTTATAAAACTAATTTTATTAGAATATAAACAGAAAATAGTAAAAGACAATAAACAAAAGGAAAATCAAAAATAAAACAAAAGACAAAAGGCCCCCCCCCTACCCTGGGCCGTTCGGCCCAACTGGGCATCCAGGCCACCGGCCGGCCCAACTAGCTACCGTCCCCTTCCTCCTGTTCATAGGGGGGGATCGTGGCAGAGATCCCCCGGCTGTGGCCGGGACATGTCGCCGTGGCGGCCATCCTCGCCTCCCCGACGGCTACAAGAGCCCCCAGACGCCCTCGTCCCCTGGATCGAACCCTAGCGCCATTCCCTCCTTCCCCGCGCCACTTTTCTTCTCCCCTGTGCACACCCGAGCACCTCGTCGCCATGGCCGTCGTCGATTCACGCGCCCACTGTCGACCTCGGGCCCAAGGACCTTGTCCAGAAGAACCGGCACCATATTCTACATCGTCTATGCCGACCAGGTCGAGTTGGGATCCCCATCAATGAGCGCATCATCGTCTTCTTCCTCTGCCCGTCGGCGATCTCCTTCGATCCACTGCCGTTCGTCCACCCCAGCGTCCACGAGCCGTCCGCACGACCTCAGGGTGAGCACCACAGAAAAAGCCCCCTATTTCCTATTCGATTCCACCCCGTAGTTGCTATCCCACCTATAGCCGACCCCGTTGTTCGCCTTGTCTGCTAGCTCGACCGTGTCGAGCTCGGCGAGCCTCGAGCGCCTCTGCCCCGTGCTCTTGCATGCCTATGGCCGTCGTCGTTCCGCCATGGCCGCGCGCTCGCCGTGCCCGCACACGCCCGTGGCTGCGCTCCCACGAGCCCCTGCCAGTCGGCCGTGTTCCCCGTGCACGCCTACCCCTGCCGCTGCTTGCTACTGCTACTGTGCTGCCTACCGCTGCTCTGTTGGCCGCGTAGCTGCTGCTGCTGGCTGCGCTGCTGTACTGCCACTGCTGCTATATTGCTTAGCTGCTTAGTTCCTGCCGCTTTAGCTGCTGCTGAGCGTTGCTTGCTGCTGCTAATGGACATGGCCGTGGCTATGCTATGTGTGTGGGTGTGCACAACAATCACTGGCCGGCCGTGCAATTAGATTAGGGACTAATTAGTAGTATTAGCTAGGTTAGTTACTACACTATGACATAGGGCCCCACTGTTAATTAAAGAAAATGACTAATCTAATTAAGCTGGAGAAAATGACAAGTGGGACCCACAACACTATTCAGCTTTTTACCAGTCAACTTTTGATTGGGTCAACTCAGTCAATGACCCCACCTACCAGCCTGATATGCAACACCCTAGGTACATTCCCTGGGACCCATAGCAATTTCTTTTTATTTTCGAATTAATAATAAATCAAGGAATTTCAGAAGAACTTTAAAACTTAAGAAAATTATATAAAATAATCCGTAACTCGGATGAAAAAACTTTGTACATGAAAGTTGCTCAGAACGACGAGACGAATCCGAATACATAGCCCGTTCGTCCGCCACACATCCCTAGCATAGCGAACACACAACTTTCCCCCTCTGGTTCATCTGTCTGAAAATGCGAAACACCGGGGATACTTTCTTGGATGTTTCGTCCCTTCGCCGGTATCACTTCCTACTGCGGTAGGACACACCTAGCACTGTTCATTGTCATGTCATGCATCGTCATGCATATGTTTGCTTTATATTTATTGTTTCTTCCCCCTATTCTCTCGCTAGACACCGAGACCGACGCCGCTGCTACCCAGTAGGACTACGGTGTTGACGACCCTTACTTCTTGCTAGAGCAACCAGGCAAGCCCTCCCCCCCGCTTGATCACTAGATACCGCCTATTCCTTCTCTCTACTGCTTGCATTAGAGTAGTGTAGCATGTTACTGCTTTCGGTTAATCCTATTCTGATGCATAGCCTGTCATTGTTGCTACAGTTGTTACCCTTACCTGCTATCTACTACTTAGTATAGGATGCTAGTGTTCCATCAGAGGCCCTACACTCTTGTCCGTCTGCCATACTATACTACTAGGCCGTGATCACTCGGGAGGTGATCACGGGCATATGTTATATACTTTATACTGTTACATTACTTATGATACTGTTCGGAGATGGGGGCTGAAGGGGCAGGTGGCTCCATCCCGGTAGAGGTGGGCCTGGGTTCCCGACGGCCCCCGGCTGTTACTTTGTGGCAGAGCGACAGGGCAGGTTGAGACCACCTAGGAGACAGGTGGGCCTGTCCCTGGTCGGCTTTCGCGAATACTTAACATGCTTAACGAGATCTTGGTATTTGATCTGAGTCTGGCCATTTGGCCTATACACACTAACCAACTACGCGGGAACAGTTATGGGCACTCGACGTCGTGGTATCAGCCGAAGCCTTCGTGACATCAGCGACGGAGTGGCGCGCGCCGGATTGGACTGGAAGGCCTGCTAGGCTAGGTCTGCTTCTGGCCGCCCTCGCAATGTGCAGGTGTGCAATGGGCGATGGGCCCAGACCCCTGCGCTATAGGATTTAGACCGGCGTGCTGACCTCTCTGTTGTGCCTAAATAGGGCTGCGACGTGTTGATCTTCCGAGGCCGGGCATGGCCCAGGAAAGTGTGTCCGGCCAAATGGGATCAAGCGTGTTGGGTTATGTGGTGCACCCTTGCAGGGAAGTTTATCTATTCGAATAGCCGCGTCCCTCGGTAAAAGGACGACCCGGAGTTGTACCTTGACCTTATGACAACTAGAACCGGATACTTAATAAAACACACTTTCCAAGTGCCAAATACAACCAGGTGATCGCTCTCTAACAGGGCGACGAGGAGGGGATCGCCGGGTAGGATTATGCTATGCGATGCTACTTGGTGAACTTACCATCTACTCTCTTCTACATGCTGTAGGATGGAGGTGGCCAGAAGCGTAGTCTTTGACAGGATTAGCTATCCTCCTCTTATTCTGGCATTCTGTAGTTCAGTCCACCGATATTGCCACTTTACACATATACCCATGCATATGTAGTGTAGATCCTTCCTTGCGAGTACTTTGGATGAGTACCCACGGTTGCTTTTCTCCCTCTTTTCCCCTTTCCATTCTACCTGGTTGTCGCAACCAGATGCTGGAGCCCAGGAGCTAGATGCCACCGTCGACGACGACTCCTACTACACCGGAGGAGCCTACTACTACATGCAGCCCGCTGACGATGACCAGGAGTAGTTAGGAGGATCCCAGGCAGGAGGCCTGCGCCTCTTTCGATCTGTATCCCAGTTTGTACTAGCCTTCTTAAGGCAAACTTGTTTAACTTATGTCTGTACTCACATATTGTTGCTTCTGCTGACTCGTCTATGATCGAGCACTTGTATTCGAGCCCTCGAGGCCCCTGGCTTGTATTATGATGCTTGTATGACTTATTTATGTTTTTAGAGTTGTGTTGTGATATCTTCCCGTGAGTCCCTGATCTTGATCGTACACGTTTGCGTGCATGATTAGTGTACGATTGAATCGGGGGCGTCACAAGGATGCCTCATATGCTTCATCTTTTTAATGTCTTTCGTGAAAATAAGGATCCTGATAACTGTGCCAAAATGTTAGAAGAAGAATGCATTAAAATGTTTGGCACTAAATCTTTGAATGATGAGCATGATTGCAATGTTGTTAGTATGAATTCTTTGAATACCCATGATGCTAATGATATGCAAAGCCACAAGCTTGGGATGCTATGTTTGATGAAGATGATATGTTTATGTTGGGGAACGTAGCAATAATTCAAAATTTTCCTATGTGTCACCAAGATCAATCTAGGAGATGCTAGCAACGAGAGAGAGGGAGTGCATCTTCATACCCTTGAAGATCGCTAAGCGGAAGCGTTACAAGAACGCGGTTGATGGAGTCGTACTCGCGGCGATTCAAATCGCGAAATATCCGATCTAGCGCCGAACGGACGGCGCCTCCGCGTTCAACACACGTACAGCCCGGGGACGTCTCCTCCTTCTTGATCCAGCAAGGGGAGAGGAGAAGTTGAGGGAGAACTCCAGCAGCACGACGGCGTGGTGGCGATGGAGCTCGTGGTTCTCCGGCAGAGCTTCGCTAAGCACTACGGAGGAGGAGGAGGAGTTGCAGGAGGAGAGGGCTGCGCCAGGCAAGGGGTGCGGCTGCCCTCTCTCTCCCTCACTATATATAGGGGGAAGGGGGTGGAGGAGGCGCCCTAGGGTTCCCTAGGGGAGGGGCGGCGGCCACAGGGGAAACCCTAGATGGGTTTGGGCGCCCCCACCCCTGGGAAACTTCCCCCCCAAGCCGGGAGGGGTGGCTGCCCTAGGGGAGGCGCCCCCACCTCTCCACGTTACGTGAGAGGGGTTGGAAGGGGCGCACAGCCCCTTAGTGGGCTGGTGTGCCCCCTCCCCTTGGCCCATAAGGCCCCCAACGCTTGCCGGGGCCTCCGAAACACCTTTCGGTCACGCTGGTCGTCACCCGGTACTCCCAGAACAATTCCGGACTCCAATACCCTTCGTCCAATATATCGATCTTCACCTCCGGATCACTCCGGAGTTCCTCGTCACGACCGGGATCTCATCCGGGACTCCGAACAACCTTCGGTAACCACATACTATTTCCCATAACAACTCTAGCGTCACCGAACCTTAAGTGTGTAGACCCTACGGGTTCGGGAACCATGCAGACATGACCGAGACACCTCTCCGGCCAATAACCAATAGCGGGATCTGGATACCCATATTGGCTCCCACATGTTCCACGATGATCTCATCGGATGAACCACGATGTCGGGGATTCAATCAATCCCGTATGCAATTCCCTTTGTCTATCAGTATGTTACTTGCCCGAGATTCGATCGTCGGTATCCCAATACCTCGTTCAATCTCGTCACCGGCAAGTCTCTTTACTCGTTCCGTAACGCATGATCCCGTGGCTAACTCATTAGTCACATTGAGCTCATTATGATGATGCATTACCGAGTGGGCCCAGAGATACCTCTCCGTCATACGGAGTGACAAATCCCAGTCTCGATTCGTGCCAACCCAACAAACACTTTCGGAGATACGTGTAGTGCACCTTTATAGCCACCCAATTACGTTGTGATGTTTGGTACACCCAAAGCATTCCTACAGTATCCGGAAGTTGCACAATCTCATGGTCTAAGGAAACGATACTTGACATTAGAAAAGCTCTTAGCAAATGAACTACACGATCTTGTGCTATGCTTAGGATTGGGTCTTGTCCATCACATCATTCTCCTAATGATGTGATCCCGTTATCAATGACATCCAATGTCCATGGTCAGGAAACCATAACCATCTATTGATCAATGAGCTAGTCAACTAGAGGCTTACTAGGGACATGTTGTGGTCTATGTATTCACACATGTATTACGGTTTCCAGTTAATACAATTATAGCATGAACAATAGACAATTATCATGAACAAGGAAATACAATAATAACCATTTTATTATTGCCTCTAGAGCATATTTCCAACAGTCTCCCACTTGCACTAGAGTCAATAATCTATTTCACATCACTATGTGATTGTAATGAATCCAACACCCATGGGGTTTGTTCATATCTCGCTTGTGAGAGAGGTTATTAGTCAACGGGTCTGAACCTTTCAGATCCGTGTGTGATTTACAAATCTCTATGTCATCTTGTAGATGCATCTACCACGCGCTACTTGGAGCTATTCCAAATAACTGCTCTACTATACGTATCCAGGTTACTACTCAGAGTCATCCGGATTAGTATCAAAGTTTGCATCGACATAACCCTTTACGATGAACTCTTTTACGACCTCCATAATCGAGAAAATTCCTTAGTCCACTAGTTACTAAGGATAAGTTCGACCGCTGTCATGTGATCCATTCTTGGATCACTATTGTACCCCTTGACTAACTCATGGCAAGGCACACTTAAGGTGCGGTACACAACATAGCATACTGTAGAGCCTACGTCTAAAGCATAGGGGACGACCTTCGTCCTTTCTCTCTCTTCTGCCGTGGTCAGGTCTTGAATCTTACTCAATACTCACACCTTGTAACACAGCCAGGAACTCCTTCTTTGCTAATCTATTTTGAACTCCTTCAAAATCTTCTCACGGTATGTATTCATTTGAAAGTACTATTAAGCGTTTTTAATCTATCCTTATAGATCTTGATGCTCAATGTTCAAGTAGCTTAATCCAGGTTTTCCATTGAAAAACACTTTTCAAATAACCCTGTATGCTTTCCAGAAATTCTACATCATTTCTGATCAACAATATGGTAACAACATATACTCATCAAAAATTCTATAGTGCTCCCACTCACTTCTTTGGAAATACAAGTTTCTCATAAACTTTGTAAAAACCTAAAATCTTTGATCATCTCATCAAAGCGTACATTCCAACTCCGAGATGCTTACTCCAGTCCTTAGAAGGATTGCTGGAGCTTTGCATACTTGTTAGCATCTTTCAGGATTGACAAAACCTTCTGGTTGTATCACATACAACCTTTCCTCAAGAAAATCGTCGAGGAAACAATGTTTTTGACATCCTATCTGCAAGATTTCATAAATAATGCAGTAACTGCTAATATAATTCCAACAGACTCTTAGCATCGCTATGAGCGAGAAAATCTCATCGTAGTCAACTCCTTGAACTTGTCGGAAAACATCTTAACGACAAGTCGAGCTTTCTTAATGGTGACACTTACCATCATTGTCTGTCTTCCTTTTAAAATCCATCTGCACCCAACAGACTTACGACCATCAAGTAGTTCTTCCAAAGTCTATACTTTGTTTTTATACATGGATCCTCTCTCGGATTTTATGGCCTCGAGCCATTCGTCGGAATCTAGGCCCACCATCGCTTCTCCATAGCTCGTAGGTTCATTGTTGTCTAGCAACATGACTTCCAAGACAGGATTACGTACCACTCTGAAGTAGTACGCATCCTTGTCGTCCTACGAGGTTTGGTAGTGACTTGATCCGAAGTTTCATGATCACTATCATAAGCTTCCACTTCAATTGGTGTAGGTGCCACAGGAACAACTTCTTGTGCCCTGCTACACACTAGTTGAAGTGACGGTTCAATAACCTCATCAAGTCTCCACCATCCTCCCACTCAATTCTTTCGAGAGAAACTTTTCCTCGAGAAAGGACCCGTTTCTAGAAACAATCACTTTTGCTTCCGGATCTGAAATAGGAGGTATACCCAACTGTTTTGGGTATTCTATGAAGATGCATTTGTCCGTTTTGGGTTCGAGCTTATCAGCCTAAAACTTTTTCACATAAGCGTCGCAGCCCCAAACTTTTAAGAAACGACAGCTTAGGTTTCTCTAAACCATATTTCATACGGTGTCATCTCAACGGAATTACGTGGTGCCCTATTAAAGTGAATGCGGTTGTCTCTAATGCCTAACCCATAAACGATAGTGGTAATTCGATAAGAGACATCATGGTATGCACCATATCCAATAGGGTGCATTTATGATGTTCGAACACACCATCACACTATGGTGTTCCAGCCGGTATTAGTTGTGAAACAATTTCCACAATGTCTTAATTGTGTACCAAACTCGTAACTCAGATATTCATCTCTATGATCATATCATAGACATCTTATCCTCTTGTCACGACGATCTTCTACTTCACTCTGAAATTACTTCAGACTTGTATTTCATCAAGTAAATATACTTAGAATCTACTCAACTCATCTGGGAAGTAAGAGCATAATGATATTCACTGCGTGCCTCAGCACTCATTGGATTGCACACATCAAATGTATTACTTCCAACAAGTTGCTCTTTTGTTCCATCTCACTGAAAACGAGGCCTTTCAGTCATCTTGCCCATGTGGTATGATTTGCATGTCTCAAGTGATTCAAAATCAAGTGAGTCCAAACGATCCATCTGCATGGAGTTCCTTCATGCATATATACCAATAGACATGGTTCGCATGTCTCAATCTTTTCAAAAACGAGTGAGTCCAAAGATCCATCTACATGGAGCTTCTTCATGCGTTTTATACCAATATGACTCAAATGGGAGTGCCACAAGTATGTGGTACTATCATTACTATCTTATATCTTTTGGCATGATCATGTGTATCACTACGATCGAGATTCAATAAACCATTCATTTTAGGTGCAAGACCATTGAAGGTATTATTCAAATAAACAGAGTAACCATTATTCTCCTTAAATGAATAACCATATTGCGATAAACACAATCCAATCATGTCTATGCTCAATGCAAACACCAAATAACAATTATTTAGGTTTAACACCAATCTCGATGGTAGAGGGAGCATGCGATGCTTGATCACATCAACCTTGGAAACACATCCAACACATATCGTCATCTCACCTTTAGTTAGTCTCCATTTATTCCGTAGCTTTTATTTCGAGTTACCAACACTTAGCAACCGAACCGGTATCTAATACCCTGGTGCTACTAGGAGTACTAGTAAAGTACACATTAATATAATGTATATCCAATATACTTCTGTCGACCTTACCAGCCTTCTCATCTACCAAGTATCTAGGGTAGTTCTGCTTCAGTGACCGTTCCCCTCATTACAAAAGCACTTAGTCTCGGGTTTGGGTTCTACCTTGGGTTTCTTCACTAGAGCAGCAACTGATTTGCCGTTTCATGAAGTATCCCTTCTTGCCCTTGCCCTTCTTGAAACTAGTGGTTTTACTAACCATCAACAATTGATGCTCCTACTTGATTTCTACTTTCGCGGTGTCAAACATCGCGAATAGCTCAAGGATCATCATATCTATCCCTGATATGTTATAGTTCATCACGAAGTTCTAGTAGCTTGGTGGCAGTGACTTTTGGAGAACCATCACTATCTCTTAAGGAAGATTAACTCCCACTCGATTCAAGTGATTGTAGTATTCAGACAATCTGAGCACATGCTCAACGATTGAGCTTTTTCTCCCTTAGTTTGCAGGCTTGAGAAACTCGTCAGAGGTCTCATACCTCTTGACGTGGGCACGAGCCTGAAATCCCAATTTCAGCCCTTTGAACATCTCATATGTTCCGCGACGTTTCAAAATCGTCTTCGGTGCCTCACTTCTAAACCGTTTAACATTACGCACTGAACTATCACGTAGTCATCAAAACATGTATGTCAGATGTTCGCAACATCCACAAATGACGCTCGAGGTACAGCACACCGAGCGGTGCATTGAGAACATAAGCCTTCTGTGCGGCAATGAGGACAATCCTCAGTTTACGGACCCAGTCCGCATAATTGCTACTATCAACTTTCAACTAAATTTTCTCTAGGAACATATCTTAGTAGAACTAAAGCGTAAGCTACGACATAATTTGCAAAGACCTTTTGACTATGTTCATGATAATTAAGTTCATCTAATCAAATTATTTAATGAACTCCCACTCAGATAGACATCCCTCTAGTCATCTAACTGATACATTATCCGAGTCAACTAGGTCGTGTCCGATCATCACGTGAGATGGACTAGTCATCATCGGTGAACATCTCCATGTTGATCGTATCTACTATACGACTCATGTTCGACCTTTCGGTCTCTTGTGTTCCGAGGCCATGTCTGTACATGCTAGGCTCGTCCAGTCAACCTAAGTGTTTCGCATGTGTAAATCTGGCTTACACCCGTTGTATGCGAACGTTAGAATATATCACACCCAATCATCACGTGGTGCTTCGAAACAACGAACCTTCACAACGGTGCACAGTTAGGGGGAACACATCTCTTGAAATTTTAGTGAGGGATCATCTTATTTATGCTACCGTCGTTCTAAGCAAATAAGATGTAAACATGACAAACATCACATGCAAATCATAAAGTGACATGATATGGCCAATATCATCTTGCGCCTTTTGATCTCCATCTTTGAGGCGCGGCATGATCACCTTCGTCACCGGCATGACACCATGATCTCCATCATCATGATCTCCATCATCGTGTCTTCATGATGTTGTCTCGCCAACTATTACTTCTACTACTATGGCTAACGGTTAGCAATAAAGTAAAGTAATTACATGCCGTTTTTCATTGACACGCAGGTCATACAATAAATTAAGACAACTCCTATGGCTCCTGCCGGTTGTCATAATCATCGACATGCAAGTCGTGATTCCTATTACAAGAACATGATCAATCTCATACATCACATATATATAATTCATCACATCCTTTTGGCCATATCACATCACATAGCATACCCTGCAAAAACAAGTTAGACGTCCTCTAATTGTTGTTGCATGTTTTACGTGGCTGCTATGGGTTTCTAGCAAGAACGTTTCTTACCTACGCAAAAGCCACAACGGTGATATGCCAATTGCTATTTACCCTTCATAAGGACCCTCTTTATCGAATCCGATCCGACTAAAGTGGGAGAGACAGACACCCGCTAGCCACCTTATGCATCAAGTGCATGTCAGTCGGTGGAACCTGTCTCACGTAAGAGTACGTGTAAGGTCGGTCCGGGCCGCTTCATCCCACAATGCCGCCGAATCAAGATAAGACTAGTAACGGTAAGCAAATTGAACAAATCATCGCCCACAACTACTTTGTGTTCTACTCGTGCATAGAATCTACGCATAGACCTAGCTCATGATGCCACTGTTGGGGAACGTAGCAATAATTCAAAATTTTCCTACGTGTCACCAAGATCAATCTAGGAGATGCTAGCAACGAGAGAGAGGGAGTGCATCTTCATACCCTTGAAGATCGCTAAGCGGAAGCGTTACAACACTACAAAAAAATACACTTCCGTGATGATACGTGTTTGTCACAGTAGGTCGCGTTTTTTGTCATGCATGTACATCCATGACAAATTTATGACAGAATCAAGATAGTCATACCTGTGCTGTCGTAGAAGTGTTCCATGACATTACCAAAATTATCATCACGGAAGTGTCCACTTCCATGACGATAAATCGCGCGTCACAGAACTGCTTTCGTCAAGGGTGACCGACACGTGGCATCCACCGTAACGAAACGCCGTTAAGCTATCGGGTCGGGTTTTGGATCCGATAACCCGTTAACAGCCCCGACCAATGGGGATTTTCCACGTGTAAAATCATCATTGGCTGGAGGAAACACGTGTCGGCTCACCGTTGGGACAGATGTCATCCGCTCATTGGACCGAAGGCGCCTATGATACGGCGACACGTGGCACGGCCCAACAGAGGCCCATTCCTGTGAAAAGGCCGGCCCATTTGACTTGGTCAAAAGGTGGCGGGCCGGCCCACAGAAAGCCTGTTAACGGCCTGTTCGCATATAGCCCATTTACAGCCCGCTAACCCAGGGCCCATTACGCCCTATCCGAATTAGGCCCAGTAGCGTCATTTGGGCCGTCCAATATGATTCAGCCTGTTTTAACTTCCGGCCCATGTGTGGCCCATGACTTCTTTCGGCCAATATGAGGACCTTTGTAACTCTTGGCCCATTAACGGCCGGTGGTGAAACTGGCCCGTAATGAACAGTGTATCACTTTATACCCATTAACGGCCCGTTATTCCATTGGGCCATTTCCAGCCCAAGTTATCTTTCGGCCTTCTCAGGGCCCATTGATTCTTGGGCTCATTTCCAGCATTCGGTTACATACGGCCCGTTACTGTCATTTTCTGCTTGTGGGCGAAATTCAGCCCATCGTTACAGTCGGCCCGTTTGCGGACCGTTAATACGTTGGGTCGTTTTCATGTCAAAAAAAACCCGTTGGGCTGTTTTCATAGAGTTATTAAATACGGCCTATTAACGGCCCGTTATGGTCCACCGAATAGTACGGCCCATGATTGGCGAAATGATGATACGCCCCGTAGAAGGCCCATGGATCCTATGGCCCGTATGAGGCCCATGGATAGTACGGCCCGTAGAACGCCCATGGATCGTACGGCCCGTAGAAGGCCCATGGACCCTACGACCCGTAGAAGGCCCATGGACCCTAAGGCCCATATAGAAGGCCGATGGATCCTATGGCCGGACGAAGGCCCATGGATCATACGGTCTGCAGGAGACCCATGGTTACAACAGTCCGTGTGTTGCCACGATTATTTTGGCCTAGTTACCAAAAATAGGCTATTGTGGCCACTAGAAAAAAACAGAAAAAGAACTGCAGTGACTACAAGCAAACAACTAAACAAGACAATAAGGAAATAAATAAGCAAGCAATTAACGCTAGCCTATTACCGCTATTACACATATTACATCCACTGGGCATCAAAGTTCGCCACCAGTGCAAATATAGGGAACAAAGCAGCACATTACATACACTGGCCGTCAAAATTGGCCACCAGTGCAAATAAACGTGGCAGCAAAACAAGAGCATAACTGAAACAACTTCAGAAGAGCTCAAGAAACGTTATCCTGGGTATCCACCATGCTGGCAATAAGCTTAGCAAGCTGATTAGCTTCGTCCTGTTTGGCGCTAAAATCCTCCAACGCTTGCTGTTGCACCAGAAAGTATGCATCTGAATGCTCCAGGGACTTCCGCAGTCCTTCCGCTTCTTGTCGCAGCACAACTGATCGATGTCTTTCAGCTTGTAGTTGAGACTCAAGAAACCGAACTGATTCAGACAGTGAGTTTGAATAGCTTGTGAAAGCGGTAGTGGCCAGTAACTCGAACACTAAACCAAGACAGGACTTTGGGGTTGTCTCGCTGTCTTCAAGATAGTCTTCCTTCGCTGTTTTATCAGCTTTGTTGGAGACCAACAAGGATGTGTCACTATCCTGAACCTTATCTGCATTACTTCCTTTACCATTGCTTAATAAGGCACTCTTCCCCAATATTCTGTCAGCATTCTAAAAGAAGAAACAAGCAGACATATAACAAGTTTAGCATGTACTAGTATATGAAACTCATTTCGGTGAACCGGTTCATTAGTAAGGTGGACAGGATTAAACTACCAAGTCTTCTATTGCCAAGTACTAGTACATAATAAAAGCATCAAACAAACATATATCTATGTCCTATGGTCACTGCATTGTCTTGCCGAATCAAAATAGAGACACGGTTCAAATCATATCAGTTCAAGACAAAGCAGCAGTGAAAGAATACAAAGCGTGGGAAACTACACGGCACAACAAGATTTCAGATGGGTACCACGGGTCTACATGTACAACAACACTATTGGCTCTGTTATGATGCTACTAATGTGCATGATATGAAAGTCAAATGTATACACAATTGAAATTGAAATCAACAGAGCTATTGATAAGAGCAAACCTGTTAAAGAAACTTGCGTGAACATACCTGCTGTGCCATTGGAGTTTCTATTGGATCCTTCAATTTAAAAATAAGTTTGTATGAGTAAATACAGTGATACAAGAGCAAAGCAATCATAGTTAAAAAAGGCGCGCCTAAGCGAGCGCTTAAGCGCGCCTAGGCTCTAGGCGTTGGCAAAACGCATTGCGCATAACTACGCATAGTCTGTGCATAACTGCGCATAAGCATGCGCTTTGGTCAGTAAAGCGCAAGACGGTGGCAAAACGCACAATTAACGCCTAGCGCTTTTTTGAACTATGATAGCAATGGAATCTTAAATTAGAACAGTTGTTCTTCAGGTTTAGGCACTTGTTCTACATGAACAGAGTACAGTAAGACACAAGAATATAATACTAAAAAATAGAAAATGAGCTCATAGACCTTACCACATTCTTGGTTCGGGACCAGTACAGAACAAGGCGTTCCCAGTCATCGTCCAGTAAATGTGTCTCAGGAGAACGTAAGGGAATTTGATGAGTTTCTTTGCCGGTGAAGTACGTTTTCTTCAGGTAATTCCGATACTGCCACCAAGCATTCTTGAAGATAGCAGAGGTATTAGCACAGGTTACCTCATCCTGAGTTTCCAAATCGGTCCTTCTCTATAGAGAAAAATGGGAAAATTTGTTGTATTATAACCATCATGGAGGTAGGATGTATGGGACGAAGCAAAGTAATTGCCATGAATAACATTACTTACACATAACTCCTGGACAAACACCTGCAACTAGCATTTTCCTTCATCTTCAGTATAATATTTCCAAGATGGGAAGATACGCACATACGATTTAACAACATGAAATGCGATAGATGCTAAACTACGACTAGGTGGTTGTGCTTCCTCCACGGGAATAGGCGTACTAACTGGTGGAGTTGGGGTTCGCCGTGATAGTACTGGCCCTTTGGGCACTGGAGCTGCCTTACTAACTGCTCTTGTTTGGGAGCTCTGTGGTGGAGATGGTGATGTGTCAACAGGAACTGGGTTACTATCGGCTGGGGTTAGATTGGGTGAAGCTGGTTCTCTATCCATCGTAGTAGGGGTACAATCTGCGGGAGTTTGGGTTATGTGTGGTAGGGCTGGTTCTTGTGCATGTACAACCGGGGTGCTATCTCCACCAAGAGGTAGCACTGTTTTATTTGAAGGCCGTGTTTTTAGTCAGCTAGATACTGGCATCACCCGCTCCAATTCAAATGGCTGATGAACAAGAAACATAGTTGAATGTACAGACAATGTACGAGAGACAGATGTAATAGATAGTGTGGAAAAAAGAGGGCATGAAATAGTTGACATGTATATTGTTTAACTAAAACGGATAGCATGACATAATTTCACATATATGATGTCTATCTAAACTTGATAGCATAGCATAACATAATTCAAAGATATGACAAATAACTAAATAGGATCGCATGACATAATTCACCTACATGTTATCTAAGTAATCAGGATCGCATCATTTAATTCACATATGTAATTTATATGCTAAACAAAGGGCATTCGATATGATGTCTAAACTAAGAACATGGTGTTGAATATTGTGTATATGATGTCTAAACTATGCAATGCAAGACACCGTATGCATGATATGAGCAGTATAACTGTGCCAAGTTAGAGCATACACCTCTGTGGGGGAATAGGACTGGTCATCTGTCTCTGAATCCATCTCTGAGGAGCTATCGGGACCCAACAAGAGATCTGCTTCGACAGGTAGCACTGTCTGCTCTGAAGGCCTTGTTTTCACTCCAGATTTTTCCATCTCCCACCCAAATGGCTGATTCACAGGAAGAGTAGTTTAATGTACAAACATTGTCGACAAATGGAAATGTAATGAAGAAAAGGATGGGCAAGATATCATTCAAATATATGATGCCTGGTTAAACAGGATGGCATTGCACATTTCACATATATTATGGCTGGCTAAAAGACATGAGACTGCATAATTCCCATATATGATATAGAAACTAAACAGGTGGCATTACAGAACATGTCTAAACTAAGCAGATGACATATATGATGTCAAAAGTAGGCACTGCAAGGCAACATATGCATGATATGACTAACATCATCATGCCAAGGTAGAGCAAACACCTTGGGGGGTAAATAGGAGTGGTCAGCGGCGTCTGAATCCGCCTCAGAACAGATATCTTCCTCCGGATTACAATCTGGAGAGGGGTGGGGAGGGTTTTCCATTGAACCCACCATGGAGCGATGTCTGCATGACATTGTATTGCCGCGCAAAACTCTTCTCTTTTTCTCTACATGTTCAGCATGACTGTGTACAATATCTGACATGCATACGAAAAATATGGTGAGATTATGTAAGGAGAGCATGGAGAAATTTAGAGTGATGGTAACAACCAGTGGATCGACGTTTTTCCGTTGAACCAAAATAGCCCTAATGGATCAACGTGAATGTATAGTAATAAGTGATGCAACAAGTGTACAACCTCTTTGCCGTAGCCGTGTCGACCTCAGCATCATTGGGTTGGTCGCTGAAGCAGTTGAGGCAGAGGTGGCTGTCAGAGGTGTGGAGGGAGATCTGAGGAATCTGTAGACGGCGTCCAGGGCACTGCTCTGTTGTGATGGATCGTTCTGTCGTTGGAGCAGCTCCGGTGAGCCGTAAGACGTCAAGGCTGAAGCAGCACAAGACAGACATCGTCAATCTCAAGTGGGATTCTAATAGCATCTCCAATAGATGATGTAAAATGGATGTAAAATTAACATCACCAAAAACCACCTGACTATAACAGATGAGGTAAAAACTGTTGACTCTGAACTTAACTGTCGAAACTGAAATTTACTGTGGAATCTGAATGCTACTGTCGAAACTGAACGCAATGGTAGCAGAGAGGCACTTGACATGTAGTTTAGGGAGGGCCTGCAGTTCATCTTCAACCTGCACCCCCCTGAGCCGCCAGCCACCACCGGCCGAACCGCCAGCCCCAACGCCGCCTCGCCGCGAAACAACTCGCCACCGCCGCCCCGTCCAGCCCTCTAGGACCCCCGCCCTGAACCCTAAGATAGATAGTGGGGTACCTCTCCGGCGAGCCCCCGTCCCCGCTGCGGGTGGTTCTTCCTTAACTCCGGCGAGCCCCCCAACCCCTGAAAATCGATTGACCCAAAAGTCGATTCAGTCGACTGAAGTGTGGCTTAATTGGAGCAGAGCAGCAGCACGAGCGAGGGGGAGAGCAGCAGTAGCAGCTGGACGAGCGAGCGAGAGCCGGAGCAGCAGCAGCAGCGCGAGCGAGCGAGCGAGAGCCGGAGCAGCAGCAGCAGATCCGGCTGGTATGGACGCCGCCGCCGAAGGGGCCTCGCACTGGGGGAGAGCCGCCGTGGAGATGTCGCCCGCGACGCCGGCTTCAAGGTAGCCGCTCCATGGGGGTGCGGGATGGAGCACCGTCGGCGCCGGGAGGTCGAGTTAAGGAGAAGGTGCGATGCGATGAGTGTACAACCTCTTTGGTGGCGCTGTGTAGGCCACGGCTTCGTCCGAGGAGTCGGTGAGGATGTTGCGGTTCCGGTGGAGCAGGTTAAGGCGGCGCTGTGGGGATGGAGCAGCCGCGATAGATGAGGCAATCATCAGAGCAGCTCCTTGGAGGTGGAGGATGGGGCGTCTGAACCGGCGGGACGGCAAGATGGACGATGGATCCTCATCCAGGGAGGTGGACGAGGGACGTCGAGCTGTTGCGGTGGACGACGTCGTCGGGGAAGAGGCTCCGACTGGGCAGCGGTGACGTGGCGGGCGGAGGAGGGTGGGGTTTCGCGGCTGGAGCGGAGAGGTTATGGCGGCCTGGGATTTCGAATGGCGAAAAGGGGGCGATGGGAGGGGGTGAAGCATGACTTAGGGACGCGCTTGTCTGAAATGTAGGGTGTGTTACAAAAGTACCCCCCACCGATTTGAACTAGCGGCCCTTTCGGCTCAGGGTTAGAAGGGGGATTTCACGTGTCGGGATTTGGCAGCTGGAGGGAGTTTTCGCGCGCGTTGTAATTTTGGGATAGCAAGGCGCAGGTTGTGAAGGCGCCAGTTTTGGGAGCACGATATCTGAATTTTCGGGATATAACAAGACGCGGGTTGAATTTTAGGGACAAGCCTAATGTGTAGTAATATTGTACTTGTACGTACCAAATCAATTCGCACTTCCCTCAACCAAAACGAAAACGAAAAAAATAAAACTATTCACACCACACAAAGAGAGAGTCTTGCCCCGTTTTACTATACAAATGCTATTCAAAGCTACTCCCTCCTTCCATCTATATAGGGCCTAATGCGTTTTTCGATGCTAACTTTGACCAATATTAGAGCAATGATATATGACATGCAACTTACACAAAGCACACCGTTAAATTCGTCTGTGAAAGGTTCTTTCAATGATATAATTTTCACATTGTGCATGTCATGTACTATTAATCTTGTCAATAGTCAAAGGCGGTCTTAAAAATCTCATTACGCCCTATATAGATGGAAGGAGGGAGTATGAGTCCATGTTATGTCCGATTAAATTTTTTCGCTTGCTGTATAATGCATGTAAGCTACTCATACCAACATTTTAGTGCATTCCAAATGTCTATACTACCGCTGAAATTCGAACTAAATTTGAATTCGTTTCTCTATTTCAATAAGAATCTACAATCATGATTGTTTCCAACTTCAACCATCATAGTTTCCTTGCTATCCGCCAGATATAAATCGGGTGGCCTATAATGCAGGATGGCAGGCACACCATCATCAACAACTCCGTTTTTTATAAGAGTACAGATAAAATATATTAAATGTAGTATAACATGTTCATAACCACACCATGTGTATCACCGTTATATATATTCACACATGCGTCGGTTTGAAACACTATTATAAATTCTTCAAATATCCGAATTCGCTTTTTATAATGAAGTATATATGATCTCTATTCGTCTTTTACACCCACACAACCCTCTTATCTTTGTAGCTAGCGCTAACTTTCTCTTGTGCATGCACACGCCCGCATCCCTCTCACCCTCCCTCAGCATTCTCTAGCTCCATCGCGCAAATTCATCTTTTCACTTTAGGTCGTTCACCCACGGTGTGTGTAGGCCCCCCAGCTCCTTCTTTACGGCACACATCAATCGATATGCCTCTCTAGCCAGGTGTGCCTAGCACAAACACAAGCTTCCCCTCTTCTCTTGTCACCGTCCATGCCTCACTCCCACCACTCTTTTCATCGTTCTCGTACTCGCACACTCCTCCCCCTCGCTATAGTATGCCTCTCGTACCACCTCCTACATGCATCCCTCTCTCTCTATCCTTCTCCTCGTGCCTCATTTGATTCTAACACACACATGCATGTATACCGATCGATCTCCCAACATATACCTAGATCGACTTTAAATATCCCCCATCGATCGACGTACCTCACAAGTTATGTCTCTCCTTTCTCTAACAAAGGGCGATTGATCTTCCTATGTAGTTACGTCTGCTTACCACAGCCACATCGTCCCCCCTCATCATTCGTGCATGCCTCCTGACCCGTCTCTCACACGCACGTGCACAGACAACAAGCAGCCATCTCCTCTCTTATTGATATTGCGGGCGTGCCCTCCGTTTGTCTAGCAAGCCTATCCCACCATTTGTTAGAAGCAACTCCACTACCACCCCCTCCAACACTCTAGCTCTGTCTCTCTCCCAACCTTATTCCTCTCCTGCACATATGCATGGATGCCTATCGATCTCCCTTAATACATGAGGCAGATGGATCTCCTTAATACATGAGGTAGGCCTCTCTCCTCCTCCACACATATACCAGCCATTGTACCTCTATAATTAATTGGGCCTCCCTCTTCCCCCACCACACACCGATAGTCGAGCGCTGCAGGTAGGTATCCATGCCACAGAGACAAACTGCACATGTCCCATCTCACGTTCCAATAGGCCAGCCACTCTATATCTTTGACGTGGGCACACACAAATTCGATGGCACTCTTTATCGATCGCGCGCGCGCACACACACACATCATCCCTCTCTTCGATTCTATGGACACCTCAAGCCGATGATACCTCCACTCTCTTCTCGTGGATCGCCCCCTCTATATATATGTTATATCCAGGACTCTATTTCACACACATTGCATATGTTACATTTTTTGATTGACCCCCCCCCCCAAAAAACTCTCAAGAACCCACACACTATATCTCTCTAGGTTTGTATCTCTCTCACACAACCCCACGTAGGTGGTGTACGTATACAAGAAGAGAATAGGTGCACCGTGCACGTACTCACGCTTCGTGCCCAGCCACACCCGCGCGGGTACACGGTGGAGCTCATTTCTGTACGAAATGGCAGCCCACCTGCTAATTTGAACGCCTGTAGCGGTTGTTTACCTAGGGAGGTCGTGTACCACGTGTGCACGAAACAAAGTTCGACTTGACGCGTTGCCGCGTTATATTTAAATAAAGTTATAGCGCTCAATGGCACGTACACAGAATATAAAACGATTTTTATGGAGAAAAAGGTAGTCCGCTCACTATATACAATGGAGCCTGCCTGCCTGGTTTGTCGCTCTTCAGAGTATCTCACAAAAGGCTGCGGTGGCCTCTCTCTCTCTCACCGTTGGTCACTGATCCGGCCGCATCCCATCCGCCGGGGGAAAAGGAGTGCGGTGGCCTCTCTCTCTCACCGTTGGTCACTGATCCGGTCGCATCCCGTCCGCCGGGGGAAAGGGAGTGCGGTGGCCTCTCTCTCTCACCGTTGGTCACTGATCCGGCCGCATCCCGTCCGCCGGGGGAAAGGGAGGAAGTGCATCGTTTCTCCGTTTGACGGCGCCGAGGCAGCACGTCCCGATCTGTGGTACACGCCGTTCTCTCTGACCAAGCTCCGGCGTGGCAGGGCCTACGCCACCTGCTCGCAGATTCCGCCCGCCGCCACTCACCTAGTTACATCCCGACGACCTCCAGGTATCCCCTGCGGCCTTGCTGCACTGCCCGTCTTCCCACGTCGCTGCATGTGGTTCTTCCATAGTTCTTTGCCCAAAACGTAGCTCGTCCGGCGTACTTTCCATATTGCATTCTCGTCCTCACACCGTTTTAGCAAACACAACCATGTTGTTATCTTCCCTTAGGACAAGGAATATGCTTCTTTTTTGTCGTCGCATGTGTCATCAACTGTTATTGGCCAGTAATTGTTTCCTTTCTACTCGTTGCTATTGCGACCTTTTGGTGAACTGCACAAATCACTTTTTTCTTAAGAGTGTTTTGTGCAGTTGTACTAAAATGTCACACGGGCAACATCTCTACATTTCAGTGCGACTGCACAAAGGGAGATTGGTTTTGCTCTATCCTCCTCATCCAACTCCGAGCCTAATCTTCTCCAACTAGTTAGTCTTAAGAGAGACTGCAAAGGTGACCGGCTTCTATTTGTGTGTTTATTGTTTCATCAGCTGTCCTCTATTATCGTAATCACACTTAATATCTTTGGAACAGGGACGCTCAGCTCTATTTTAGTGGAACTGCACAAAATGATCGGAATGTTGCATGCTCCAGACAGCTACTTTTTCCCAACATGCCTTGTTGATTTAGACAGAGCTGGGGGGTCGTTGCTGCCAATGAAAGCATGGATCAATTTTAATTTAACACCTTCTCACAACTCTGTCTTCAGTTGTGATGTAATTATTAGCTCTGATCTGCTAATAATTGGCATGCATTAGCAAGGAAGTTAGTTTTTTATTGTTTCCGAAAGAGCATCGATGGCAAGACACGCGAAACAAAAGCTGAAAGCTCACACCATTGTACAATTTCATGTCGCTGGAAAATTATTTGTATAGTACGTCAATTATGTAAACAAATGATGGAAGCTTGATAGCATTGCCAGAAGCCTCTTCATCATCCGGGTCCATGTGCCATGCACAAAATTATACTCCTTTGTTCCTAAATATTTGTCTTTTTACAAATTTCAAACGGGCATATTTTAGAGTGTAGATTCACTCATTTTGCTTCATATGTGTACTCCCTCCGTTCCTAAATATTCTATTCGTCTTTCTAGAGATTTCAACAAGTGACTACATACGGAGCAAATGAGTGAATCTACACTATAAATATGTCTATATACATCCGTATGTGACAGTCCATTTGAAATCTCTAAAAAGACAAATATTTGAGTAGTCACTCGTGGAAATCTCTAAAAAGACAAATACTCCGGAGTATATTTAAGAACCGAGGGGGTAGTGCACAACCGCATGGGAGACTCAGCCCGGTCGTTGCGCCGCATTAATAGTGAGTAATGAGCAGTCAAATCATAAGCCCCACCTTTTCCCACTGTAAGTTGCTCTGAAGAAGCAACCATCAATACGCTCTTCTTTGAATCCGCTCATACTACTCCATCCGTCACTGTTTATACAGCGCGCTTCAGAAAAAAGAAAAAAAATCTGTGGGACCAAGGCGACTAGCGATCGGCCTAAAAAATAGCATTGGTAGTTATAGCACGGCGTCTATTACTAGAGGGAATAATGCGTACACACATGCATGCAGTGCTTCCAGGTACACACATGCATGCACTTACTCCACTCCGTAGTAGTACAGTACATGGAGAGAAAATTGTGGACTTGATTGCGGTTACCACGCCCTAATTAATTGCGCATTAAACCAAACGCATCTAAAGTCTCTCTGGTGGTGGAAATGCATTGAGAGAAATGCATCATAATGAAGCGCGCCCTGTAAACTGTGACGGAGGGAGGAGTAGTATGAAGGTGCAAAACCAAGTACGCGTATGGCCAGTCGGTCAACGCACCTCCTCTTGGCATATCACTAACATGTGGGACAGGAGTGTGAGCAAACCGATCTCAATTGACGGCAAAGAGCCAACCCGCCGTTCCTTGAGAGAGACGAGGAGCGAGAACACACAGACGGGCTCGCACGGAGGCCAAGATATATTCGAGCATGGTTGGTTGATCGATATCATTCATTACATGTTGGGCTGCCGTTTTCCGCCCTTCTCCGGAATAAACGTGTACTTTATCAGAGATAAAAAAATTAGAGAACAGACGCTCCACCATGCGGTTCTAGTAGTAGTACTACTCGTACTACTGCGCTTGGCTCTTCGCCTCTTCGTGAAGTCGAACAATGATGGTACTCCGCATGTTGGGTACTACAGTGTATGCCTCTGACAATCTGACACTGAATGGACTGATGCATGTCCACCGAGGGTAGGTTGCATTAGTCAAAAGGCGTAAGCGAGCTTCACCTTATCCTGCAAGCTTCTCCTCGTTCTGCGAGTTGACGGGACACACCAAAAAGTAGTGTTAGTCCATACTCACTCCTTTCCGGTTAATATGGCTTAATCTTTTTTGCGGGTAAATGAGAGAGCTTTATTCATATATAAGCACTCTTAGGACGATCAGCCAAGACACTGGTCACTAGGAAGCGAGGTACCCCGCAAAAAAAGAAGTAGGAAGTGAGGTGTTTCATCAAGCCAGCTCTCGGCCACATTCAAAGTGCAGCAAGCACGGTTCGCACGAAGATGCGCCGCACGGTTCGCACGAAGATGCGCCGCAAGGTTTGCTGACCTGTTTACTTTGCGCTTGGCTGTTCGCCTATTCGGGAAGTCGAACAATAATAGCACTAGTAGTATAGTGTATGCTTCTCGCAATCTGACACCGAATTAACTGTTGCACGTCCATCGCCTGAGCGAGGGAGAGCTTGCATTAGTCAAAAGTTTCTCCTTGTCCTGCGAGCCACCGCGCGCAAGCTTCTCCCGTCCTGCAACCTTCTCCTCGTTCGGCAAGTTGACGGGACACAACAAAGTAATACTAGTCCATACTGCCTCCTCTCCGGTTAATATTGTCTTAATTTCAAACGAGATAAATACAGTGTCTGTCACTGTATATTTGTAAAAATACGGTCAGTGGACTTCATAATACGCTCATTGCGCTCAATATATATATTTTCCGGTGTTTATACGGTCACTAGCTCACCCTGACCGAGTATGTGTGTGCATGCACGTGTAGGTTGAGCACTTGAGCGTGACCGTGTGTGTTCCGTCGTGTGCTCGGACATGCATGCATTAGGGCGTCGCGCGCGTTTTTGCGCCCACGTGTACGTGTGACTGTTGCATACACGTAGGGGGAGTACGTGTAGGGGCCACTAAGGAGCAGTCAAATCACACAGTAAGTTAGTCGGAAGAAGCAACCATCATTTCACTCTTGAATGACACGTACGCAATATAAAATGGTTGATATGGAGAGAAAAAGAAAACCACTATATATACACTAGCAGGAGCCTAAGCTACAAGCCTGCTTGCTTAGGTTGCTCTCTTCACAAGCATAGAACGACGGGCCCGATCCCGCAGCTGGGGGAAGGGAACAATGTTCTGCGTAGACGCGGTCGACATCGGCGAGGGAGAAAACCCACTGTCGGTGCGTCCCAATCGGGGGTCACCGCGGTATGGGCTGATGCCGCGTCCCAACCGCCCTTCTAGCTACAGTCCGACGTCCCAGGTAGTCCATCTTCCTTTTGGAGCCGGCTTGTTCCACTGCCGTAGCTCCATCTCCATGTCGATCTTTCTCTACTTCTACCGGCTTCTACTTGTGATGAGTTTATGTCTCATGACCTAGTGCCAGTACTATTATTCTAATCACACTTCTTCAATATCTTTGCCATCAGGGATGCTCAGGTCGATTTTAGTGGAACTGCACAAAAACATCGTATGATCCGAGGGTGCCAACCGTCTTTCCTTCGACAGGTTCTACCTGGCCAGGAAATTAAATCATGTTTAGGGTTTAGGGTTTAAGTCGTAGTGACCCCATCAGTAGTTTTTCTTTCGTACACGCTCTCACAACTTTTTTCTTTACTTGTGAAGTAAATATTGGCTATGATCTGTGAATCATTGAGATGCATCAGCATGCGTGTTAGTTTTCCTTTGTATTTGATGGAATGTTGTAACGGGGCAACCTTGGAATAGGAATGAAAATGGAGTGGAAAGTTTCCGTTTTTCCGGAGAAAAAATGGAAACGGAGAGAAACCAACGTTTCGTTTCGTTGGATCGCGCCATCGAGCAAAACCAACGTTTAAATCACGTCTATCGTGTTCGTGTCTCACCCTCCTCCATGGCTTGACCCCACGTGGTCGCTCGGCATGCCACTCACCGCAAACCGAGTATACGATAACTTTCCCGCCTGCTTGTCGATGGATCGCGCCATGGACTACTAGCACTACTGGAAGAGATTGACGAGTTGGGGGAGGTCAGCTAGCTGTAGCACGGACTCCCAAGAACTTTTTACATGCATGTTGTAGCCGGCTATTGCGACCTTTGAACGCGGAGCAGCCGTGTGCACCCGGAAGCGGCGCGGGCGACGCTCTCTCGGCCGGCGCGCCGCTTCAATGCCGGCACCAGTGAGATGTAACGCCCACGATGCGGCTATATCTCCCACGTGTCGAGGCACGACTTAGAGGCATAACCGCATAGTGGTTTTGTCGCAAGAAGGGTCATCTTCACACAATCCCATGTAATGAACAAGAATGGGATAAAGAGTTGGCTTACAATCGCCACTTCACACAATACATAATTATTATTCATACATCATCCAAAATACAATCATAAAGACCGACTACGGTCAAAATCTAGATGAAAATAAGACAACCCCAAATGCTAGATCCCCGATCGTCCCAACTGGGCTCCACTACTGATCATCAAGAAAGACACATAGTAACGACCACGTTCCTCGTCGAACTCCCACTTGAGATCGACGCCATCATCTGCACTGGCATCGTCGGCACCTGCAACTGGTTTGGTAGAATCTGTGAGTCACGGGGACTCAGCAATCTCACACCCGCGAGATCAAGACTATTTAAGCTTATAGGACAAGGAGGAGCAAAGAGGTGGAGCTGCAGCGGCAAAAGCATATATGGTGGCTAACTTGCGCAAAAGAGAGCGAGAAGAGAAGCAAAGGAGCGGACGTCATCTAGCAATGACCAAGAAGAGGTCCTGAACACCTACTTACGTCAAACATAACACAGACCGTGTTCACTTCCCGGACTCCGCCGAGAAGAGACCATCACGGCTACACACGCACTTGGTGTATTTTAATTGGGTCAAGTGACAAGTTATCTACAACCGGACATTAACAAATTCCCATCTGCCTCATAACCGCGGGCACGGCTTTCGAAAGATAATACCCTGCAGAGGTGTCCCAACTTAGCCCATCATAAGCTCTCACGGTCAACGAAGGTTAAACCTTCTCCCGGAAAGACCCGATCAGTCTCGGAATCCCGGTTTACAAGACATCTCGACAATGGTAAAACAAGACCAGCAAAGCCACCCGAATGTGCCGACAAATCCCGATAGGAGCTGCACATATCTCGTTCTCAGGGCACACCGGATGAGACATCCTACGAGTAAAAGCAGACCTCGAGTTTCCAGGAGGGGGCCCCGCAGTCTGC